>NC_026003.2:33776204-34007559 GCF_000442705.2 Elaeis guineensis | reverse complement strand
GAACTCCTTCAATATTTGAAGAATTTTCTCCCACTGAGCATCATCGAATTTACAACTAAATTTATGTTCTTTGCTGCTCTCAATAACACCACATGGTGATATAATCATTTGGCCACTTCTGATAAGTATCTTTGATCGCATTATATAGGTTGGATGTGGAAACTTTAGGTGCTGGATCCATAATCATATATAGGATCTATTCATGCTCTAGAACTATTCGTAATTTACGATATCGATTATCAAAGTTGGGTCCTATAAATCAGTCACTGTCAAACAGTGAATGGAGCAACGTATATCTAGCCATAACTAAAAGAAAAACACAAGACCTCTATGTTTATGAATTGATTGAGCCTAAAGACTTGGACTTTAATCTAAAGGTTCTCCTACTATTTTAGTCGAATTGGTAGCCTCTATCTCCAATCCAAGAAATTACCTTAATTTCTTAGTGGGTACTAGAATCCACACAGACTACATACAAGTCCGAGGATGGCTCGATCAACCCATATGTATTTATGGGTAGGTTCTCAACCAATTATTTTTTTAAATAATTTTTAATAATTAATTTTATCTCAGATTTTATTTCAGTAGGCGATGGGCCTCCATTGAATGTTTTGATTAGGTCAACCATTAACATGAACCTACTCAGTATTTTTAACTAATGAATGATCAGATTTGAAGATAGCTCGATCAATCCAACCATCATCAGATACTACAATAGAGTCATCATATGATATACGATAATTCCATCATTCAGAGAGAACACCAGATGGATGGCACCTGCAATGTCAATCAAAATAATAGACCCATTATTATTCATCTTAATGGGAGGCTATGATCTAGTTATCCCCATAACTAGCTCATTTTATGGATCTAATAATTTAAAAAATTTAAGAATCAATTTAGAAAAGAGATGAGAAGAGATCAACCAGTAAACCACAATCCTCCCACTGACTTCACTAAGTCATTGAATTGGATCAGATTCATACTAGTTGAAATGGCACCTAAATCAGTCACACTGATAACCTTAATGGCATGGGTCAACTCGAATCACTTAGTGGTTTAATAAGACATAATTCACCAAACTGGTCAGATAAGTGAGATCGGTTGGAGGGTCTACTAAGCTTACTTTAGACACCATCAAAATAGTCAGATAAGTTGCTCCCAATTAAAAACCACCAGTCAAAATGCCGAACTTACATTAGATACCAATTGGTTAATCAATTTTGATTTGATCAATCTAATGATTTGGATTCAACCATTGAGCCATAATCAAGGTTCGTTTGGTCTAATCAAAGATATGGACTTGACCATCTATAACTATTGTTATTGATTCTAAAGAAATTCTGATTTAATCTAATTCAATATTTGATTGGATTTAATCAATTTCTCTAGTTGGTCCATTAACTCTTTGATTCTAACCTTAGGTCTAACCCAATTAAGAAGACTTAATATGAGCTAACCCATGCCCCCATATTTTATGTGAATAATATTAGATCTTTAATTCATAATTCTAGATCTAATCAACTCAACACTTAATTCTTAATAAAGTTTTTCATCAACATGGTTAAGGTTATGGTTTGAAATAATTTCAACCTTTTTATTTTGTAAATAATTTACAATAAATATTATGCAAAGATTTTTTATTCTAAAACTAAATTGACTCAATCACTATTTAGCCGGCCACACAAGAGACTGGGTCGACTCAGTTTAAAATTGGGTCAGCTTAGTAATTGTGTGAGCACGATTCAAGGAGTTTCAGATCTAAAAATTTTTACATAATACTAAAATAAAATCAATTATAATACTTTTAGATCATATCTAAAACTTTTTATGATTCAAAATTTTATTTTTTTATGATTAAAATAATTTTAATCACAAAGATCAGATATTTTGCATTTTATACAACTTTGTATCACATACAACAAACCTAAGGTTTCAAGATCTAGGATTTTGCAGAAAAATAATTTTTTTCTTTCACGTTCTTCTTCATAGGATCTAATCACATGGCACCCCTACATATCATAAGAGCACCCCATCGAATGAAAAGAGAGGGCCTTTAAACCTTTCTTGCTTCTATGACTGGACGATCTAGTGATCAACCCAATCCAAGTGCTTGCTAATCGGATCATCTAATCTAATCATATATCATATATGCATGAATTTAGATCTAATCAAAATTACATCATATCTGATTATAATTTTAGATCATATCTAAATCAGATCATAAATATCACATGCATGATATAAAATCAAATTTTATCAAAGATCAACAAAAACTAGGATAACTTTTCACTATAAGGGGTAAACCCTACAGCAGGATAATCTTATATCAGTTTATGTGATCCATCATTAATTAAATTTAGATCAAAATATCATATATCAGATCTAAATAAAATTAAAATTCAAATTTAATATGCACATAAATTATGTCATAAAGAACCTAGGCTCTGATACCACTGTAGGGATGCGTAGGCGAGTTCATGTATATATTTCAATTTTTTTTCAAAAAAATTATAGCAGAAGATAATTAGATTAATCAAATTAATCTAACATGCATATGATCTAATTATCAAATCAACCTACTTTAGGATCTATGACATATTATATTGCATATAAAATCTAAAAAATACTGAAGATAAAATCAGCATGCATGCATGTGAGCAGTAGATCACATCTACTTCTAATCTAAGTTCAGAACTTGATACCTAAGTACAGGTCGATGATCATGATATTAAAATATAGTAGAGAAGATTCTTTCTAATTGCTCATAGCCACACATGCATCTGACCTTTACAAAAAATTCACTCGAAGCCCCGATCTGATCGATCTTCTCAGGAGTACTAGCTCGCGTGAAGATCTTTTTCTTGGTCGACTGGATCCTTTCTTCAAATCTCTAAAATTTTTTCAGAGATTGAAGATGAACTTCTAGAGGAGATTAAGAGGTAAAAGAAAGATATAGAAGAAAACAATTTTCTTCTAATTTATTTTCTCTTCCCAAAACCTTAGAACCAAAAACCTAAAATTTAGGTTTTTACGCACACCCCATGAGAGAGGACCCTATTCTCTATTTTTTACATCATGAATCATGCCCAAACTTCCACCACATGAAGAACTCTCTTCTAGTATCTTACACACACAAAAAAAATCACAAAAGCCCCTTTTATAGGCATGTAAGGAGGTGGGGTGAAGAGTCCTAGTGATCCTGGACTCTTACAGGATTCTGCTTCCCTTCATAATTTCACATCCCAAAATATGTCAAAATACATGGGACACCCCTTCTCATATTTTTTTATGGTAAATCAATTTTCCAACTAATCTTTCATCAAAAATATCCTCAAAATGTCATACATATAAGGAGAAACAAATTTATTATTGCGGAGAGGTTGATTTGGAAAAGAATAGATTCTCCTAATAAGAAATATTTTGAAATCCAATTTTAGAACCTTCCTTTTATCAAAACCAAATAAGATGTGGATGTGAGATAGAAAAGTTAAAGGACTCTTTGGTGTAAAAAAATTTGACACAAAATATTTTTTTGCATGGAGATATATGACGTGCAAATTGGGTTAGCACAGGGAGAAGAGTCCTATTCCAATAAGGACTCTAAGTTTCCTTATCTGAATCCAAATCAAATCACATCTAGTTTAGCTTAAATAAAATATGTAAAATCTAATATAATTAAGTTCATAAAGTTTTAATCAAATTTTAATCAAATTAAAAATTGATTGAATCAAAGTTCTGATTAAATTAGGGATAATTCTCCCTTAGCAATTAAGTCATCTCATAACCTAATCGGGTCAAACCTAATTGAATCCAATTCAATTTGATTATATTTAATTCTCTTTGCTCCATCAAATTAAGCTAATTAATAATTTAATTACTAATTAATTCTTCACTAATTTACTAATACTTGGTGAATTAATTTATTGTAACTTTTGCATAAGGTTAATCATCAATTGAATTGACAATTAAGTCCTTGAACGATTCTCAATCATTGATCAGCCACATGATCAATCAGAAACTTCTTTTGGGTATAACCCTATAGGTTCGAACCTAAGTCGGTAGCACAGGAATAACTTTCTAAACCAATCGATGTAACCATCTATTAATGATGACCCGACGTCCGGATAGGTTGAATGATGGCGAAGCAATATTTAAGAATCTATTGGCATATCATTACTATTGGGTATAAAATATCCTCAGCCGAAGTTCTCAACGGGATTAACCCTTGCGAGTCTCATCCAACTCCGACCGCAAGCAGACTTCGCCTGGACTCCTACGAGAGTCGGGCTCTGTCCCCGACTCCGGCTGCAGACAGACCTCGTCCGGACTCCTACAGGAGCCAGACTCCGCCCACAACTCCGATCGCAAGCAGACTCCGCCCAGACTCCTATGGGAGCTGGGCTCCGTCACCAACTTCAACCGCTGGTAAGCTTCGTCCGGACTCCTACGGGAGCCGGACTTCGCCCCTGACCTTAATTGCAGGCAGACTCCGCCCGGACCCCTACGGGATCCGAGCCTCGTCCCCGACTCTGGCTGCAGACAGACCTCGTCCGGACTCCTACGGGAGCCGGACTCCGCCCATAACTCCGACCGCAAGCAGACTCCGCCCGGACTCCTACGGGAGCCAAGCTCCGTCACCAACTTCAACCGCTGGTAAGCTTCGTCCGGACTCCTACGGGAGCCGGACTTCGCCCCTGACTCTAATTGCAGGCAGACTCCGCCCGGACCCCTATGGGATCCAGGCCTCGTCCCCGACTCCGGCTGCAGACAGACCTCGTCCGGACTCCTACGGGAGCCGGACTCCACCCACAACTCCGACTGCAAGCAGACTCCGCTCGAACTCCTACGGGAGCCGGGCTCCGTCACCAACTTCAACCGCTGGTAAGCTTCGTCCGAACTCCTACGGGAGCCAGACTTCGCCCCTGACTTTAAATGCAGGCAGACTCCGCCTGGACCCCTATGGGATCTGGGCCTCATCCCTGACTCCGGCTGCAGACAGACCTCGTCCGGACTCCTACGGGAGCCAGACTCCACCCACAACTCCTACCGCAAGCAGACTCCGCCCGGACTCCTACGGGAGCCGGGCTCCGTCACCAACTTCAATGGATGGTAAGCTTCGTCCGGACTCCTACGGGAGCCGGACTTCGCCCCCGACTTTAATTGCAGGCAGACTCCGCCCGGACCCCTACGGGAGCCGGACTTCGCCCCTGACTTTAATTGCAGGCAGACTCCGCCCAGACCCCTATGAGAGCCGGGCCTCATCTCCGACTCTGGCTGCAAGCAGACCTCGTCCGGACTCCTACGAGAGCCGGACTCCACCCACAACTCCGACCGCAAGCAGACTCCGCCCGGACTCCTACGAGAGCCGAGCTCCATCACCAACTTCAACCGCTGGTAAGCTTCGTCCGGACTCCTATGGGAGTCGAACTTCGCCCCTGACTTTAATTGCAGAAAGACTCCGCCCGGACCCCTATGGGAGTCGGGCCTCATCCCCGACTCTGCTGCAGACAGACCTCGTTCGGACTCCTACGGGAGCCGGACTCCGCCCATAACTCCGACCGCAAGCAGACTCCGCCCGGACTCCTACGGGAGTCGGGCTCCATCACCAACTTCAACCACTGGTAAGCTTCGTCTGGACTTCGCCCCTGACTTTAATTGCAGAAAGACTCCGCCCGGACCCCTACGGGATCCGGACCTCATCCCCGACTCCGGCTACTGACAGACCTCGTCCAGACTCCCACGGAAGCCGGACTCCGCCCACAACTCCGACCGCAAGCAGACTCCGCCAGGACTCCTACGGGAGCCGGGCTCCGTCACCAACTTCAACCGCTGCTAAGCTTCGTCCGGACTCCTACGGGAGCCAGACTTCACCCCTGACTTTAATTTCAGGCAGACTCTGCCCGAACCCCTACGGGAGCCAGGCTCGTCCCCGACTCCAGCTGCAAGCAGACCTCGTCCGAACTCCTACGGGAGCCAGACTCCGCCCACAACTCCGACCGCAAGCAGACTCCGCCCGGACTCCTACGGGAGTCAGGCTCCGTCACCAACTTCAACCACTGGTAAGCTTCGTCCGGACTCCTACGGGAGCCGGACTTCGCCCCTGACTTTAATTGCAGAAAGACTCCGCCCGGACCCCTATGGGAGCCGGGCCTCATCTCCGACTCCGGCTGCAGACAAACCTCATCTAGACTCCTACGGGAGCCAGACTCTGCCCACAACTCCGACCGCAAGCAGACTCTGCCCGGACTCCTACGGGAGCCGAGCTCCGTCACCAACTTCAACCACTGGTAAGCTTCGTCCGGACTCCTACGGGAGCCGGACTTCGCCCCTGACTTTAATTGCAGAAAGACTCCGCCGGACCCCTACGGGAGCCGGGCCTCATCCTTGACTCTGGCTGCAGACAGACCTCATCCAGACTCCTACGGGAGCCGGACTCCGCCCACAACTCCGATCGCAAGCAGACTCCGCCCGGACTCCTACGGGAGCTGGGCTCCGTCACCAACATCAACCGCTGGTAAGCTTCGTCCGGACTCCTACGGGAGTCGGACTTTGCCCCTGACTTTAATTGCAGAAAGACTCCATTCGGACCCCTACGGGAGCCGGGCCTCATCCCCGACTCCGCTGCAGACAGACCTCGTCCGGACTCCTACGGGAGCCAGACTCCGCCTACAACTCCGACCGCAAGCAGACTCCGCTCGGACTCCTACGGGAGCCAGATTCCGCCCACAACTCTAACTGCCAAGTAGACTCCGCCCGGACTCCTACGGGAGTCGGGCTCCGTCACCAACTTCAACTGCTGGTAAGTTTCGTCCGAACTCCTACGGGAGCCGGACTTCGCCCCTGACTTTAATCACAGGAGGACTCCGTCCGGACTCTCACGGGAGCCGGACCTCATCCCCAACTTCGGCTGAAAGAAGACTTCGTCCGGACTCTTACGGGAGTCAGACTCTGGGCTCCTCTCAAACGAATAGCTAACCACCTATCTCCGCCAGATGCTCCAGCCGAACTTCATCCGACAGGTCTGCACTCCCTGGCGTGACGCAGCAACGACCACGATCCTGCTCCACTTCCTACGATGGATTCCGCACGGCCCCATTACTCCCTGACAGATCGCTATGATGCCCACGATCCTGCTCCACTTCCTGCGATGGATACCGCATGATTCTTCCATCATCTGGCAAGTCGCGACAACAGACGCCGCTCCACTCCCCGCAACAGACTCCTCGTGGCGTGTCCCGGTGATAGCCACGATTCCTCCCCACTACTCTTCGCAACAAACTCCCCCTAACTCTGGGTAGCCCACTGCCAGACGGTTACAGACATCGCTATCAGTCTGTTGCTCCCTCTGCCTATAAAAGGGGGACCCCAGATACGTTATTCTCTAAGCTCTCATTTTTACTTAGAAACTCTGCTAAAATTTTCGTTCGAGCACTCCATTCTTGTTGAGGCGGAGAACTGACTTGAGTGTCGGAGGGTCTTGCCGGAGCAACCCCAACTCCGGTTTAGACTTCTTTTGCAGGTCCCGACGGTGACCGCGACTCCCTCGACTCCAGCTTCTCCGATGCAGGCAGATTTTTGCACCAACAAGATTGGCGCTAGAAGGAGGGCTGAACCTTCGCAGTACCCTTGTTCTTAAAGAAGCGCTCAACGGGACCGCCCCCGGGCATCTTTTTCGATGTCCTGTCCTTCTTCCTCCACTTGGTCTTTGTTCTATGCCTCTTTGCAAGGCTCCACACGATGATCCACGGCCTCCGCGGCCAGATCTCAGGCTCCGGCCTCACTTCCAGTTTTCCAGCCTCCTCTGATGACGACGACGGCGGTCGGTGCGGAGCAATTTGATCTGCTAGCGCAGCAGGTCAGAGGCCTCACTGAAGCTGTACAAGGCATACAGCAGCAGCAGCAGCCGCAGGCATCAGTGCGCCTGGAAAGGGTGTCGTCGGAACGCCAGAATCTGGCAGTGGGGCGGGCCACTTGGGCTAGCCGCCCCGTCTTTCCCGGGAAGATGAACTCGAGGGTGGAGAGCCCTCAATCGGATCATGACTCCACCCTGGAAGATCCCTGCCCCCATTCTGCCAGAGGACCCTCGAGACCCGGAGTCGAGAGGATTTCCTGGACCGGAGACTCCAGGAGATGAATCGGCGGATCGAAGAACTCCACCACGCTCCCCCCACTTACGGTGAGAATATTTGCGCTGACCCCCCTTTTCTCAAATGATCATGTAGGAACCGATCCTGCCAAACTTCAAACTCCCCCAGTTCGAAAGCTACGACGGGACTTCAGACCCAGTTGATCATCTGGAAGCCTTCCGGATGATGATGCTGCTTCATGGCGCACCTGACGCCATCCTGTGCCGAGCCTTCCCCTCCACCTTGAAGGGAGCGACGAGAAATTGGTACTTGACACTGAAGCCGGATACTATCTTTTCCTTCGATCAGATGAGCCACCAATTTGTGGCCCATTTTGTTAACAGCCAACGCCCCCGAAAGGGCTCGGAGTCCCTCATTAATATCAGGCAGAGGGAGAGGAAGTCCATTCGGGCCTACATCAACTGTTTCAATGTCGCAGCACTGGAGGTCCGAAATTTGGACCAATCAATCGCAATGGCCGCTCTGAAGGGCGGCCTTCAGAAGAATGACCTTTTATTCTTCCTGGAGAAGAAGTACCCCAGGGATTTTACTGATTTATTGGCTCGGGCTGAAGGATATGTCCGAGCGAAAGAAGCCTTCAAAATGAAGGATGAGGAGACCGCGAGAGAGCGGCAGGCGGGAGACTCGAGTAAGCCCGCAGTCGAAAAAAGGTTGAGAGAAGCTCGGCCGCATTCTCGATCCCCTCCCGGGCACAAGCGTGCCCATACTCCTCCCCGGGCACGTAGGCAGAGAAGTCCGGATCGTGGGGTTCGGCAGGGTTCTCCGTCGGGAAGATTTCACAACTATGCCCCCCTCAATGCCTCAAAGACCCAGGTACTGATGGAGGTCAGGGAGCAGCTCCCTAGGCCAGAAAGGATGCGTACACACCCCGGAAAGTGCAACCCCAACAAGTTCTGTCTCTACCACCGTGACCACGGCCACGACACGGAGGAATGCATCTAGCTCTGAGACGAGATCGAGGAGCTCATCCGACGAGGTCGGCTCGACAGGTTCATCCGACGCCAGCCTGAGGGTAGAGAAGATCGGCCAAGGGCCCTGCCGCAACCTGAACCGCCAAGGAGGGAGGAGCAGCCCGGGGATCGACCTCCAATCGGGACCATCGACTCCATCACCGGAGGGCCTCAAGGAGGAGCAGACCTTCCACGACCATGGAACTCGAAAAACCTGTAAATGTATTGCTTACGACTTTGCCCTGAATCTAAATTCCTTTCGACTTTGCATGTTCTTCCCATTTGGCATGGATTCATTACGACTGGGGATAACCCCTTCAAATAGTTAAAACAAGGTTATGTTAGGAACAGGAGGAGAATCTCATCCTAACATAAATAAAATGAAAGTCTGATTATCTTGAGATCGGATTGGGGGAGAGGCCCATATAACAACCCTTAGGCACCCCCATGGCCATGTCAGGAACAGGAGGAGAACCTCATCCTGGCATGAGCAAAGTCAAAGGCCCGATTCTTTTAGATCGGATGGGGGGAGAGGCCTTACAATGCCCGAATGCGCCCCCACAGCCATGTCAGGAACAGGAGGAGAACCTCATCCTGGCATGAGCAAAGTCAAAGGCCCGGTTCTTTTAGATCGGATGGGGGGAGAGGCCATACAATGCCCGAATGCGCCCCCACAGCCATGTCAGGAACAGGAGGAGAACCTCGTCCTGGCATGAGCAAAGTCAAAGGCCCGGTTCTTTTAGATCGGATGGAGGGAGAGGCCTTACAACGCCCGAATGCGCCCCCACAGCCATGTCAGGAACAGGAGGAGAACCTCGTCCTGACATGGGCAAAGTCGAAGGCCCGATTCTTTTAGACCGGATGGAGGGAGAGGCCCTTACGATGGCCCTTATGTGCCCCCGTGGCCCTGTTGGGAACAGGAGGAGAACCTCATCCTAACCTGAGCTGAGATCGACTACGTCAGGAACAGAAGGAGAACCTCGTCCTAACGGTGATGAAACCCGACCGCTCAACAAGATCGGATGAAGGGGAAAGGCCCCTCAGCGGCACCTCCACACTTCTACGCAACCTCGCGAAAGGCAAGGGGAGGACCCTCACTTCGAAAGGAGGGAGAAAATTATAAAGGAAAGCGACGAACTACATCGGAAACAGATGAAGGACAAACTACGCCAAAGACGTAAGGAACCTCGTCTCAACAAAGATGGAAAGTTCCTACCAGGTGCCCCCGGCCTCTAAAAGGGCTCTTGACACAGATCAAGAAAACAGCGACACCTTCGGGGTAATGCGGAGATCGGACCACCAAGCTCGAGCCTACGGCCATGGACGACGAGGAAAGTAAATCAGTGTATCGACGACTGGGCACCTCCAAACGACGTCAACATCGAACAAGTCGAATGACAAGAAAAGTTTGGCAGACGATAATTTAATACAATACGCGAACGAGGTAACACAAAATCTCCTTTTCATTCCATTTGCGAAATATACACCACGAAGCCCAGAAGGCCAAGGGAGGAAAAGAAAAATGACAAAAGCGAGACAAAACAACAAAAGGAAAAATGTATACATGAAAAGACAGAAAGCCAAAAGAGCCCTAGGGAAGCTCTGCTCCTTCCGATCTAGAATTATCTGCTCCACCCCTTATCCAGGACTGCCTTAGATTCTCAACTTCTTCTTCTAGCTCTCTCTTTTTCAGCAGCACGTCTTGGAGCGCCCGATGAAGTCGCTGGCTTTCGGTCTCCGCCTCTCGACACCTCTTTCTCAGGACCTCAGATTCTGCCTCCGCGTCCGTGACGGCCTGCTGCTCGTATGCCAGTTGGATCTTCAATTGCTGCAGCTCAGTCATCCTTTCCCGAGGGTGACAGAAAGCCCTTCGACGGTTCCTCTTAGGGATTGGAGTTCATTAGAATCCCGAGCAGAAGTAAGCTGAGCCATGTCAGCCAACTGCCTCTGAAGACGGGCGACTTCATCGGCCGCCACCTTGAGTCTCCCTTTATATTCATCCACCTGCCTGCGCCAACCGGCCCGATGCACGTCGTAGCTCACCTCGGCATCCTGAAGCTGCTGCTGAAGGTCGGAGACCTTCTTCGACCACTCCCGATCGCTGTCGGCCCGAGCCAAGAGCGGGGAAAAACTTCCTTCCAGCTGGCCGATCCTCTCCTTCGCAGCCGACAGTTCCACCCTGAGAGCACTAATCTTGGCAGCTTGAGCCCAAATTTGATCGCTGGTGCTCTTCTTGTATTCCTCAAGCTCCTTCGTGAAGTCCACCTTCCTCCGGCTATACTCCATGATCCCCTTCACGTGGAGATTTCGAAAGTGGGTGGCCTCTGCGGTGGCTTCAGAATGACCCTCTCTCAACCTGCGAAGCTCACCTTCCATCTTCTTCACCCCTTTTGTCAAGTGAAGAACTTCCTTCCTCAATCGTCGAATCGTGGACTTCAGCGGGATCCCCAGGGGCAAGGGAAGTACTTTGGCAGGGCACTGCCATCGGGAGGCAAAAGCGTCAAGACGCGTCTCATCACAGAAAGAAAAGCAGAGAGAAGAAAGGAAGGAAGGAGAAGCCATCCACGACAAAAAATTCAACTTTATTGATTGAATGATTCTTGAAGATAAAAAGGAAAAGAAAAATAGCAGTAAAAGAAAGGTACAAGGTCGGAGGTCTTAGACCTCAAAAGCAGGAGTTGGAGAGCTCGGTGTTCCTGGAGGGGGGGCTGCGCCAGCAGTAGCAGCAGGAGAAGGATCGGCCTCATCCTCAGACTCCTCGCCTAAAAAGCCGAGGTCGAGCTCAGAAAATTTCCTGGCCACCTTCTCCTGGCAGAGCTCGAACCCCTTGATGAATGCTTCTTGGCCGAACCTGACGTTCAGGTCCCTCATCTCTGCAGAGGCCTTGAACTCCTCCACTGCAAGAACCCTGGCCTCCAAGACCAGGATCAAAATCTGCTCTGCCAAGTTGGCGACCTCGGCCTCCACCTTCCTCACCGTCTCCTTCGAGGTCTGCCTCTCTTCCTCCCGAGCCTGCTTTTCTCTCTCTAGGGCCTCCTGGAGGGCAACTACTTCGCTGCCTTTTCTTTGAGGTGAGCGACCTCGGCCGACAATGCTCCTCCACCTGGATAGCGTCCCTCCTCGCCCGATTCATCACCTCGATATTGGTGAGGAGCTGGTGCCCAATCTGCAAGGGCGGCTAGGGGATCAGAACAAGTGTCGAATAGCGGTTAAATGAAGATTTGTTTACCTCGAGGAAGGACCCTAGGGAGTCCCAAACCCGTTGCTCAGGATCGTCGTGGTCGATCCTCTCGACGACTTCAGGCAGAATGCAGCCGTCGATCAACCGCTTGATCAGGTCCCTATCATTGAAGGGATTCTCCGGCTCCTCTTTGGAACCGAGGGACTCGTCAGCGGTGGCTCGGTGGCTGCCCACCCTGCGAGCCACCGACTTCCTTCTCCTCCCCCTCTCGACTACGGGCACCTCCGTGGAGCGGACCCTTGAAATGGGAGCCCCAATCGGCGGACTCCTTGAAGAGGCCCGGGGGACCGTTGGTTCAGCGTCCGAAGGAACATCGATCGTGGGGGTCGCCTGGACAGGCACGGCCAGGCTCGTCTCCTCCACCCTGGCCTTCTTTGCTGATCCAGAGACCGCGGTACCTTTTCTTTTGTGGGCCTTGAGGCCCCTGGCGAGCATCCGTGCTGCTTCAGCATCCATTCCTAAAAAAAAAAAAAAGGGGGGAGAGATCAAAAATCAATAATGGGATGAAAAAACAAGGAGTGACACACAAAAAAAAAAAAAAAAAAAAGAAGAAAGAAGAGAGAAGAAAAAGAAAGAAAAAGAAGAAGGACAGAAGAAAGGAAGAGAAAGAAAAAGATGGAGTACTCGCAGGATCTTGGGGGCTCAGGCCGATGTTGAACAAAAATTGCTCCCTCAGAAGATTGGGAAGGGAAGGAGCGGAGTAGTCAAGAAGCTTCCGGGTGGCCTGGAGGTCGTCTTCCCCCAGGCTGGGAGCCCGGCGGACAGAGTCCCTCAGAGAGCCCCAAGGGGGTAGCCCCAGCCTCAAGGTTGGGCAGTGGACAAAGAGATATTTCTCCTTCCAGTTGTGGATTGAAGAGGGGGCACCTTTCAGCAACCCCTTCTTGCCAAACTGAGGAGAGAAATACCACCAATCCTTCGCCAAAGGGTGACGCTTGAAGGTATAGAAATGCCTAAACAGAGAGAGGGATGGCTGGATCTCGACTACGTGGCAAAGGGAGAGAAACCCTATCAAAACCGTGAAAGAATTCGGAGCAACTGAAGCCAAAGAGATACCTAAGAATCGGAAGAGGGCGACGATAAAGGGCGGAAGCAAAAGTCAGAGTCCGGCACGGAACGCCTCCTGATACAGGCAAAAACGATCGGGTGGGGGAGCGCTAGCCCGGTCGGAGGGGCCAGGCAGCTCCAGGTCATACTTCGGAGGATCTCCATACTGAACCCTTATCAGAAGGAGTTCATCCGAAGTCAGGGAGCAGGGAATGGCACCCGGCACAAAAATCGGATGAGGCCCCACCCCAGGTACGGGTTCATCTACAGAATGGGGGACCTGGGGGGTTGAGGCGGAAGAACTCCCAGAATCGCTGGAAGCGGGAGTACCGGAAGACATTTCAAATACCTTCAAATGAAGACCCTAATGATCACGAAGAAAATGGACGGGACAAAGGATGAGAGGTCACAGGAGACTAACTCAGAGGAATACAACAGAAGAAAATGGCAAAGAAAAGGCCCCTAAGTGATGGGAAGAAAAATGAAGGTTCTGGGACTAACCTAGATCGCTCTGAAGGATGTAGAGGGGCGAGGACAAGGATGACTCAAAGGGCGCCTATGGCCCAAGAAGATGCCAAGAGAATCAGGGCTCTCGAAGAAAGGGCAGATACCGATAGAATTCTCAAGCGGAATAAGGCCCCTAAAGGCGGAAGGATGGGTTTAAATAGACCCTGGGATCCAGCGCCATAATGATCGTGAATCCCCCCAGGCCGGCCCGCACTCGACACGTGTCCCACTCACCACGGTAGGCAGCTAAAAGTGGCTGATGGCTGACAGAGCTATTACTGCATCATACCTGGACCAGCGTACCGACGGGAATTTCGAAGGATCCCTTCGTATCACTGCAATTCGAAAAGACTCCAGCACGCGCACATTTAATGCCAAAATATCTGAGGGCGGCCGTGCACAAGATTCAAGGGGGCAACTTCAGCTGTGCAAACCTCTCTGTACTTCTTTCATTCGAAATTCAAACTCGAAAGTAGGGAGACAGGTGTTGGGTATAAAATACCCTCAGCCGAAGTTCTCAACGGGATTAACCCTCGTGAGTCTCCTCCAACTCCAACCGCAAGCAGACTTCGCTCGGACTCCTACGGGAGTCGGGCTCCATCCCTGACTCCAGCTGCAGACAGACCTCGTCCGGACTCCTACGGGAGCCGGACTCCGCCCACAACTCCGATCGCAAGCAGACTCCGCCCGGACTCCTATGGGAGCCGGGCTCCATCACCAACTTCAACCGCTGGTAAGCTTCGTCCGGACTCCTACGGGAGCCAGACTTCGCCCTTGACTTTAATTGCAGGTAGACTCCGCCCGGACCCCTATGGGATCCGGGCCTCATCCCCGACTCCGACTGCAGACAGACCTCGTCCGGACTCCTACGGGAGCCGGACTCCGTCCACAACTCCGATCGCAAGCAGACTTCGCCCGGACTCCTACGGGAGCCGGGCTCCGTCACCAACTTCAACCACTGGTAAGCTTCGTCCGGACTCCTACGGGAGTCGGACTTCACCCCTGACTTTAATTGCAGGCAGACTCCGCCCGGACCCCTACGGGATTCGGGCCTCGTCCCCGACTCCGGCTGCAGACAGACCTCGTCCGGACTCCTACGGGAGCCGGACTCCGCCCACAACTCCGACCGCAAGCAGACTCTGCCCGGACTCCTACGGGAGCCGGGCTCCGTCACCAACTTCAACCGCTGGTAAGCTTCATCCGGACTCCTACGGGAGCCGGACTTTGCCCCTGACTTTAATTGCAGGCAGACTCCACCCGGACCCCTACAGGATCCGGGCCTCGTCCCCGACTCCGGCTGCAGACAGACCTCATCCGGACTCCTACGGGAGCCAGACTCCGCCCACAACTCTGACCGCAAGCAGACTCCGCCCGAACTCTTACGGGAGCCGGGCTCGGTCACCAACTTTAACCGCTGGTAAGCTTCGTCCGGACTCCTACGGGAGCCGGACTTCACCCCTGACTTTAATTGCAGGCAGACACCACCCGGACCCCTACGAAATCCGGGTCTCATCCCCGACTCCGGCTGCAAACAGACCTCATCCGGACTCCTACGGGAGCCAGACTCCGCCCACAACTCCGACCGCAAGCAGACTCCACCCGGACTCCTACGGGAGCCGGGCTCCGTCACCAACTTCAACTGCTGGTAAGCTTCGTCCAGACTCCTACGGGAGCCGGACTTCGCCCCTGACTTTAATTGCAGGCAGACTCCGCTCGGACCCCTATGGGAGCGGGGCCTCATCCCCGACTCTGGCTGCAAGCAAACCTCATCCGGACTCCTACGGGAGTCGGACTCCGCCCACAACTCCGACCGCAAGCAGACTCCGCCCGGACTCCTATGGGAGCCGGACTCGTCACCAACTTCAACCGCTGGTAAGCTTCGTCGGACTCCTACGGGAGCCGAACTTCGCCCCTGACCTTAATTGCAGAAAGACTCCGCCCAGACCCCTATGGGAGCCGGGCCTCGTCCCCGACTCCGGCTGCAGACAGACCTCGTCCGGACTCCTACGGGAGCCGAACTCCGCCCATAACTCCGACCGGAAGCAGACTCCGCCTGGACTCCTACGGGAGCTGGGCTCCGTCACCAACTTCAACCGCTGGTAAGCTTCGTCCGGACTCCTATGGGAGCCGGACTTCACCCCTGACTTTAATTGCAGGCAGACTCCGCCCGAACCCCTACGGGATCCGGGCCTTGTCCCCGACTCCGGCTGCAGACAGACATCGTCCGGACTCCTACGGGAGCCGGACTCCGCCCACAACTCCGACCGCAAGCAGACTTCGCCCGGACTCTACGGGAGTCGGGCTCCGTCACCAACTTCAACTGCTGGTAAGCTTCGTCCAGACTCCTACGGGAGCCGGACTTCGCCCTTGACTTTAATTGCAGGCAGACTCTGCCCGGACCCCTACGGGAGCCGGGCCTCGTCCCCGACTCCGACTGCAAGCAGTCCTCATCCGGACTCCTATGGGAGCCGGACTCCGCCCACAACTCCGACCGCAAGCAGACTCCGCCCAGACTCCTGTGGGAGCCGAGCTCCGTCACCAACTTCAACTGCTGGTAAGCTTCGTCCGGACTCCTACAGGAGCTGGACTTCGCCCCTGACTTTAATTGCAGAAAGACTCGCCTGGACCCCTACGAGAGCCGGGCCTCATCCCCGACTCCGGCTGCAGATAGACCTCGTCCGGACTCCTACGGGAGCCGAACTCCACCCACAACTCCGACCGCAAGCAGACTCCACCCGGACTCCTACGAAGCCTGGCTCCGTCACCAACATCAACCACTGGTAAGCTTCATCCGGACTCCTACGGGAGCCGGACTTCGCCCCTGACTTTAATTGCAGAAAGACTCCGCCCGGACCCCTACGGGAGCTGGGCCTCATCCCCGACTCCCGCTGCAGACAGCCTCATCCGGACTCCTACGGGAGCCGACTTGCCCACAACTCTGACCGCAAGCAGACTCTGCCCAGACTCCTACGGGAGTCGGGCTCCGTCACCAACTTCAACTGCTGGTAAGCTTCGTCCGGACTCCTACGGGAGCCGGACTTCATCCCTGACTTTAATTGCAGAAAGACTCCGCCCGGACCCCTACGGGAGCTGGGCCTCATCCCCGACTCTGACTGCAGACAGACCTTATCCGGACTCCTACGGGAGCCGGACTCCGCCCACAACTCCGACCGCAAGCAAACTCCGCTCGGACTCCTACGGGAGCCGGACTCTGCCCACAACTCCAACTGCCAAGTAAACTCCGCCCGGACTCCTACGGGAGCCGGGCTCCGTCACCAACTTCAACTGCTGGTAAGCTTCGTCCGGACTCCTATGGGAGCCAGACTTCTCCCCGACTTTAATCACAGGAGGACTCCGTCCGGACTCTCACGGGAGCCGGACCTCATCCCCAACTTCGGCTGAAGGAAGACTTCGTCGGACTCTTACGGGAGCCGGACTCCGGGCTCCTCTCAAACGGATAGCTAACCACCTCTCTCTGCCAGACGCTCCAGCTGAACTTCAGCCGACAGGTCTGCACTCCCTGGCGTGATGCAGCAACGGCCACGATCCTGCTCCACTTCCTGCGACGGATTCCGCATGGCCCCGTTACTCCCTAGCAGACCGCTATGATGCCCACAATCCTGCTCCACTTCCTACGACGGATACCGCATGATTCTTCCATCCTTGACAAGTCGCGACAACGGACGTCGCTCCACTCCCCATGACAGACTCCGCATGGCGTGTCCCGGTGATAGCCACGATTCCACCCCACTACTCTTTGCAACAACTCTCCCTGACTCTGGGCAGCCCACTGCCAGACGGTTACAGACATCGCTATCAGTCTGTTGCTCCCTCCGCCTATAAAAGGGGGACCCCAGATACGTTATTCTCTAAGCTCTCATTTTTACCTAGAAACTCTGCAAAAATTTCCGTTCGAGCACTCCATTCTTGTTGAGGCAGAGAACTGACTTGAGCGTCAGGGGTCTTGCCGGAGCAACCCCAACTCTGGTTAAGACTTCTTTTGCAACTCCCGGCGGCGACCACGACTCCCTCGACTCCAGCTTCTCTGATGCAGACGGATTTTTGCACCAACAATTATCGTATAATTATCTCTTTGACCCTAATGCTTGAGGATGATCTAAAATTTAACTGTCAATCCTAGATAAGTCATCCACATTATATTTCAATCTTTTTCAAATCCATCACATGGATTATCCAAGTCCAGGTTTTGCTAAATTGAAATACACTGATGCATATCTCCTACTAGTTTGGAGGGGTCAATCTCATTTGGACTCATGCACCGACTTGATAAATACTTGATTGCATTTAGAAATATTCTATCACTAAATTAAAAACTCAGTTAGTCTGGTACCAAAGTACAGTGAGTTGCTTATAAATCACCATGGTGATCTCAGGTCGGAGAGATACTTATACCCATATCCTTCGTGAGCTACTGCTGACAGCAGAATGCTCCGCAGTTGGTCATGTTCCATAATGATGTACTCCTACATCTTACCTGCATGCCATATCAGTGTCTCTATACCATTTAGTTATGAAGACAATCAATGCATATGACGCATAATGACCTACACTTGATATCGCTATCGTCTTGATAATAGCATATCATTTGGTCGCAAACTAATTTAAGGACTATGAGATAAATCTTTTTTTATTAATCAAAGTAGTCCTAAAGACTTCATCATAATATAGGAGTTCATTAGAAGATGTAACTTTGTGATAAAAATATCATATAACTTTTATTATTTATCAATTCATATATATTTATAATCAGCACAATCATCAAACGATTGGCTTTAGGACATAATTTTTAACATAAGTATCCTTCAGACTTGAGATCATCATAGTGACTTGCAAGCAACTCACTGTGCTTTGGTGTCGGACTATCTAGATTTCTAATACAGTGACAGAAGGCTATTGGGTACAGTCAAATACTTGCAAAGTTTGTGTGTGGATCAAGATGGGATTGACCCCTCCGGATTATTGGAGTTCATGTATCACTGTATTTCAATTTAGCAAACATTGGCTAGAGTAATCTATGAGATGGATTTGAAAGGTTGAAATACAATGCGGATGAAGCAATCTTGATTGACAGTTAATCTGAGACCATCCCAGAGCATTCAGGGTCAAAAGGATGAATTATATGGTAACCATGTGTATGGATTCTAGAATATACTTTTGTGATAATTTGACTTATCTGGACATCGAAAACCATTGCTAAATATTATCTCGATTAGTACTGGAATTGATTTCTGTGCTACCAGCTTAGTGTTTGAACTTATGGAGTCACGCACACAAGCCAGATAAAGTAGAAAGAAATTAGCCTATATTTATATGTCCAATTTAGAAGTACTTGACTTGATTGAATATATAAGCTAGCTTGATTAAGAATTAAGTTATAGATCAAATGAGATTGAAGAGTTGACTATGTCTAGCTAGCACTACACATGAGGTTCAGGTCCAATCCTGAAGATGAACTGTTTCTGATCTATAATCCATGAAGCATATGAAAGATTAGATTTTAGTACTGATTAATTTTAAATTAGATCTGAATTAATTAATCTTAAATTGGGTCTAAAATTCAAGTTAAACTTGGTACAAAAGTCTTAAAAAATTTGGGATTGACTGCCTTTCGAAATTATTTCGAACCAACTTCGAATTGGATTCGAATTGGATCTATTTTGGATGAGATATGAGTATGCCTACTTGCACTAGGAACACCCACCTATGTGGGCTGACCAATACCTGATAGGGAGCTGGTTTGGGGCATCCCATATGGGTGAGAGAGTGGGTGCAAGTTGAATGTCATACATGATGGCAATTCTATCTCATGTAGGAATCCTTCTTTCACGAGTATTGGACCAATTCAAATCCGATTTGAGTTAAGAGTTCTACTCTCATTGGGTCATAAGAATTATCTATAAATAGAGAGGATCTCTATCTATGGATGAATAGCAAACAAATTAGATTGAGAGAAGAGAGAAAGAGAGTGAGAGGCATATGAAGAAAGAGGTCCTGAATCTTTTCCTACATCTCTCCCTTTGTTGCCGTCTCCTCTCCTTAGGTGTGGATCCTTCTTGGGCATCTCATCTGCTAGTGTGAGGTGTCACACCAGTACATCTCCTCTTCATTTGCTTGGCTTGTGAAGACAATTGGATTGGAGTTCATCCACTTTTCTGTGGTGTCTGATGTGCATGCGAAGTAGAGGGTCTATATATCCAAGCCTCTATGAAGGTTTAATCTAGATAAATTGAGATTTGATCTCTAGTTCCACTATTAATTAGGTAACAATTTGATCCTTAATCATGTGGATGAATAAAAAAATTTTTAGATGCAACCTGGGCAATCAAAGGAGAAATAGTTTTTTTCTTTTTAGTTTGACAATGATGTTATGATTTATGGCCGAACCACCTGCTGCAGTTTTACTCATAAAGATAAGAAGATGATGATTAATTCTTTTCCACCTAAGGCTACCAATAGAAAGATAGGTGACAGATCAAAAGAAAACATCAAGAAAAAAGTCTCCATCTGATATGTGCTAAAGAATTAGAGACGACCATGAGTGAAGGATCACCAGTTTGGATGCTTGCTGTGAAAAAAGTTTGTGAGGACCCTAAAGTCGATTATCCTAAGGAAGTAGCGAGCCTTCTTAGTGAGTTTCATGATGTCTTCCCTCAGGATCTTCCAGATTACTTACCGTCTATGAAAAATATTCAACACACCATTGATTTATTTTTAGATCTACTCTACCCAACTTGCCCCACTATAGGTTGAACCCTACTGAGCATATCGAGCTGCAAAGACAAGTTGGAGAGCTAGTAAAAAAGGGTTCGTGAGAGAGAGTTTGAGTCCTTGCACAGTTCCTACACTATTGACTCCAAAAAAAGATGGTACATGGAGGATGTGCATAGATAGCCATGCCATTAACAAGATCACCATTAAGTACCACTTCTCCATCCCTAGGTTAGATGACATGCTAGATATGATGGCTGGAGCTACTATTTTTTCTAAGATTGATCTTAAGAGTGGTTACCATCAAGTAAGGATTTGATCGGGAGATAAGTGAAAAACTATTTTTAAGATAAAAGATGGTTTATATGAATGGATGGTGATGCCATTTGGATTATCCAATGCCCTTAGTACTTTTATGAGATTGATGACCCAAGTACTATGACCGTTTATAGGAGTATTTATAGTCATATACTTTGATGATATTTTAATCTATAGTTGAACTAGGGAGGATCATCTAGACCATCTTTGAAGTATGTGCCCAGTTCTTAGAATAGAAAGCTTGTATGCTAATCTTAAGAAGTGCACTTTCATGATAGGTCGTGTCATCTTCTTAGATTTTGTTGTTAAACCCGATGGTGTGTCTATCGATCATAAAAAGATTAGAGCAATAGTTTAGTAGCTAGTACCCAAGAGTCCACATGATGTGCAGAGTTTTCATGGATTAGTAATCTGTTGTCATAGATTCATAAAAGGGTTTAGTACCATTGTCGCTCCCATCACTGATTGCATTAGGAAGGAAGATTTTGAATGGACTAGGGCAACCAATAAAGCGTTCCTAGATATTAAGGATAAGATGACCCATGCCTTAGTCTTATGTCTACCTGATTTTTTCAAGATTTTTGAAGTAGCATGCAATGCGTTAGGAGTTGGGATTGGTGTTTTTAGTCAAGAAGGTCATCCAGTAGCATACTTTAGCGAGAAACTTAACGATTCTAAACTCAAGTATTCTTCCTACGATAAGGAGTTTTACGCAGTAATCCAAACTTTATGATACTGGAGATATTACCTACTATCACAAAAATTTATTTTATACTCTGACCATGAGGTCCTTCGATTTTTGAATTTTCAAAAAAAACAAATCATAGATATAGTAGGTGGGTCGAGTTTTTGCAAGCCTATACTTTTATTTTGAAAATCGTGTGGGTGTAGAGAATCATGCTGCTGATGTCTTGAGTCATTGTCATACTTTGCTGTCCATCGTTAGTATAGAAGTTGTTGGTTTTGATAAGGTTAAAGAAGATTATGAGGATTATCTAAATTTTGTTAGCATACTTACCGCTTTACATAAAGGGCCATCTAGAGAATATAGTGAATACACTTTTTAGGATGGTTATCTATTTAGAGGAACTAGGTTGTGCGTCCCTCGTACATTTTTAAGAGATTTTCTAGTTTGGAAACTACATGCTGAAGGATTAACTGGACACTGTGGAAAGAATAAAATCATAGACTTGGTAGAACCTTAGATCTTTTGGCAAGATTGAAAAGAGTTGTCATCTAAATTGTTGGCCAGTGTCGAATGTATGTCGTGGCTAAGTAGAGAAAACAAAACACCAACCTATGTATACCTTTACCTATACCAGACTGTCCTTGACAAGACATTAGTATGGATTTTGTTTTGGGGTTACCTAGGATAGGTAGGAAGTATGATTCTGTTCTAGTGGTTGTAAATAGGTTTTCAAAAATAGCCTATTTCTTGCCCTGTTGCCAAACATCCGATGCGTCAAAAGTTGCAAGGATATACTTTGATGAGATTGTTAGACTACATGGATTGTCTAAAACCATTGTGTCTGATAAGGATGTCAGATTTATGAGCTACTTTTGAAAAATTTTATGGCATCTTCTAGGCACAAAATTAAAATTTTCTTCTGTCTATCATCCACAAACGGACGGTCAGACCAAAAGGTCAATAGAAGTCTTGAAAATCTGTTGTGTTGCATGATTGGAGAGCATATGGGTAACAGGGATCTTTTGCTATCTTGAGTCGAATTTGCATATAATAGCTCTATTAATAGATCCATTGGCATGAGTCTTTTTGAAGTAATTCATGGATATCAACCTAGAAAAGTAATAACCTCATCTCACTGCCCATGCATGCTAGGATTTTTGAATCTACAAAGTCATTTGCACAACATGTCAAGAGTCTGCATAAAGAGATCAATAAAAAAATTAGTATTAGCAATAAAATTAATAAACAGAATGCAGATTCTTATCGACGTGCCCAAGAGTTTGCGGAGGAAGACTGTGATGGTTCGATTGAGGCCTGAACAGTTTCTATCCAAAATCATGAAGAAGTTACATGCCCGAGGAGCAAGTCCATTTAAGATCATAAAGAAAATCGAACCGAATGCGTGTACTGTAGACTTACCTTCTGATTTGGGATTAGCTCTACTTTTAACATTACAAATCTCATCGACTATAAAGAGCCAACTCAGATACCTAGTGAGCCATTTGAGCTTGAACTAACCTTTGAGAGTGAGCCTGTCCCTAAGTGTCCACCAGCCAAAATATCAGCAAAACATGATTAGATTGAGAGAATTTTAGATAAGCAGATCCTCTCCACCTAGAGTCGAGGCTATCAGCAATATTTGGTCAGATGGTGAGGTCAATTAGAGCCTGAAGATATTTGGATTACTCGAGAAGAGCTGCAGTGTACTGATCCCGATTTACTTGAGCATCATGAGAGTAGAATTGACCCATACTTGACAAGATCAAGTTCTCCCCACCTCAGAAGAATTGGTGCGGACACCAGAGCCAACAAAAGTCGATGACATGATTTGGATTCGATTTGAATTGAAGAAGCCCCATTAGATTGACTCTACTTTAGTTATTTATTTTCAGTCAATAAATTATTTTGATGCATTTAGTTTTAGATCCATAGGGCCATATTTGGGTTTGTATTGGGTTTGCCCATGTCACCTTTGGAGCCACCACTCTCCACATGCCCAAGGAGGAAATATGCATGACAGCATGTGCCATGCCCAAGGATCCTCATGCCAAGTTGTGCCAAGCATCAAACATTTACATAGAGTTCTATTTCTTCCCTAGGATTCCTTAAGAGTTCTTGGCTACTTATTTATTTTGTTGAAGGTCTGATTTCTTTTCCATGGTAGATTACTTTATTTGGAAACCAGACATAATGCTTTACTTTTTTGTGGGAGGGCTGATTTTTTTCTTGTAAAATGTAAGGGATTCCTAAAAAAATAGGACCCCTAGGGTTCTATATAAACCTTTGTATCTTTCATGAAGAGGGCAATGAATGATTTTATAAACCTCATAAATACTTGTGTCAATCACTCCAAGAGGGAGAGGGTGTGAGATCCAAAATCTCTTCATAAGGAAAGGATGTGAGGCCCACTTTCTTTCCTATCCCTTTAACCTTCATCTACTTGAGATCCAGTGTTCCTACGATCTCAATTTGACTCCACCATCTACCCACGTAAGCCTATTCCACTAAGAGAAGATCTATCTCCTCTAGAATTTTTGTCTATCATGATGAGAGAAAAGAGTGATCCTTTATTCTATAGATTATATACTGTCAAGGACCTTCATTTCTTCTCAACTAATTTTTGATTCTCATTTTTTTATTAGATCCGATGTTGGTAAAGACCTAATTTTTTATTGATCGATCTATTTGGTTGAAAGATTAAGAGCCCTAATCAGGAAAGTTTTTTAACTACCATGATCTGAATTCTTATCATCTTCTCATATTTTTTCATGGGTTAAATATTTTACTCTCTCTCATCCCATTCAAATTTTTTTTTGCATTTACTCATGAGCATATTTAATTTTTGCTATCTGTTTATATACTTTCTGTTGGAAATTCAGTACAGGGATAAAATGTAATTTTAAAACTTTTTTAAAATTATGATTTTACAGTGGAAAAATATTAATTAATCTAATTAATTAACATGAATTTATCCTACACTAGGATCTAAATATGATATATAGCATGCATGCATTTAAATTTGAAATTCGAATTTGAACAGTAAACACTTTACTGTAATGTGTTCAGAACACAATACCTTTATGCAGGTAGTAGATCACCGCAATTTGATTACCGTCGGGAGAGTCTGATCACGTGATGTAGCCACATAGCATGTCTAGCCTCTGCGGATCATCTACACGAAGCTCTCGGTCTGATCAACTCCTCACGAATGCTAGCTCGTTGTAGAGCCCTTTCGACGGTCGATGCTGATCGAACTCTTCGATCGATGTCTGCCAATCCTTTGGACACTCTGGATCATCAACAGACATGCTTGAGAGGATGTTGAAGATCTCCTTAAAATTTGGTGGGCTCACGACACTCGTAGCTCACCTTCTCACTTCTCGAACTCCAGGTTGAAACCCTGAAGAACTCACTGAAACCTTGCGCACACTTTTTCTTTTTTTTCTTTCTTTTTCTCTCAAAAGGATATAGACCTTCACCTTGCACACAAGGATTTCTCACGCCTAGATTTTCTCTCCAAAATTTTTCTTGCATATGCCCCACTCTTCTCCTACTTTTAAAACAATGTCAAACGTCTTATCCACGTGAGAGGATAAAGATGAGTAATTGCACATTTGAATTCAAATCAAATTTTGAATTCAAATAAAAACTAATTTATTCCTATCCACTAAGGGTGTGAGAAGAGGAGGGCATGGCTTAATTTATGCATGAGTGATTTCATGAGAAACATTTTCTCATGTAATAAATGGGGTGTTAAAAGAGGATAAGGTCAAGGCGCTATGATTGGTTGCTCATTCAAATTCAAACTTTATTTTAAATTTGAATGGCCAACCAATCATCCTTATCCACTCATATGGCGCATTAAAGTAGGATGTGAGGAGGACTTTGCATGAAGAAAAATTCATTAGAACTTCCTTCTCGTGAATTCAAATGGGCACAGTGGAAGTGAGGTGGCGCAGGGAGAATGGGTCAAGGTGGTTTCATTATTTAAACCAACCTAATTGAACCAAATAAGTTAGGCCCAATTAGACTAATTTAAACCCAACTAAATTAGGCTTAATTAGGCTTAATAAAATTCTAATCAAATCAGAATTGATTAAGCCCAACCCCTCATCAAATCAGGGATCAAACCATCTCGACGATTAGGTCAACTCTTAACCTAATCGGGTCAAACCCAACTGAATCCAATTCAATTGGACTTGATCCAAAAATAATTACTCAATCAAATTGAGTTAATTAGTGATCAAATCACTAATTAAATCTATCATAAATATTGAGTCCAAATCTGATGGGTAATCAGGCATCAAAATTCATCGAATGTAACCCTGATCGAAGAGTCCCAAACCAATGGGACTCTTGACCCCGGTACCCAAAATGTGTGGGACTCGTGATCAGAGAATCTTGATTCTCGATCACAGAGTCCCAGACAGATAGGACTCATAGTCCATGAGCATTAGGACTCTTCATCAGCCATCAGATCAGATAGGAACCTCTAATGTGTGTGACCCCGTAGGTTCGTACCTAAGTCGGTAGCACAGAAACCAATTCTTATACTAATCGAAGTGACCATCTAGCAATGGTACCCGATAATCGGATAGATCAAAAAGTCACAATCGCAACACTCAGAACCTATATGAATATGGTTACTGTATAATTCATCCTTTTGACCTTTGTGTTTTGGATGACTCAGGGTTAAACTGTCAACCCTGATTAGATCATCCGAATCGTGCTCAACTCAAATAGTCCTGTGACTCCTCACAAGGACTACCCTGGCCAAGGTTTTGCTAAATTAAAATATGACTGTACACAGCTCCTAAACTGGAGTGGTCAATCCCATCTTGACACACGCACCGACAAGTCAAGTACTTGACTACACCCAGCAGCCTTCCGTCACTGAATTAAAAATTCAGGTAGTCCAGTGCCTAAGTGCAGTGAGTTGCTTGCAAGTCACCGTGGCGGTCTCAGGTCAGAGGGACATTTATACCCATATTCCATCAGAGTAAATCTTGACAGTAGAAATAGCTCTAGAGTCGGTCACGTTCAGTGTAAATGTACCCTTACATCTCACCTATATGCCATACCAGTGTCTCCACACTCATTGGTTAAAAGGACAGTCAACCTATATGGCACACAATGACCTATGCTTGATAAACGTTGTCATCCTTGGTAACAATGTATCATTTGGTCGCGAACAGATTTAAAGACTAAATGACAAATCCTCCTTTGTCGAGTCTAAATAGTCCTATGGACTTCACCATAACATAGGAGTTCATTAGAAGATGAAATATTTTATGATGA
This sequence comes from Elaeis guineensis, assembly GCF_000442705.2. Classification (NCBI taxonomy): domain Eukaryota; kingdom Viridiplantae; phylum Streptophyta; class Magnoliopsida; order Arecales; family Arecaceae; genus Elaeis; species Elaeis guineensis. Next base: position 33,980,634 of record NC_026003.2, on the reverse strand, counting down.
AAAATATTAAAATAATTTTTATTAATTCATAATTCATGTACATATATAAAAATGAGCACAACCATCAACAGACTGATGATTGGCTTTGGAACACTATTCTCAATAATCTCCCACTTGGCCTAAAGCCAATCAGTGCAGTATCTAATACCCATCTTCGACTTGTAGTCGTCGAACTCCTTCACCGCAATGGCTTTAGTGAATGGGTTGGCTAGGTTCTCCTTTCCGTCAATCTTCTGAAGGTCGACGTCACCTCGATCCATAATTTCTCGGATGAGATGGTAGTGGCGCAGAATATGCTTCATCCGCTGGTGTGCCTTGGGTTCCTTCACCAGAGCAATGGCTCCAGAGCTGTCAGAGTAGAGTAGAACTGGACCAACAAGGGAGGATGCTACTCTGAGCTCGGTGATGAATTTTCTCAGCCACACCGCTTCTTTGGCAGCATTTGATGCAGCGACATACTCTGCCTTGCAAACTGAATCAGCCATTATGTGTTGCTTGGAACTCTTCCAGCAGACAGCCCCACCATTAAGGATAAAAATAAATTCCGACACACTTTTGCTATCATCATGATCAGACTGAAAACTAGAGTCTGTAAACCCTATAAATCTCAAGTCTGATTTACCATAAATAAGCCACTGGTCCTTAGTATTTCTTAAATACTTCAGAATGGTTTTAACAACCTTCCAGTGATTCTCCCCTGGATCAGATTGGTATCTACTCACTACCCCTAGTGAGTATGCCACATCTGGTCGTGTACATATCATGGCGTACATGATAGATCCCACTGTCGAAGCATATGGAATCCTACCCATACGCTCTCTCTCTTGAGGTGTTGTCAGATAATCCCTCTTCGAGAGAGAAATTTCATGGCCTATCGGTAGATAGTCTTTCTTGAAATTCTCCATGTTAAACCTCTTCAGCATAGTATCTATGTACATAGACTGGGATAAATCAAGCAACCTTTTAGATCTATCCCTATAGATCCTCATCCCTAGGATGTAGGAAGCTTCTCCCAGATCCTTAATGGAGAACTGTGACGACAGCCAAATCTTTATTCCCTATAATGCAGGGATATCATTTCCCATTAAGAGAATGTCATCCACATACAATACAAGAAATACTACTACTGGATCATTAGCCCACTTATAAATGCAGGGCTCTTCTCCATTCTTAATGAAGCCATACGTCTTGATCATCCTATCAAAACGTATGTTCCAACTCTGGGATGCCTGCTTAAGTCCATAAATAGACCTCTGTAGTCTCCACACCTTAGACTCATCTATGGATGTGAATCCTTTAGGTTGTATCATATACACATCTTCGTCCAGCTCTCCGTTTAGGAAAGCTGTCTTCACATCCATCTGCTAGATTTCATAGTCCAGATGGGCAGCTATCGCAAGCATAATTCAAATGGATTTGAGCATTGCCACAGGAGAAAATGTCTCATCATAGTTTATACCATAACGTTGACGATATCCCTTGGTAACCAGATGAGCTTTATAGGTTTCCACCTTTCCGTCGGCGTCCCTCTTCCTCTTGAAGACCCACTTACACCCTATGGGTTTTACTCCTTTGGGTGGGTCAACCAATGTCCACACATCGTTGACCTTCATGGACTCCATTTCGGATTTCATAGCCTCTAGCCATTTCTCAGAGTCGGGTCTCTGCATTGCATTCATGTAGGTAATCGAATCCTCATCGTTTTCATCAAGTTCGATAGGATCATCGTCTTAGACCAAGAAACCATAGTATCTGTCCGGTTGATATGGTACTCTACCAGATCGCCTTAAGGGTGCTTGAACAATGGGCTCCGGATTTGATCTAATCAAATCTATTCAGGTTCAGCAACTTGCATCGGATTTTTCACTTGTCGAATTTTGTCAAGTTCGACCTTAGAAGCAACAGTCCCTTCACCAAGGAACTCTCTTTCCAAAAAGATTGCCTTAAGGATGATAAAAACTTTTTGCTCATCAGCTAGGTTGAAGTAATACCCTTTGGTCTCTTTTGGGTATCCTATAAAATTACACTTGTCAGACCTAGGTCCAAGCTTGTCCGTAATTAAACATTTATCATAAGCCGGACACCCCCAAACCCTAAGGTGCGAGAGTACTGGCTTACGTCCTATCCATATCTCATATGGCATTTTGGTTACAGACTTACTCGGAACCCTATTTAGAAGGTAACAAGCCGATTCGAGCGATATCCCCAAAGGGAGATCGGCAGACCAGCAAACTCCATCATGGATCGAACCATGTCCAACAAGATCCGATTCCTCCTTTCAGACACACCATTATGCTGTGGTGTTCCAGAAGTGTCCACTGAGAGAGAATCCCATTCTCCCCAAGATATGTCAGAAAATTATTGGAAAGGTATTCACCTCCTCGATTAGATCGAAGAGTTTTAATACACTTTTTAGTTTATTTTTCTACCTCATTTCGGAATAGTTTGAACATTTCAAACTACTCTGACTTATGCTTCATTAAATAGACATACCCATACCTTGATAGGTCGTCTGTGAAGGTTATGAAGTAGAAATATCCACCTCTTACACTTGAGCTCATGGGTCCACATACATCAGAATGTACCATAGCCAAGAGTTCACTGGCTCGCTCACCTTTTTCAGTAAAAGGTGACTTGGTCATTTTACCAAGAAGATAGGACTCACAGGTTGGAAGTGATTCACAATCACCTACTTCAAGAATTTCTTCTTGAGCCAACCTGTTTATCCTGTTCTTATTGATATGACCTAGCCTACAGTGCCAAAGGTAGACTTCTAACACATTATCTATTCTAGGGTATTTACTAGAGGTTTGAACCACATTAAGAGGTTGTGATAGAAAGTAAATTTCATTATTAAGTTGTCCAACAAATATTGTAACACCATTCAAAATGATATTACAAATATTTTTTTTTATTAAAAATTGATAACTGTTCATGGCCAAAAGGCCTACAGAAATAATATTTAATAAAAAGCTTGGACAATAGTGACATTCACTCAGAATTATATTTCGAGAATTGGTTACAAGGTTAATGATTCCTAATGCTAGAACTGGAACTTTGCTTCCATCTCCAACATTCAGAAATCTCTCGCCTTTCATAAAATCTCCTACTGACCTGCAGACCCTGCATCGAATTGCAAATATGATAAGGGCTTCCGGTATCCAATACTCAGGCAGTAGTATCACAAATGGAAAAGTTGCAAGGTGATATCATATAAGTACCTTGCTTCTTCTTTGGCCTATTCGGATCTAGTGAGGCAATGTATAGAGGATAGTTTCTCTTCCAGTGCCCCTGCTTCTTGCAAAAAAAGCACTCCGCCTGGCTCTGATTGAGCTTGTGCTTTTTGGTCTGACCCTGTGCAGACATCCCAACATGCAGCTGCACCTTCTTATTCTTCTTCTTCTTGTTCTTCTTCCCTTTCTTAAAAGGTCGATGACAGAAGAAGACCCTCCCACAATATTTACCGACTCTTTATGGAGCTGGTGGTCCTTCTCAAAGTTCTACAGCAACCCCAACAAGCCGTGGTAGTTCACTGCAGGCTTTGTCATTCTAAAATGAGTAAGGAAGGGAAGGAAGGACTTGGGCAGAAAATTAAGGATCGCATCCTTACCGAGCTGCTCATGTAGGGAAAAACCCAGTTTACTTAGGTGCTCAATCATTTCGATCATGTATAGTACATGATCAGTGACTGAGGCTCCATCCCTCATTCGAGCATTGAAAATGGCACAACTAGTTTTGTGCCTTTCAACATCGTCAGGCGTGCCAAAAGAGTCGTTCAATATTTGAAGCATCTCCTGTGGCTGGGCGTTCTTGAACCTGCGGTTGAACTCATCATTTATTACCGCCAGCATTATGCACCGGACGGTGGTGCGGTCGTTGAGCCACTTCAGGTAAGTATCTCAGACCGTCCCTCTAGCATTCAGGGCTGGCTCTTCAGGTACCGGATTCATTACTACATAAAGGATCCACTCATACTTAAGGATGATTTTTAATTTTGATACTAGCTATCGAAATTAGGTCCCATGAGCTTGTCATTATCTAATAATGATCGGAGCGACAGGGTAGTGGCCATAGCTGCATAAAGAAAAACCAGACCTATATTAGTACATAAATTATTAATACTAAAGACTTAGACTTTAGTCTAAAGTTTCTCCCAGTATTTTTACGAATTGGTAGCCTCAACCTCCAATTCGAGGAATTACTTTAATTTCTTAGTGGGTACTAGAATCCACACAGACTACACACGAGCCCAACTTTGGTTGGTCAACCCATGTGCATCTATGGGTAGGTTCATAACCAGTTGTTTCTCTAAACAACTTCTGTAATTAATTTTGCCCCAGAACCTAATCAGTAGGCTTTGGCCTCCACTGAAAAGATCTGGTTAGGTCCAATCATTAACATGATTTGATTTGATGAATCAGATCAATAAATGATCAGGCCCGACTTTGGCCGACCAACCTAACCACCATTAGAAAGACTCAAACCAAATTATCATATTATGAATGATAATTTCATTAGTCAATAAGCACCAGGCCTTTGGGCCTCCAATGATTATTAAACTAATGAACTCATTATCACTCACTTAATGGGAGGCTATGACTTAGTTATCAATATAACTTAATTATTTTTAGGGACCTAATAATTTTGAGGATTTTATTAAAGGATAGATGAGAAGAAAATATCATATCCAGCCAATTTCAATCCTCCCACTGATTTTACCAAGTCAGATTAAAAAAGATTTAATTAAAGCCGGCATTAGGAGCACCTAAATCAGTCACACTGATTTACCTAATGACATGGGTGAGCTCTAATCACCAAGTGATCTAATCAAAACCTAATTCATCAGGTTGGCCAGGTAAGTGAGATCAGTGGTGGGGATATGCCATTAACTCATCAGAGATCGAATCACTGCGAGTAGCTCCGCTTAAAAACCACTGGTCAAACTGCCAAACTTACCTTAGACACCAACCGGTTCATTAGTTTTAATTTGATCAACTTAGTAAATTGGGTTCCACCGTGTAGCCATGAATAAAGTCTATCTTGGTCTAGTTAAAGACATGGACCCATTCAACTACAACTATTGAAGTTGAGTCTAGAGTATCCTTGACCTAATCTAATTCAATATTTGATTAGATTTGACCAATTAATCTAATTTAGTCCATTTCTTTAAGCTAACCATAGGTCTAACCCAATTATGGACCTAATCCATCTAACCCATTGACTCACAAGTTTATGCAATTGTCTTAGGTCTCAATTCACAATTCTAGACCTACTAGATAATACTTAATTCTTTTAATTAAGTATTTGGGCTGATAGGTCAGGATTTGGTATTTCAAAAATAATTTTCAAATTTGAAAGGTTTTATTTTCTGTTCACCAAATATGTTGACTCATTTCACAAATAGATCAGCACATTTCATAAATAGCAATCCTATTGCTAATTACATAACAGAAAATAACTCAATCAAAATAAATCATGAATATTCTTTTAGATCTAATCTAACACATTCATGATAAATTTTATAATTGAACCTATACAATTAATTCTTTTCGCTGCTTCATCTGCATGAGATATAATTGTAGCAGTACCCCTACCGCCATAGGAGACCCTATCAAATAGGAGGAGAAGGCCTTTAAACCCTACTTTTCTCCTATGACCGGACGGCCATGGCAACCAACCCAATTCGATTACTTGCGACTTGGATCAAGTATATCTAAATATACCAATTTCAAAATTTAAATTTCAAATTTTAAATTTCAAATTTTAAATTTTAAATTTTAAATTTCAAATTTCAAATAAATTTCAAATTTTTGAATTTTGAATTTCAAACAACTTTCAAAATTCAAATTTTAAATTTTAAATTTTAAATTTTAAATTGTAAACTTTTAGATTACAACTTAATCTATGCATGCAAATATATATATCATATCTAAGAACCCGCTCTGATACCATTTGTGGAGAAATTCAGTGCAGGGGTAAAATGATAATTTTAAAATTTTTTAAAATTATGATTTTACAACAGAAAAATATTAATTAATCTAATTAATTAACATAAATTTATTCTATACTAGGATCTAAATATGATATATATCATGCATGCATTTAAATTTAAATTCGAATTTGAACAGTAAACACTTTACTGTAATGTGTTCAAAACACAATACCTTTGTGCGGGTAGTAGATCACTGCAATCTGATTACCGTCGGGAGAGTCTGATCATTATGATATAGCCACACAGTATGTCTGGCCTCTGTGGATCATCCACATGAAGCTGTCGGTCTGATCGACTCCTCACGAGTGCTAGCTTGTTGTAGAGCCCTTTCGACGGTCGATGCTGATCGAACTCCTTCAATCGATGTCTATCGATTCTTCAGATACTCTGGATTGTTAGTAGATATGCTTGAGAGAATGTTGAAGATCTTCCTAAAATTTGGTGGGCACACAACACTCGTAGCTCACCTTCTCACTTCCCGAACTCCAGGCTGAAACCCTGAAAAACTCACTGAAACCCTACGCACACTTTTTCTTTTTTTTCTTTCTTTTTCTCTCAAAAAAATATAGACCTTCACCTTGCACACAAGGATTTCTCATGCCCAGATTTTCTCTTCAAAATTTTTCTTGCACACGCCCCACTCTTCTCCTCCTTTTAAAACAATATCAAACGTCTTATCCACGTGAGAGGATAAAGATGAGTAATTGCACATTTGAATTCAAATCAAATTTTGAGTTCAAATAGAAACTAATTTATTCCTATCTACTAAGGGCGTGAGAAGAGGAGGGTGTGGCTTAATTTGTGCATGAGTGATTTCATGAGAAATATTTTCTCGTATAATAAATGGGGCGTTAAAAGAGGATAAGGTCAAGGCGCTAAGATTGGTTGCTCATTCAAATTCAAACTTTGTTTTGAATTTGAATGGCCAACCAATCATCCTTATCCACTCATATGGTGCATTAAAGTAGGGCGTGAGGAGGGCTTTGCGTGAGAAAAAAATTCATGAGAACTTCCTTCTCGTGAATTCAAATGGGCGCAGCGGAAGTGAGGTGGCGCAGGGAGAATGGGTCAAGGTGGTTTCATTATTTAAACCAACCTAATTGAACCAAATAAGGAAGGCCCAATTAGACTAATTTAAACCTAACTAAATTAGGCTTAATTAGGCTCAATAAAATCCTAATCAAATTAAGAATTGATTAAGCCCAACCCCTGATCAAATCAGGGACCAAACCATCTCGACGATTAGGTCAACTCTTAACCTAATCTAGTCAAACCCAACTGAATCCAATTCAATTGGACTTGATCCAAAAATAATTACTCAATCAAATTGAGTTAATTAGTGATCAAATCACTAATTAAACCTCCATAAATATTGAGTCCAAATCCGATGGATAATCAGGCATCAGAATTCATCGATATGTAACCCTGATCGAAGAGTCCCAAACCAGTGGGACTCTTGACCCCGGTATCCAAAATGTGTGGGACTCATGATCAGAGAATCCTGATTCTCGATCACAGAATCTCAGACACGTAGGACTCATATTCTACGAGCATTAGGACTCTTCATCAACCATCAGATCAGATAGGAACCTCTAATGTGTGTGACCCCGCAGGTTCGAACCTAAGCCGGTAGCACAGGAACCAATTCCTGTACTAATCGAAGTGACCATCTAGCAATGGTACCCGATGATCGGATAGCTCGAAAAGTCACAATCACAACACTCAAAACCTACGTGAATATGGTTACTGTATAATTCATCCTTTTGACCTCTGTGTTTAGGACGACTCAGGGTTAAACTGTCAACCCTGATTAGATCATCCGAATCGTGCTTAACTCAAACAGTCCTGTGACTCCTCACAAGGACTACCCTGGCCAAGGTTTTGCTAAATTGAAATATGACTGTACACAGCTCCTAAACTGGAGTGGTCAATCCCATCTTGACACACGCACCGACAAGTCAAGTACTTAACTACACCCAGCAGCCTTCCGTCACTGAATTAGAAATTCAGGTAGTCCAATGCCTAAGTGCAGTGAGTTGCTTGCAAGTCACCATGGCGGTCTTAGATCGGAGGGATATTTATATCCATATTTCATCAAAGCAAATCTTGACAGCAGAAATAGCTCCAGAGTCGGTCACATTCAGTGCAGATGTACCCTTACATCTCACCTGTATGCCATACCAGTATCTCCACACTCATTGGTTAAGAGGACAACCAACCTATATGGCACACAATGACCTATGCTTGATAAACGTTGTCATCCTTGGTAACAACGTATCATTTGGTCGTGAACAGATTTAAGGACTAAACGATAAATCCTCCTTTATCGAGTCTAAATAGTCCTAAGGACTTCACCACAACATAAAAGTTCATTAGAAGATGAAATATTTTGTGATGAAAAATGCCAAAATAATTTTTATTAATTCATAATTCATGTACATATATAAAAATGAGCACAACCATCAACAGACTGACGATTGGCTTTGGGACACTATTCCCAACACTTTCTTATTGCTAGTTATTTACTAATCTCTAGAATAATATTGATCTACATCATTTAGATTGATCTCGCTTTAATCTCGGATCAATCAATCACGTCTCCTAAGAAGAGTATAAGCAACTATACTGTCTATCCTGAGAATAATGATGCCCCTGGTCGGACGTGATTTGTTGTTGATGAATTGAAAGGAGCTTGATTTTTAGGATTGATTTCTTTCTCTTTTCTTTAGGGTTGTCCCACATCATTCCTCCCTATAAAAGTCTAAGAGTTGGATGCCCTAAGAAGAAGAGAAAATTCTCTCATACATCGATCCTCCTCTCTCCTCTTCTTCCTCTAGTTCTTCTTCATCTCTAGAGAGTCTGTGAGATCCGAAGAAGAACTTAAATCAGCCATCAAAAGAAGATCTCTGCAAGGGAGCTAGCATGTCGAGAAGATTGTTATCTCTTTTATCAGATTGAAGCTTTGTGTGGATATCTGTGGAGGCTAGACACGTGTGCAAATCAAGAAATCTTCAAATCCACGATCATCAGCTATGATGAAGTTTGACCTGCACTATGGTATTGAGATTTGATCTTAAATACTTATTCTAAATATTAGATTATGTATGCTATAGATCTGAGCATGGGTAGTTTACAGATTTGATCTGATGCATAATGGGTTAAAAGGGTTTAACCTAGATCTCTTCCACTATATTCAAAATTTTTGAAATACATGTATGAAACTACCTAGTTTTCTAACAAAGATATCATGCACAGCTAAGGATCTTCGTCTTCAAGGAGTAGATGAAATTTTTAGTATTTATATTTTATAATTTTTTCTTATGCAATTAAAACTTGATTGTAATAATTTTCTTTTATAAATATTTTTTTTTATTGCTTCAAGTATTGTGCTTCTTATTTAGACTATAATTTAGATTTTTGAATAATCTATGATTGCGTAGAGATAAGTCGTGATCCAAGAATATAATTTGTACTCAGCAAAATAGGTTATACTTGGAATCTAATTATAGATTATTTTATTTTTATAATTTGAGACTTTAAAATAGCCTATGGCTACATAAGGACAGATCAAGGTACTATGATCCATACCTAGTGAGATAGGTTATGCTCAGGGATCAACCATAATTTTAATAATTATATATTAAAAAAATACTTTATATTATACTAAAAATTGAATCAAAATTTGAAACATCTTAATCTCTTGCTTACTAGTTTTAATTTAATTTGAATTCTTATTTTTAATTTCAATTATAATCCTACTCTTTCATATTTTTAGTTTTTCAATTTAACTAAAACTTTAAGAAAATCTTAATTAAAATATGAACATAACCACATTGATCTCTGTGGATTCGATTTTGATTTATTTTATCTATATAGTTTAAGTTAAGATTTGTTGGGTATAAAATATCCCTCCAGCTGAAGTTCGTGACAGGAGTGACCCTCCAGGGATTCTACCGACTCCCGATCTTCGGCGACATCTTTCCGAACCTCTCCGGCGGTCGAGCTTCCGCAACATTCCCAAGTTCTGCCGACGGATAAACCCCCACTAGCGTCGACTGGATTCTTCACGACGGACGGACTCCACCCAAGTTTCTGTAGGAACCAGATCTAGGGTTTCAGGGTTAGATCTTGAAACTTTTTCAAGATCATACAGCGGAAGACTAAAATAAATCAAAATTTATTTTTAAGATCAAAAATCCCTAGATCTAAGATCCTATTACATGATTATTACATGGTATTAAATCAGAAATTAAAATATATATAAATATAGTATGAACTACATGTTGATCATATCAACATGTTTCTATGCTAGCTACATCTAATGTATGTATTAAATAATAGATCAGATCTATTACCTTGCAAGTTAGACGCTCTAACCTCGCTGATCCGGGCTTAAGGATGATGTTGCAAGCCACACAGCGTCCGGCCTCTAGGAGTCGTCCACACGAGCCCACGAATCTCGATCAGAAGTCCTGCTTCAGGAAATCAGCACAGTATGCTAGTACTGCGCTGATCCTTCTTTGATGGTTGATCAGGTGCCTCCTTCTTCTTGATTTGGACTCTTCCAAAGATGGAAAGTAGAAGGAGGAGTTTCAGATCTGAGACGCTCTCAGGAAACTCAAGATGGAAGGAGGAAAGATATGAAAATAAAAACCCTAGAAGAAGACCCTCTTCTTCTTCACGTTTTTCTCTCTAGACACCCAAACTTGCGTCTTTTATATCTCCACGACCCAAAGGTATTTCTCTCTGATTTTTGGATGGCAGAAAGCCTCTCAAAAAACTATCTCCACTTAAAATTTCACAAAGAAACTCATCTTATATAGAGAGATATGATAGAGTCCTTGTCTAGGTCAAACACCTAGTCAAGGCTTATCCAAACATGGCAAGTAAAGGGATGCCCAACTCTTGAGCACCTCTTTCATATTTTCATGGATGGATCAACAGAAAAGGGTGCACAATGTAAACCCTAAAAGCCACAAAATTCCAAAAAAAAATTTGGATAAATTCGATGCAAAATTGAAAGAGTTTTGGATTTCTAAAACTCTATCTCATAGAATTCGAAATCCAAACTTATTCCTTTTAGATTTGATCCAAATCACCTTCCATGTAAGAAAGAAGAGAGGAGACCTTTTGTGAACGTGGGAGAGATCTGGGAGAGGGCTTTTGTCGCACAAAATAAGTGGAGATTGGCGTTGAATAAGAGAGAGGGCGTGGAGAAGGTTTATGTGGCGCAAGGTGGAATCCTAGTCCTACTAGGATTCTGTCTCATAACTTGTTTTAATTTGGTTTCCCAAACCAAATCAAATCAAAATTAGATCAACCCAATTAAAATAGGTCTTAACCCAATTAAGAACCTAATTTAATCAGATTAAATTATATTTAAATCTGATTTAATTTTCTAATCAAATTAGAAATTAGATTGACCCAAGTCCTAGTTGAACTAGGACTAGTTTTTCCTTGCACTTGGCTTATCCAATAAACCAATTGGACTTGATCCAATCAAGCCCAAACCAAATCTAATTAAATCATATTTAATTAGACTTAATCTCAGCCCATTGGCTTAATCAAATTAAGCCAATTAGCAATCAAATTGCTAATCGATCCTCCTGCAACACTTGCACTGGGTTAAATGTCAATCGTATTGATTATTTAACCCTATAATGATTCTTAATCGTTGATCAACCATCCGATCGGATCATGAACTCTAATGTGTGTGACCTCATAGGTCCGAACCTAAGCCGGTAGCATAGAAACAAATTTCTATACCAATCGAAGTGACCATCTAGCAATGATACCCGACGACCGGATAGGTCGAATGTGTAGAACAACATCCTTAGAACCCATGCGGATATAGTTTTCATATAATTCATCCCCTTGACCAAAATGATCATAGGACACCCCAGAGCTCAACTGTCAACTCTGATCAGGTTGTCCACATTGTATTTCAAAATATCAAATCCATCTGATGGATTACCCTGGCCAAGGTTTTGCTAAATTGAAATACAGCGACTCATTCTTCTCCAACTCTTGGAGTGGTCAATCCCATCTCGATCACACTCTGACTTCGCAAGTACTTGACTGTGCCCAGAAGCCTTCCGTCCCTGAATTAGAAATTCAGTTAGTCCAGTACCAAAGCACAGTGAGTTGCTTGCAAGTCACTGAGGCGATCTCAAGTCTAAGGGACATTTATACCTATATCCCATCAGAGACATTCTCGACAGCAGAATGCTCTGGAGTTGGTCACGTTCAATGATGATGTACCCTTACATCTCACCTGTATGCCATACCAATGTCTCCACACTCCTTGGTTAAGAGGACAACCAACCCATATGGCCTACAGCGACCTATGCTTGATAGAAGCTGTCGTCCTTATTAACAGCCTATCATTTGGTCGTGAACAGTTTTAAGGACTAATCGATAAATCCTCTCTTTATCGAACTTAAATAGTCCTAAGGACTTCATCATAACAACGGAGTTCATTAGAAGATGAAAGCTTATGATGAAGATGCCAAATATATTTTATTTATTAACAAATCAATTACAATACTTGGTTGCTCAACCATCAACAGCTTGACGATTGGCTTTTTGGGACACATTTTCCAACAACTCCCACTTGTCCTAAAGCCACTCGGCACAGTATCTAATACCCATCTTCGACTTGTGGTTGTCGAACTCCTTTATTACCAAGGCTTTAGTGAAGGGGTCGGCTAGGTTCTCTTTTCTATCGATCTTCTGAAGGTCGACGTCACCTCGATCCACAATCTCTCAGATCGAGTGGAAGCGGTGTAAAATATGCTTCATCCGCTGGTGTACTTTGGATTCCTTCACCTGAGCTATGGCACCAGTGCTATCGCAGTAGAGCAGGACTGGACCATCGAGGGAGGGTGCTACTCCGAGCTCGTTGATGAATTTCCTCAGCCACACAGCTTCCTTCGCGGCATCTGATCTGCGATATACTCCGCTTCACAAACAGATTCTGCCACATATGCTACTTGGAACTCTTCCAGCAGATGGCTCCATCATTTAGAGTAAAGATATAACCCGACACACTCCTGCTGTCATCATGGTCAGATTGGAAGCTGGAGTCTGTGAACCCCACAAGTTTCAGATCTGACTCGCCATAAACCAACCATTGGTCCTTAGTATTTCTTAAATACTTAAGGATGGCTTTAACCACTTTCCAGTGATCTTCTCCAGGATCAGATTGGTATCTACTCACTACTCCTAGTGAGTATGCCACATCTGGTCTTGTACATGTCATGGCATACATGATAGATCCCACGGCTGAAGCATATGAGACTCTATTCATACGCTCTCTCTCTTCAGGAGTTGTCGACAATCCTTCTTAGAGAGAGAAATTCCATGGCCTATCGGTAGATAGCCCTTCTTGGAATTCTCCATGCTGAACCTCTTCAGCACAGTATCTATGTACATGGACTGGGATAACCCAAGCATCTTTTTAGATCTATCCCTATAGATCTTCATCCCTAGGATGTAGGATGCTTCACCCAAGTTCTTCATGGAGAACTGTGATGACAACCAAACTTTTATTCCTTGTAGTGCGGGGATGTCATTCCCGATTAAGAAAATGTCATCCACGTACAAGACAAGGAATACCACAACTGGACCATTTGCCCATTTATAGATGCAGGGCTCTTCTCCATTCTTAATGAAGCCATACGTTTTGATCACCTTATCAAAACGCATGTTCCAACTCCGAGAAGCTTGCTTCAATCCATAAATGGATCTCTGAAGCTTGCACACCTTGGACTCATCTGTGGATGTAAATCTTCAGGTTGTATCATATACACCTCTTCAATCAGCTCTCCATTCAGAAAAGCTGTCTTTACATCCATCTGCCAGATCTCATAATCCAGATGGGCAGCTATTGCAAGCATTATCCGAATAGATTTGAGCATTGCCACAGGGGAAAACATCTCGTCATAGTCAATACCATAACGTTGACGATACCCCTTGGCAACCAGACGGGCTTTATAGGTCTCCACCTTTCCGTCTGCGCCCCTCTTCCTTTTGAAGACCCATTTACACCCAATGGGTTTAACCCCTTCAGGTGGGTCAACCAATGTCCATACATCGTTGACCTTCATGGACTCCATTTCGGATTTCATGGCTTCAAGCCATTTCTCGAAATCAGGTCTCTGCATAGCATCCATATAGGTGATCGGATCCTCATTATTCTCATCAAGTTTGATGGGATCACCGTCCCGGACCAAGAAACCGTAGTATCTGTCCGGCTGACGCGGTACTCTACCGGATCGCCTTAATGGTGCAGGTATATTGGGCTCCGGATCTGATCTAATCATATCCGACTCAGGTTCAGCTATTGGTGTCGGTCCTTCTACCTGTTGAACTTCATCAAGTTCAACCTTAGAGGCAACGGTTCCTTCACCAAGGAACTCCTTTTCTAAAAAGATTGCCTTAAGGCTGACGAACACCTTTTGTTCATCAGCATGGTAGAAAAAATATCTTTTTGTCTCTTTGGGGTACCCTATGAATGAGCATTTGTCAGACCTAGGTCCAAGTTTGTCTGTGACTAATCGTTTGACATAGGCCGGGCCCCCCAGACCCTAAGGTGTGAAAGTGCTGGCTTACGTCCCGTCCATATCTCATATGGAGTCTTAATTACAGACTTACTTGGAATCCTATTTAACAGATAACAGGCTGATTTGAGTACATATCCCCAGAAGGATATCAGCAAGCTAGCAAAAAATCCATCATGGATCGGACCATGTCTAACAGAGTCCGATTCCTCCTTTCAAACACACCATTATGCTGTGGTGTTCCTGGAGGAGTCCATTGGGAGAGAATCTCATTCTCTCTTAGATATGTGAGAAACTCACTAGAAAGGTATTCTCCTCCTCGATCAGATCGAAGAGTTTTAATACTCTTTCTAGTTTATTTTTCTACTTCACTTCAGAATCGTTTGAACATTTCAAATGAATCCGACTTATGTTTCATCAGATAGACATATCCATATAGGTATAGGTCATCCGTGAAAGCTATGAAGTAGAAATATCCATCTCTAGCACTGGTGCTCATGGGCCCACATACATCAGTATGTACTAGGCCCAAGAGCTCAGTAGCTCTCTCACCTTTTCCAGTAAAAGGTGACTTGGTCATTTTACCAAGAAGACAGAACTCACAGGTTGGAAGTGATTCACAATGACTGACTTTGAGGATTTCCTCTTGAGTCAACCTGTTTATTCTGTTCTTATTTATATGACCTAGCCTCCAATGCCATAAGTAGATATTTGACACACTATCTAATCTAGGGTGCTTGCCAGTTGAATAGACTCTTATCAGGCTTGATCTTTTTGGTCTGGCTCTGCACTGATGTCCCAGCTTGAACTTGCACCTTCTTCACTTTCTTCTTCTTATTCTTCTTCCTTTTCTTAAAAGGTCAAGAACCAGAAGATGAACCTCCCACTAAGTTCACCGACTCCTTGTAAAATTGGTGATCCTTCTCAAAGTTCTGAAGCAACCCCAGTAACCCGTGGTAGTTTACTTCAGGCTTTGTCATTCTATAATGAGTGAGGAATGGGAGACAAGACTTGGGCAGCGAGTTCAGTATTGCATCTTTCCCAAGCTGCTTTCAAGGGAAAGCCGAGCTTGCTCAATCGTTCCATCAGCTCGATCATGTACAATACATGATCAGTGATAGAGACTCCATCCCGTATTTTGGCGTTGAAGATGGCACAACTAGTCTTGTGCCTCTCTACGTCATCGGGTGTGCCAAAGGTATCCTCCAACACTTGAAGCATGTCCTTTGGCTGAGCCGTCTCGAATCTGCGACTGAACTCGTCGCTCATGATAGCAGCCAGCATGATACAGCGCACCGTGGTCCGATCACTGAGCCACTTCTGGTAAGTGTCTCTAACTGTTCCACGTGCATTGACAGCTGGCTCCTCAGGTGCAGGATCCATTATCACATATAGGATCCGTTCATGCTCCAGGACTATCTTCAACTTTCGGTACCAGCTACCGAAGTTGGGTCCCACCAACTTATCATTGTCCAACAATGATCGGAGCGATAGGGAAGTGGCCATATTTGCACAAAGGAGAACCATAACCTAATTAGTAATTGATTCATTAAACCTAAAGATTTGGACTTTAATCAAAAGGTTTCTCCCACTATTTTATTCGAATTGGTAGCCTCTACCTCCAATTCGAGGAATTACCCTAATTCCTTAGCGGGTACTAGAATCCACTTAGACTGCACACAAGCCCAACTTTGGTTGGCCAACCCATGTACATCTAAGGGTAGGTTCATAACCAATTGTTTCTCTAAACAATTTCTAGTAATTTTAATTTTGCCCCAGAAACCTAATCAGTAGGCTTTGGCCTCCACTGTAAGGATCCAGTTAGGTCCAACCATTAACATGATCATACTTGGTGTATCTAACCAACGAATGATTAAGCCCAACTTTGGTTGGCTCACCTAACGACCATTAGAGAGATACTTCCAAATCGTCATATGATGAGTGATAATTCCATTAGTCAACAAGCACCAGGCCTTTGGGTCTGCAATGATTATTGAGTTCATGGACTCATTATCAAACACCTTAATGGGAGGCTATGACTCAGTTATCTCCATAACTTTATCATTTTAAGGACCTAATAATTTTAGAGGATTTAAATAATATAGAGGATGAGGTCAGATGAACCAGCTTATCATGATCCTCCCACTGACTTCACCAAGTCAGCTTAAGGGAGACCATTAAAAGGGCTGGTCTAGGAGCACCTAAATCAGTCACACTGATTTACCTAGCTGACATGGGTCAGCTCGAATAGTCAAGTGATCCGATCAAAACATAATTTCACCAAGAGGCCAGGTAAGTTCGATCAGTGGGAGGGTCTGCCAAAGCTTGCCTTAGACACCATCATGAATGGCCAGGTAAGCGGGCTCCCAATTAAAAACCACCGGTCTGGTTTACCTTAGACACCAACTGGTTTAATTAGTTTCGATTAGATCAACCTAACAGTTCGTGCTAGACCGCTTAGCCAAGAATCAAGTCCATTTGGTTCTCGTTAAAGACATGGACTTGACCAACTACAACTATTGTAATTGATCTAGAGAATCCTTGACCTAATCTAAGACAATAATTGATTAGATTTAGTCAATTCTCTAATTAAGTCCATCTTTAATCTAACCATAGGTCTAACCCAATTAATGGACCTAGTTTCCACTAACCCATTAACCCAATGTGTTATGATTTGTGTCTTAGGTTCTTCAATTCACAATCTTAGAACCTAATCAAACAACTTCTTAATTCTTAATTAAGTTTTGGGCTGAGGGTTGGGTTTGACTTTTCAAAAAATCATTTTCATATTTGTAAAACAATTTTACAATATGATTCTATTAACCATATTGCATGTTTGATTCCGAATCAAGATGCAAGTGAAATAAACATGAAACTACTTTAGATCTAATCTAAACAGGTTCGTATAATTGAAACAATTTCAACTTTAAATAATTTCTTTGCATAAAAATTATTAACAAAGAGATTTTATTTCAGATTTAAACATCTTTTAAATCTAATAAATCATAAATTTAATCTAGATCATATCTAACAAATTTATGATTAAAGATAGATCTACACAAACTAGGACAACCTTTGCACTGTAAGGGGTAAACCTTACAGCAGGACAACCTTGCAGTTTGTGATTGATCTAAAATTTTAATTTCAGATTTAATAATCAGATTATAAATTTGATCTAATCTAAAAAATAATCTAAGCATGTATAAATAATCATGTAATAAACAACCTGGGCTCTGATACCAATTGTAGGAACCAGATCTAGGGTTTCAGGGTTAGATCTTGAAACTTTTTCAAGATCATACAGCGGAAGACTAAAATAAATCAAAATTTATTTTCTAAGATCAAAAATCCCTAGATCTAAGATCTTATTACATGATTATTACATGGTATTAAATCAAAAATTAAAATATATATAAATATAGTATGAACTACATGTTGATCATATCAACATGTTTCTATGCTAGCTACATCTAATGTATGTATTAAATAATAGATCAGATCTATTACCTTGCAAGTTAGACGCTCTAACCTCGCTGATCCGGGCTTAAGGATGATGTTGCAAGCCGCACACGCGTCCGGCCTCTAGGAGTCGTCCACACGAGCCCACGAATCTCGATCAGAAGTCCTGCTTCAGGAAATCAGCACAGTATGCTAGTACTGCGCTGATCCTTCTTTGATGGTTGATCAGGTGCCTCCTTCTTCTTGATTTGGACTCTTCCAAAGATGGAAAGTAGAAGGAGGAGTTTCAGATCTGAGACGCTCTCAGGAAACTCAAGATGGAAGGAGAAAGATATGAAAATAAAAACCCTAGAAGAAGACCCTCTTCTTCTTCACGTTTTTCTCTCTAGACACCCAAACTTGCGTCTTTTATATCTCCATGACCCAAAGGTATTTCTCTCTGATTTTTGGATGAAGAAAGGCCTCTCAAAAACTATCTCCACTTAAAATTTCACGAATAAATCGTCTTATATAGAGAGATATGATAGAGTCCTTGTCTAGGTCAAACACCTAGTCAAGGCTTATCCAAACATGGCAAGTAAAGGGATGCCCAACTCTTGAGCACCTCTTTCATATTTTCATGGATGGATCAACAGAAAAGGGTGCACAATGTAAACCCTAAAAGCCACAAAAATTCCAAAAAAAAATTTGGATAAATTCGGTGCAAAATTGAAAGAGTTTTGGATTTCTAAAACTCTATCTCATAGAATTCGAAATCCAAACTTATTCCTTTTAGATTTGATCCAAATCACCTTCCATGTAAGAAAGAAGAGAGGAGACCTTTTGTGAACGTGGGAGAGATCTGGGAGAGGGCTTTTGTCACACAAAATAAGTGGAGATTGGCGTTGAATAAGAGAGAGGGCATGGAGAAGGTTTATGTGGCGCAAGGTGGAATCCTAGTCCTACTAGGATTCTGTCTCATAACTTGTTTTAATTTGGTTTCCCAAACCAAATCAAATCAAAATTAGATCAACCCAATTAAAATAGGTCTTAACCCAATTAAGAACCTAATTTAATCAGATTAAATTATATTTAAATCTGATTTAATTTTCTAATCAAATTAGAAATTAGATTGACCCAAGTCCTAGTTGAACTAGGACTAGTTTTTCCTTGCACTTGGCTTATCCAATAAACCAATTGGACTTGATCCAATCAAGCCCAAACCAAATCAATTAAATCATATTTAATTAGACTTAATCTCAGCCCATTGGCTTAATCAAATTAAGCCAATTAGCAATCAAATTGCTAATCGATCCTCCTGCAACACTTGCACTGGGTTAAATGTCAATCGTATTGATTATTTAACCCTATAATGATTCTTAATCGTTGATCAACCATCCGATCGGATCATAACTCTAATGTGTGTGACCTCATAGGTCCGAACCTAAGCCGGTAGAATAGAAACAAATTTCTATACCAATCGAAGTGACCATCTAGCAATGATACCCGACGACCGGATAGGTCGAATGTGTAGAACAACATCCTTAGAACCCATGCGGATATAGTTTTCATATAATTCATCCCCTTGACCAAAATGATCATAGGACACCCCAGAGCTCAACTGTCAACTCTGATCAGGTTGTCCACATTGTATTTCAAAATATCAAATCCATCTGATGGATTATCCTGGCCAAGGTTTTGCTAAATTGAAATACAGCGACTCATTCTTCTCCAACTCTTGGAGTGGTCAATCCCATCTCGATCACACTCTGACTTCGCAAGTACTTGACTGTGCCCAGAAGCCTTCCATCCCTGAATTAGAAATTCAGTTAGTCCAGTACCAAAGCACAGTGAGTTGCTTGCAAGTCACTGAGGCGATCTCAAGTCTAAGGGACATTTATACCTATATCCCATCAGAGACATTCTCGACAGCAGAATGCTCTGGAGTTGGTCACGTTCAATGACGATGTACCCTTACATCTCACCTGTATGCCATACCAATGTCTCCACACTCCTTGGTTAAGAGGACAACCAACCCATATGGCCTACAGCGACCTATGCTTGATAGAAGCTGTCGTCCTTATTAACAGCCTATCATTTGGTCGTGAACAGTTTTAAGGACTAATCGATAAATCCTCTCTTTATCAACTTAAATAGTCCTAAGGACTTCATCATAACAACGGAGTTCATTAGAAGATGAAAGTTTATGATGAAGATGCCAAATATATTTTATTTATTAACAAATCAATTACAATACTTGGTTGCTCAACCATCAACAGCTTGACGATTGGCTTTTTGGGACACATTTTCCAACAGTTTCTACCTGCTAGACTTCATCCGGACTCCTACAGGAGCCGGACTTCATCCCCGACTCCAACTGCAGGTAGACTTCATCCAGACTCCTACGGGAGTCGGACTTCGTCCCCGACTCCAACTGCAGAAAGACTTCATCTAGACTCCTACGGGAGCCGGACTTTGTCCCCGACTTCAACTGCAGGAAGACTTCATCCGAACTCCTCGGGAGCCGTACTTCATCCCCGACTCCGGCTGCAGGAAGACTTCATCCGGACTCCTATGGGAGCCAGACTTCATTCCCGACTCCCACTATAGGAAGACTTCATCCGGACTCCTACAGGAGCCGGACTTCATCTCCGACTCCGACTGCAGGTAGACTTCATCCGGGCTCCTACGGGAGCCGGACTTCCGCCCTGAACTTCTGTTGCAGGTAGACCTCACCCCGAACTCCTACAAGGGCCGGACTTTGAGCTTCTACTACAAGTGACCTACTCTGAGTTTCCGCTACAAACGATCTACTTCAAATTTTTACCACGAGCGGTTCGTGCCAGATTCCCACCGTAAGCCTTCACCCGAGCTTCCATTGTGGATGAATTCCTTTTGGATTTCTATTGCAGACAGGCCTTGACCGAGATTCCTTGACAAATGATCTCCATCCGGGCTTCTACGAAGATCGGACTCCGACCGAACTTCTATAAGCGGGCAAATGCGGGGCTCACAAAATCTAGCAGCTGGACCCCTCCAGTGGATGAACCTCTCCAGCACCATCCGACATCCACCGTCGATCGACCCTCTGTCGAAGTCTGCCCGAAATCGGACTGCATCTGGGAAAGCCTCTGACCGAGCTCCTACAGCAAGTGGTCCTCACCTGCAGCCTTAACGCCCAAGGCACCCAACAGGATTTGCAACATCCGAGCTCCTCTCAGATGGATAGCTACCTCTCTTCGTCAGGCACCTCAACCAAACTTCGACTGACAGGCTGGACCCCCTGGCAGGCCACAGTAACGGCCACGACTCTGCTCCACTTCCTGCGATGGATCCCGTGCGGCTCCATCACTCCCTGGCAGGCCACAGTAATAGCCACGACTCTGCTCCGCTTCCTGCGATGGATCCCGCGCTGCTCCATAACTCCCTGACAGGCCACAGTAATGGTCACGACTCTGCTCCACTTCCTGCGACGGATACCGCACGGCTCCTCCATCCTCTGGCAAGCCGCGACAAAGACGCCGCTCCACTCCTCGCAACAGACTCCACGTGGCAGGTCACGGTGATGGCCACGATTCCACTCCACTACTCTTCATGACAAACTCCTCCTGGCTCCAAAGGCCCACTGCCAGATGGTTATAAACGTCGCTATCAGTCTATTGCCCCCTCCGCCTATAAAAAGGGGGATCCCAGATATGTTATTCTCTAAGCTCTCATTTTTATCTCAAAACTCTGCTAAAATTTTCATTCGAGCACTCCATTCTTGTTGAGGTAGAGAATTGACTTGAGCATCAGAGGGTCATACCGGAGCACCCCCAACTCTGATTTAGACTTTCTTTGCAGGTCCCGGCGGCAACCGCGACTCCCTCGACTCTAGCTTCTCCGACGCAGGTAGATTTTTGCACCAATAAGATTGGCGCTAGAGGAAGGGGCTGTGTCTTCGCAGTACCCTTATTCTTAAAGGAGCGCTCAACAGGACCACCTCCGATCATCTTTTTCGATGTCCTCTCCTCCTTCCCCCACTAGATCTTCACCCGATGCCTCCCCACAAAGCATCCACACGGCGATCCACGATCTCTGCGGCCAGATCTCAGGCTCGGCCTCACCTCCAGTTTCTCAGCCTTCTCCTCCTCCTTTGGCAATGGTGGTTGGCATGGAACAATTTGACCTACTGTTCCAGCAGGTCAGAGGCCTCGCTGAAGTGGTGCAGGCCATGCAGCAGCAGCAACAGCCGCAGGCGTCAGTGCGACTGGAGAGAACATCGCCGGAACTCCAAAATCCGATGGTAGGATGGGCCACTTGGGTCAGCCACCCCGTCTTTCCTGAAAAGATGAATCCGAGGGTGGAGAGCCCTCATCAGATCACGATTCCACCCCTGGAAATCTCTACCTCCATTCTGCCAGAAGACCCTCGAGACCTGTAGTCGAGAGGATTTCTTGGACCGGAAGCTCCAGGAGATGAACCGACGGATCGAAGAACTCCACCACGCTCCCCCTGCTTATGGTGAGGATATTTGTACTAACCCTCCCTTTTCTCAAATGATCATGCAGGAACCGATCCCGCCAAACTTCAAGCTCCCTCAGTTTGAAAGCTACGATGGGACTTCAGACCCAGTTGACCACCTGGAGGCCTTTCGGACAATGATGCTACTTCATTGCGCACCCGACGCCATCCTGTGCCGAGCTTTCCCATCCACCTTGAAGGGAGCGGCGAGAAACTGGTACTCGGTGCTGAAGTCGGGTACCATCTTTTCCTTTGATCAGATGAGCCATCAGTTTGTGGCTCATTTTGTTAGCAGCCGGTGTCCCCAGAAGGGTTCAGAGTCCTCATCAACATCAAGCAGAGGGAGGGGGAGTCCATTCGGGCTTACGTCAATCATTTCAATGTCTCCATGTTGGAGGTCCAGAACTTTGACCAATCGATCGTGATGGCCACTCTGAAAGGTGGCCTTCAGAAGAACGACCTTCTATTCTCCCTGGAAAAGAAGTACCCCAGAGATTTTGCTGATTTGTTGGCTCGGGCCGAGGGGTATGCCCGAGCAGAAGAAGCCTTCAAGATGAAGGACGAGGAGACCGCGAGAGAACGGCAGGCGGGAGACTCGAGTAAGCCCGCAGTCGAGAAAGGGGTGAGAAAAGCTCGGCCACGTTCTCGAACTCCCCACGGGCACAAGCACGCCCAGACTCCTCCTGAGCACGCAGACAGAGAAGCTCGGAGTGCCGGGTCCACCGGGGGTCTCCCCCAGGAAGATTTCGTAGCTATGCCCCCCTCAACGCATCGAAAACCCAGGTGCTGATGGAAGTCAGAGAGCTGCTCCCAAGGCTAGAGAGGATGCGCACACACCCCGGGAAGCACAATCCTAACAAGTTCTGCTCTACCATCGTGACCACGGCCACGACACAGAGGAATGCATTCAACTCCGGGACGAGATCGAGGAGCTCATCAGACGAGGTCGGCTCGACAGGTTCATTCGGCACCGACCTGAGGGTAGAGAAGATCGGCCAAGGGCTCTGTCGCAACCTGAGCTGCCAAGAAGGGAAGAGCAGCCCGAATATCGGCCTCCAATTGGGATCATCAACTCCATCTCTGGAGGACCTTGATGGGAAGCAGACCTTCTACAGCCCTGAGATTTAAAAAACCTGTAAATG
Source organism: Elaeis guineensis (assembly GCF_000442705.2). Classification (NCBI taxonomy): domain Eukaryota; kingdom Viridiplantae; phylum Streptophyta; class Magnoliopsida; order Arecales; family Arecaceae; genus Elaeis; species Elaeis guineensis. Next base: position 33,956,998 of record NC_026003.2, on the reverse strand, counting down.
TATTGCGAACGACTTCGCTTTAAATCAAGATTCCTTTCAGATTTGCACATCTTCCCCTTTTGGCATGGACTTGTAATGGTAGGGGATAACCCCTTCAGACAACGAAAACAACACCTGATATGGGTGAAATCGAAGGCCCGATTATTTTTAGACCGGATGGGGGGAGAGGCCCTACAGCGCCTATACGCGCCCCCACAGCCATGTTAGGGACAGGAGGAAAACTTCGCCCTAACATGAGCAAGGTCGAAGGCCCGATTATTTTTAGACCGGGGGGAGAGGCCCTACAACGCCCATACGCGCCCCCACGCCATGTTAGGGACAGGAGGAGAACCTCACCCTAACATGAGCAAGGTCGAAGGCCTGGTTATTTTTAGACCGGATGGGGGGAGAGGCCCTACAGCGCCCATACGCGCCCCCACAGCCATGTTAGAGACAGGAGGAGAACCTCGCCCTAACATGAGCAAGGTCGAAGGCCCGATTATTTTTAGACCGGATGGGGGGAGAGGCCCTACAGTGCCCATACGCACCCCCACAGCCATGTTAGGGACAGGAGGAGAACCTCGCCCTAACATGAGCAAAGTCGAAGGCCTGGTTATTTTTAGATCGGATGGGGGGAGAGGCCCTACAGCGCCCATATGCGCCCCCACAGTCATGTTAGGGATAGGAGGAGAACCTCGCCCTAACATGAGCAAAGTCGAAGGCCCGATTACTCTGAGATCGAATGGGAGAAGAGGCCCTGCAATGTCCATACGTGCCCCCACAGCCCTATTGGGAGCGGAGAAAGAACCTCATCCTAATCTGAGCTGAGATCGATTACATCAGAAGTAAGGGAAGAACATCGTCCTGGCACCGACTAAGGTCCGATCATTCAAGATCAGATCAGAAAAGGGAACCTTCTCAGTGGCCTCTTCGCGCTCGCGCGACCCCACTAAGAGCAGAGGGAAAACCCTCACTCAAAAAAAGAAAAAGAAAAAAGGAGAGGGGAGTTAAAAAGGAAAGCGACGAACTACATCAGCGATGAATGGAAGACAAATTACATCAAAGATGCAGGGAACCTCATCTCAGCGAGGATTGGGGTTCTTATCAAAATCCCCGACCTTCAAGAAAGCTCTCAACACAGGCCAGAGATAAGACGGCTTCCTCAGGGTGACGAGAAGCTCGAACCTCTGAGCTCGAACTCTGAAAAGAGGCGTCAAACCCGAGCGGCCCCGGACAAATCTGCGGCCATGAACAAAAGGATAGGTCAATGCGACGGCAATTGGGTACCTCCGAACGGCATCGATATCGAGCAAGGCAAAAGCCGAAAGGAGCTCGGCAAATGACAATTCAACATGCGAGTAAAAGAGGTAACGAAAAATTCTCTTCTCATGTCATTAATTAAGTATACATTACAGAGCCCTTGAGGCTGAAGAAGAAAGATGACAAGAAAAGTAAGCCGACACGGCAACGACCAAGAACCTCTAGACGACATCGGCATAAAAAAAAAAAAAAAAATAACAACAACGACAACAAACAAACAAGCGGCAAAAGAAGACACATAGAAGGACGAAAGACAAAAAGAGCCCTAAGGGGGCCCGACTTCCTCCGACTTCGAACTTTCGACTTCGACCCTCATCAGGGAGTGCCTTAAGCTCTTGACTTCTTATTCCAATTCTTTTTCTCTCATTAGCATCTCCATATATCTCCGATAAAGCTGCTGGCTTTTGTTCTCCACCTCTCGGTGCCTTTTTCTTAGGACCTCAGATTCTGCCTCCGCGTCCTTGACTGCCTGCTGCTCGTATACCAATTGGATCTTCAATTACTGCAGTTCAGCCTTTTCCTCCCCAAGGGCGATAGATAGCTCTTCTACGGTTCTTCTCAGGGATTGGAGTTCGTCAAGATCCCAACAGGAGCAAACTGAGCTCCTTCAGCTAGCTGCCTTTGAAGGTGGGCAACCTCGTCGGTCGCCATCCTGAGCTTCCCCCTATAGTCATCCACCTGCTTGCACCAGCCGGCCTGGTAGCGTTATAGCTCGCCTCGGCATCCTGGAGCTGTTGCTGAAGGTCGGAGAACTTCTTCGACCATTCCCGATCACAGTCGGCCCGAGTCGAAAGTCAGGACGAGCTTCCCTCCAACTGACTAATCCTTCCTGTGCAACCGACAGCTCCACTCTGAGAGAGCTGATCTTGGCAGTTGGGCTCAAGATCGATCGCTGGCACGCTTCTTATGTTCCTCGAGTTCCTTCTCGAAGTTCACTTTCCTCCAGCTGTACTCCATGATCCCCTTCACGTGGAGGTTCCGAAAGTAGGTAGCCTCCACGGTGGCCTCAGAGTGACTCTCCCTCAACCTGCGAAGTTTGCCATCCATCTCCTTCGACCTTTTTTTTAAATGATGAACATTCTTCTTCAGACGTTGGATCGTGGACTTCAGCAAAATTTTCTGTGGCAAGGGAAGCGCTTCGGCAGGACACTGCCATCGGGAGATAAAAGCATCAAGGCGCATCTCATTGCAGAGAGAAAAAAAAGAGAGGGGGGAAGAAGAGTGGAGAAGCCCTCTATAAGGAGAAACCCAATTTTATTGATTGAACATTTCTTAAAGACAAAAGGGAAAAGAAAAATTACAATAAAAGAAAAATATAAAGTCAGAGGTCTCAGACCTCGAAAATAGGAGTTGGGGAGCTCGGTGTTCTTGGAAGGGGCACTACGGTGGCAGTGGCAGTGGGAGAGGGCCCAGCTTCGTCTTCAGACGCCTCGTCCAAGAAGCTGAGGTCGAGCTCGAAAATTTTTTGACCACCTTCTCTTGACAGAGCTCAACCCTTTGATGAATGCTTCTTGGGCGAACTTGACGTTCAGGTCCCTCATCTTCGCAGAGGCCTTGAACTCCTCCACCGCTAGAACCCTAGCCTCCGAGATCAGAATCAGAATATGCTCCATCAAATTTGCGACCTCGGCCTCCGCCTTCCTCACCAACTCCTCTGAGGTCTGCTTTTCTTTCTCAAGGGCCTCTTGGAGGTTGGCTACCTCGGCAACCTTTTCTTTGAGGCGAGCGACTTCGGCCTGACGACTCTCCTCCACCTGGATGGCATCCCTCCTCGCCCGATTCGTCGCCTCGATATTGGCAAAGAGCTGGTGCTCGATCTGCAAGGGCGGCCAGGAGGTCAGAATGAAAGTTGAAGAATTAATTAAACGAAGGAACGAGGAGAAGGAAGAAAGTGAACCTGTTTACCTCGAGAAAGGACCCTAGAGAGTCCCAAACCCACTGTTCAGGATCGATGCGAACAATCCTCTGGATGACTTCGGGCAGGATGCAGTCGTTGACCAGTTGCTTTATCAGGTCCCTATCATTAAAGGGATTCTCCCCTGGCTCTTCTTCGGAACCGTGGGACCCTTCGATGGCAGCTCGGTGGCTACTCACCCTGCGGGCCACCGACTTCCTTCTCCTCCCCCTCTCAACCCCTGGCACCTCCCCGAAGTGGGAACCTCAGCGGGGGAACTCTGTAAAGAGGCCCGGGGAGCCAGAGGTTCGGCATCTGAAGGAACGTCGACCGCGAGGGCCACCTGGGCAGGCGTGGCCGAGCTCGTCTCCTCCGTTCTGGCCTTCTTTGCCGATCCGGAGGCCGTGGCGCCTTTTCTTTTGCGAGCCTTGAGGCCCCTGGCGAGCATCCATGCTGCTTCGCGTCCATTCCTAAAAAAAAAAAAAGAGAGAGAGAGAAAAAGAGATTAGTAATGGAGTGAAAAAGGAAGAAGTGACACGTAAAAAAAAAAAAAGAGAGAGAAGAAGAGCAGGAGAAAAGAAGAGGAAAGGAAAGATGGGATACTCACAGGATCCAGGGGGCTCAAGCCGATGTTGAACAAAAACTGCTCCTTCAGAAGGTTGGGAAGGGAAGGAGTCGAATAACTAAGAAGCTTCCGGGTGGCCTGAAGGTCGTCCTCCCCCAGGCTGTGGGCCTGATGGACAGAGTTCCTTAGGGAGCCCCAAGGGGGTAGTCCCAGCTTCAAGGTCGAGCACTGGATGTAGAGGTACTTTCCCTTCCAATTATGGATTGAAGAGGGAGCACCCTTCAATAACCCCTTCTTGCCGAACTGGGGGGAGAAGTACCACCAGTCCTTTGCCGAGGGGTGGCACTTGAAGGTGTAAAAATACCTAAACAAAGAAAGAGATGGCTGAACTTCGACTACGTGGCAAAGAGAGAGGAACCCTATCAGAAACCTAAAAGAATTCAGTGCGACTGAAGCCAAAGAAATGTCTAAAAAATGAAAAAAAGCGACGATGAAGGGCGGAAGCGGAAGATGGAGCCCGGCACAGAAGACCTCCTGGTACAAGCAGAAACAGCCATGTGGGGGGTTGTTAGCCCGATCGGCGGGATCAGGAAACTCCAGATCGTACTCCGATACTGAACTCTTATCAGTAAAAGTTCATCCAGAGTCAGAGAACAAGGAATGGCATCCAGCGCAAAAACCAGGCGAGGCCCAGCCCTAGATGAGGGTTTGTCTACAATATGAGGGTTCTGGGGGGTTGAGGCGGACAAACTCCTAGAACCACTAGAGGCGGAGGTGCCAGAAGATATTTCAAACAAGGACCCTAAAAATCCTGGAGAAATCAGGCGAAATAAGAGGCGAAAGGTTCACAGGGGACCAAACCAGGGGAATGCGGCGGAAGAAAAATGGAGGAGAAAGGGCACCTAGATGGCAAGAAGAGAAACGAAAGTTTCGAGACTAACCTAAGTCGCTCCGAAGGATGCAGAGGTGCAAGGACAGGGATGACTCGAAGAACGCTTAGGGCCAAGGTGGACGCCAAAGAGGGTCAGAGCTCTCGGAGAGAAGGCAGACATCGACAGAACTCTCAGGCAGAATGAGACTCTAGAAGGCAGAAAGGCGGGTTTAAATAGACCCTGGGATCCGGCGCTATAATGATCGCGGATCTCCCCAGGCTGACCCACGCTCGCCACGTGTCCCACTTGCCACAGCAGGCGGCTAAAAGCGGTTGACAGCTGACAGAGCCATTACTGCACCGTACCTAGGCCAACACTCCAACGAAAATTCTGAAAGGTCCCTTCGGATCGTCTCGATTTGAAAAGACTCCGGTACGTGCGCATTAAATGCCAGAATATCTGAGGGCGATCGTGCACAGGATTCAAGGGGATAACTTCGGCTGTGAAAATTTTTCTGTACTTCCTTCATTCGAAATTCGAATTCGAAAGTAGGGGGACTAGTGTTGGGTATAAAATACCCCCCCCAGCCGAAGTTCGTGACAAGAGTGACCCTCCAGGGATTCTACCGACTCCCGATCTTCGGCGACATCTTTCTGAACCTCTCCGGTGGCCGAGCCTCTGCAACATTCCCAAGTTCTGCTGATGGATAAACCCCCACCAGCGTCGACTGGATTCTTCACGACGGATGGACTCCACCCAAGTTTCTACCTGCTAGACTTCATCCGGACTCCTACAGGAGCCGACTTCATCCCCGACTCCAACTGCAGGAAGACTTCATCCAGACTCCTACGAGAGCCGGACTTCATCCCCGACTTCAACTATAGGAAGACTTCATCCGGACTCCTACGAGAGCCGGACTTCATCCCCGACTCCGGCTGCAGGAAGACTTCATCCGGACTCCTACGGGAGCCGGACTTCGTCTCCGACTCCGGCTGCAGGAAGACTTCATCCGGACTCCTACGGGAGCCAGACTTCATCCCCGACTTCGACTGCAGGTAGACTTCGTCCGGGCTCCTACGGGAGCCGAAATCCGCCCTGAACTCCTGTTGCAGGTAGACCTCACCCCGAACTCCTACAAGGGCCGGACTCCGAGCTTCTACTGCAAGCGACCTACTCCGAGTTTCCGCTACAAACAATCTACTTCAAATTTCTACCACAAGCGGTCCGTGCCGGATTCCCACTGTAAGCCTTCACCCGAGCTTCCATTGTGGACAAATTCCTTTTGGATTTCTATTACAGACAGGCCTTGGCCGAGATTCCTAGACAAATGATCTCCATCCGGGCTTCTACGAAGATCGGACTCCCACCGAACTTCTATAAGCAGGCAAATATCGGGCTCATGGAATCCAGCAGCTGGACCCCTCCAGTGGATGAACCTCTCCAGCGCCATCTGACATCCACCGCCGGTCGACCCTCTGTCGAAGTCTGCACGAAATCGGACTGCGTCTACGGAAAGCCTCTGATCGAGCTCCTACAGCAAGTGGTCCTCGCCTACAGCCTTAACGCCCAAGGCACCCAACAGGATTTGCAACATCCGAGCTCCTCTCAGATGGATAGCTACCTCTCTCTACCAGGCACCTCAACCAAACTTCGACCGACAGGCCTGGATCCCCTGGCAGGCCATAGTAACGGCCACGACTCTGCTCCACTTCCTGAGACGGATCCCGCATGGCTCCATCACTCCCTGGCAGGCCACAGTAATGGCCACGACTCTGCTCCGCTTCTTGCGATAGATCCCGCACGGCTCCATAACTCCCTGGCAAGCCACAGTAATGGTCACGACTCTGCTTCACTTCTTGCGACAGATACCGCACGGCTCCTCCACCCTCTGGCATGCCGCGACAACGGACGCCGCTCCACTCCCCGCAACAGACTCCACGTGGCAGGTCACGGTGATGGCCACGATTCCACTCCACTACTCTTCATGACAAACTCCTCCTGGCTCCGAACGGCCCACTGCCAGACGGTTACAAACGTCGCTATCAGTCTATTGCCCCCTCCGCCTATAAAAAGGGGGATCCCAGATACGTTATTCTCTAAGCTCTCATTTCTATCTCAAAACTCTGCTAAAATTTTCGTTCGAGCACTCCATTCTTGTTGAGGCAGAGAACTGACTTGAGCGTCGGAGGGTCTTGCCGGAGCACCCCCAACTCCGGTTTAGACTTTCTTTGTAGGTCCCGGCGGTGACCGCGACTCCCTCGACTCCAGCTTCTCCGACGCAGGTAGATTTTTGCACCAACAGGATTTATTTTTGACCGTCTATGATAGTGATCAACTATTTAAAGATAAAGTCATCAATTGATGGATCTACGATGGTCACCCCTAAGCCAAAGGACCCTAGGTTGTGGAGCTCTTAACCACCCGTGAGCCAATGGACCCTAGGTTGCGGAGCTTTTAACAGATTCTTACTATTGGGTTCGGCCTTTTGTGTGTCTAAGGTTTTTAAGAGAAAGCTTAATAATTTAATAGCCTATTTCACGTCACAAATAACCTTTTTGATGGGAATTTATGGACTATGTCAATTAGACGATAAGTGCCTCTACTAGTAATTTTAGTATACCATATAAATTGATGTAAAATTTATATTTGCTTAATTTTATACCTACATTTAAAAATAACATAAATATTTGAAATTAAAATTCTAAAATTTTTTATGCATATTTACATTGATATTTATATTAAATATTTTTTATATTCTTCATTAAAACAAATTTTAAAATTTTTGATCAAGCATGAAATACTTTTCAAACTAAATTATGATGCATCAAAATATATTTTGGTTTGATTTGTACATGACTAAATTGTATAAAATGAGTTGTCAAACCATGTTAGTAAAATTTATGGACCTTTTATATGATTAAATCAATTTGGAATGGATGCTACTTTTACTCTTTAGTCTAATTTTGACTTGGACCTACCCAACAGGTTGATCATTGGCCGCACATGTTCAAGAACTAGTTCTTTAAGGACCTAGCCATCGAGACTGATTGATGTCACATTTTGATTGATGGCATATTCTACATACAGCTAGAAATTAGTTTCCAAAACTAAAAGAGGGCTAAAACTTGTAATTGTTTCTACTAAGAATTTCATAAAATGGATTTTCTCCATGAGATATATTTAAGAATATCTACACTAGTATTTTGAAAGGTGAATTCTTAAATTGTTAAACATCTTTTACTTGTTGTTCATTTCCTTCCTGAAAAATTTTCAAATTAACTTTCTATTATAGCTTAGTAATATCTGATATTTATCTGAATAATCTTTTTCTCATTATATACATATAGAAAACATGTATGTGTGCATACATACATGCATACATTGAAAGAAAAGTATCCTATAAGTCAATCGCAAGTGTGTTATGATGGGACTTTGTTTACAATTTTTTAACTCATGAAATGACATTTATTATTATTTGAGGTATTGATTTATCATATTAGCTATATCTTATTATGTCTAAGATTATGATAAGCCCAAAAATTAGGATAATAATTTTAGAAGATATGAATTGGTCATGCTAGTGAGACCTAAAATTCTAAAATCCTAATATTAAATATTCTTGATTGTAGGAGTATTGAGTCGGAGATCAATGTTTCGGATAGACTGGTACATCCTATGTATGCTCAATAGAGAGGGTGGTAGATCTCATTAGCCACTTGTATGAGACACTAATACAAAGATGTGGGTGCTCATTTGAGAAATGAGTCCACTGAATTGACTCGATGAAAGATAACATCTTATAGAAGCCTTATTTGCATGTCAAAGATGGTTCTCTAAGTAGGAGTTATGCAAGTGATCCTTAGATTTGAGACTACCATGAAATTTTGCGCATATGAATCCATATTTTAGTTCATACCCAGGCATGGCATTAAGACATGTACGGGGTGTTCTGGATATGATGGAGTGTATATGGAGGTTCTGAGTAGGTCAATATGGAATCAATCACTCCTAATAAGAGGAGATCGCATTCTGTGTATTCTCAATCCTAGATGACTCGAGAAAAGTCATTTGGCCAAAAGTAGGAAGGAGATTAGAAAGAGTTTCTAAGCTTCTTCATTGGAGTCATCATTGGTTAATTGAGAATCGATATGAATATGTATTTGAGTTTGGTATGATTCCATACTCGTGAACATATTCAGGGTGCAAGGATGATCGAAGGATTGAATTCACAATAATTTGCCACTGAAGGATAGATTTGATATTTTCATCAAATTCTATATCTTTTGGATAGTTATGATACGTTGCTAGATGTCAATCTTGACTTGTAGATTTTTTATCGAATTAAAGAGTTTAATTTGATTAGAAATGATTCTAATTATTGAGCTCGGGTTAGCTCAATTAGATCTAAATCAATTAGTTTGAAATCTAATTAAATTTGGTCAACTTATATCCGGACCTACTGCCAACTAGATGTGGAACCCAATGGGTCACACACATATGAAAATTGGCCAAGGATCCTTTTGAAAAAGGTTGATTGGAATTTTGGATTCAATCAAGGTTCTGGTAAGCATGCTAGCACGTATGGAAACCCTTGCTCCTTTGGAGACCAATTTGGTCCCATCCCTTGCTAATTAGCTAGTCCAATTTGGTAGATATTTGGGTCAGGTCATGATACCTAGAAGTAGCCTAAATTGGGGCACCACATCCCATGTTAACGCCAAATATGAAGAGTCCAAGTTGTGGTGGACTCTTGGTATAAAACAGGTTCTGCCTACAAGTGTTGGGATGGGCAGAAGAAAAAATTTATTTTTTTATGGGATTAAATTATGTGTGATAGCTCACATCACCCTCCATCCTCTGATGCACATCCCAAAGTATGAGATATATTCTTTCTAAAATTTATGGGGTAGATAAAAAATTAGAAAAAGAAGGATGTCTCACACGCGCGCGCAGAAGCATCACGTCTCTCCATAATTTAGAGAGTCCTGATCCCAATCAAATGCTTTCAGATTGGAATGATTTTTGGTGATGACATTTTGCACTTAATAAGATATTTTTGATAATTTTTTTAAAATTTTTTTAGACTTATCTGAGTGCCAAACGGATGCCATTAATTGGTCCTAATGCCTGCACATGCAGTGATCAGCACTTGCACGAAGAGGTGCGAGGATAGCATCCTTCTGTAGGAATTTTATCATAATTTTTGATTTTTTGGAATCTAGATTGAGTCCCCAATCCACATGAATTTTTGATAATTTTTTTTATTTGATAAAGGATGTGAAAATATCCCTTCTTTGATTGCACGCACACAGACCAGGGTGCTGATCGACGTATCATAAATAAGAGTCCTTCTGCTTGAAGGAACTCTTATCTCTGATAATCAGATCAGATATGCATTTTGGATAAAGCGTGTCCCTCTCTTTTGGCATCCCTCTGGTGGCTATAAATAGGTTGGGGCACTGGGTATCCGATGAATCTAAGAGGGGTTTCCAATTTCTCTCCTGTTGCTCCCCTTTCTTACTTACAACCTATCTTAGTTTTAGTACAAGGCTTTGGGATTTCAGACAAAACCTTATCTGGTCCGAACAAGGGTTGTAAGGGTCTTAAAGAAGGAGAATCAAAAGTTCAGAGGAGGTTCTAAGAGGGTGAGGTCAGGTTCTTGAAAAAATTTGATCGGTACGAGGCTAATCGAGTTTTAGGGGTTAGAACTCTTGAAGCAAGATGAAGAAGGAGCGCTCTCTTTGGTTCAATTTCCGTGTGGATCACCATTGGAGGGCGGACACTTGGATGCCTTGTGAAAATTAGGATTAGCGCTATAGGTATTCTTCTTATCCTAATTTATATTTATTATGCTTTGATTATTATAGTCAAGAGTTTCTGGGCATTAGGGTTTTCGGTGCATTGGGTGTTTTGAATGAAAATTTTAAACACCTAACCCTTCCGCTGTACCACCGGAATCCAACATACATATATACATACATAGATACATGTATGCATGCATGCATGCATACATATATAACACATGCTTGATATAGTTATAGAGATATCTTACTAGGTTGCTAGGCTACTTTACCTTTTCTTTACCATTTTCAAGTGCCAAGAACTAGCACAAATTGGGTTGCTAGCTATGGTGCTAGAGGATTAGAACTTAAGTTTGGTTCCTATATTATTAGATCAAGATTCAAAGTCCTGGTGTATGAACCTTAGAATATTTCAATAGAAGTGCCTTGGTTCCTTTAAGTTAATGTTGTGTGATTTAGTGTTCGAATTCCTTTATTACATGTTTAGATGCTCCAAAAGGTACTACTGCCTGTTCATAATTACACGATAAATCTTTTCTTAAATTTTGAAATTTTCAGGCAGGCCTTGCATACTTTGGAGGATTCGACCGGGCCATGATCCAGCCTTGAGTGGTAGATTTGGGGCATGACGGTGCCAATTTCTTATCTTTTCGTCAAATATGAGTTGTTCGCCTACAAGATCTCTATTGCATTGCTTACTCTCTATTACTGAAAAAAACTCTGAAGAAGCCTCCAACTGCACTTTTGGTAGTAACCGGGATGTTTCAACAAAGAATATAACCGTTTTCTAAGCTCTTCGGACACGAGTGGAAAGCACCCTACCAAATTTTGTCACAGCGTCTGGCAGATAGAATGGCACTGGTGCACGTGTCCCTTGATACTTCTATTATCTTATTAGTTTATTCTCTTCTATGAGTCTACCCTTTCCTTTATTGCTTTTGTTTCAAATTAGTGTTGGGGAAGATTGCTCATTCCTTCTCACAGTAGTACTAGAGGAAACATGATCTATCACATCAGATATTTCACAGTAGCTAAATTTTTTTTTTTTTGGTGGAATGGTAGATTACAGTAGAAGCTAATGCTCCAATAGTTCGAGAAGAGTAACTTATGGCCACTAAGTCAGCTTCTTTTAGAGTTTGTGGCAAAAGGATCTGTTAACACTTGTACTGAGCCATCCACCAGAAAAACACTTGTACAGAGCCATGCAAACCAAGACAAGGAAAGGGCTCTACAAATAGGGTGTTCCTGAGTCCCACAGCAATCTACAGAGAGGAAGAAGGCTCTTTTGTCCATTACCATTACTTTCTTACACATTCTCCTCTTTGAACCACCATGTACCAATCCAAGGAGCAGCATACCAAGGCACGATCTAATGAATGGAAGCAGCGCAAAGAGATGGACTGCCATGAGCAGGCTAATCAAATGGATCCGAACAAGATCCCTTGCCAAGGGCTTGTGCATCCCAAGTTTCAACAGAAGGGACATGTCGAAAAAGCTAGAACTGTTAGTATGAGCACTGCATCTTTGAGTACGTGCATTGAGTCTTCTTCACGCGGCACTCCAGGAGACTCCAATTGGAAACCTTCGATGACCCCTGGGACCGTGGTTCTTGATGGGCAGTGTGCCCCACAATCGATGACCATAGGTAGGGGAGAGGGGAAGATGGAATTGGGGTCTTCAGCAGGTGGGAATTATGAAGGGACTGTGGAGCATGTTGGAATGAGGAAGGGACTGAGAGGAGACTTGGAGGAGGAACCTGATATTGGATGGATCTATGACTTGTTGGAGTGAGAAAGAGAGAGATGTTGGGTTATTATAGTTTGTGTGTAGATGGCTCTGTTTGTCGGGAAGTTTTATATGAACCACATTAGTTATTGTAGGTGAGACTGTTTTTGATAGAGAATATTAGGCAAGTATGGCAAATATACCTATTAGGTCATTTGTCCCATAAGTATTTATTTGCATTTTGCATGTCAAATAAGTTATTGATTTACTCTTCCTTCTTCAATAGCAAATCATAAGGAGAGATGAAGAGTAGCAATTGGTTTTATTCATCCTACAACAAATCATATCCTATTTTTTTAGTAATAAATTATATGGAAAGAGATGAGGACCAATAGTAAAGGTCAATAAAATAATAAAAAAATTGCAACAATCTAGATAGTAATCATCGTAATCCTGGGTTACCTATTTATCAGATGAACCAGTCCTTCAAAATGGTGTATTGTAGTTTTCTTTAAATCTAGGATTGAATTCAAAGAAGAGAAAAGAAAAATCTATCCCGATCTCCTCCATTTTTTTTCAATTCTAGATCCTCTGCAATGCATCAATGCATATATAGATCGCCGCCACATCACTCATCTTGAAAATAGAGGGCTTTCATCTTTCTCATTAATTTCCTTCTAGTCCTCTTCACCTAATCTAGCATTGATGCTTCACTCAATTCTAACCAATCGCATCCCTGCCTCCTAAAAAAGTGCCTCCATGACTCGAATACTACCATGGGATTTTAGTGCTTCAAATACTCCTTGAAGCTCCTCAAGGATGAACCTAAGCACCCCAAACCCTTATGATTTAGTATCGATGCTCTGACCAAACCTACTAAAAATGCTTAGGCACCCTCCATCCATTTTCATTGTTCTCATCTTTTGATCTAATTTTGGGAGACTATTGTTGGAATATGTATCTTAAAGCCAATCATTTGGACGATTGTGCTCATTTTGTAATATGTATATGAATTGTTTATCAATAAACAAAAATTATTTTGGCATCATTCATCACAAAGCTACATCTTTCTTGCCAGAACTCTTGTGTTGTGATGAAGTACTTAGAATGATAAAGTAATCGATAAAGGAGAATTTATCGTATAGTTCTTAAATATGTTTGCGACCAAATGATATGTCATTAAAGAATGATGATATTTATCGAGTGAAGATCATTGTGTACCTATAGATTAGTTATTCTCTTAACCAAAGAGTGTGGAGACACTAGTATGACATACAGATGAGATGTAGGAGTACATCATCACTGAATAAGTGACTCACCGACTAAGCGCTCTACTGTCAAGAGCAGCTCACAAAGTATGTGGGCATAAGTATCCCTCAGACCTGAGATAACCATAATGACTTGCAAGCAACTCATTGTGCTTTGATGCTAGACTATCTGCATTTTTAATGCAATGACGGAATGCTACTGGGTTCAGTCAAGTACTTGCGAAGTCTGTATGTGGATCAAAATAAAATTAACCCCTCTGGATTATAGGAGTTGATGTATCACTATATTTTATTTTAGTAAAATCTTAGCTAGGATAATCCATGTGATGGATATAAAAAATTAAAATACAATGTGGATAATCTTTCAGGATGGATAGTCTAACCCTAGATTATCCTAAAGCATTCAGGGTCAAAAAGATGAATTATGTGGTAATCATATGCATGAGTTCTTGAATATTATCTTGTAAATATTTGATCTATCCAGACATCGAGAACTATTGCTAGATGGTAACTTTAATTGGTATAGAAAAATAATTTCTGTGCTATCAGCTTAGTGTTCAAACTTATGGAGTCACGCACAAAGTCAAGCAACATAGAAAAGTATTGGCCTAAGTCTATATGTTCAATTTGAAAGTACATAACTTGATTGAACAAATAAATTAACTTGATTGAGAATTAAGTCATAGATCATACGGGATGAAACATTTGACTATGTCTAGCTAGCACTAGACATGAGGTTCAGGTTCAATTCTGAGGATAAACAAAATTTAATCTATGATCCAAAGAATCTATAAGAGATTAGATTTAAGTACTAATTAATTTTAGATTAGATCTAATTTAATTAGACTTAATTGGATTAAAAATTTAAGTTAGACTTGGTAGTAAATTATAAATAATTTGGGATTGACAATCTATTCAAAATTGATTCGAATCAGGTTCGAATTGGATTCGAATTGATCCATATTTGGATTGGATTCTTAAAATTTATTTTTATTGGAACTCTCTCTCCTCATGGCCGACCAAAAGAGGGTGGGGGTGCTGGTTTGGCTGCCCCCCTCTTGGGTGTAGGAGTGGGTGCATGGGGGCACCTAGTTTGGTGCCTATCCTATCTCAAATAGGATTCCTTGTTAGATAAGGAAGGATTAATTCAAAGCTGATTTGAATTAAAACTCCTAGTCTAATTGATCATAGAGAATCATTTATAAATAGGGAGGACCTCTTGAAGGAAATATGCAGTAGTGCTATGCATGTGATTTTAAAATTTTTATGCAGTGGAAATAAAAGATTAAACAATTTAATCCTAATTACATACATAAGATCTAATCTTAGACTACTACATCATGATCTATGATATGAAAAATATACACTTTAGATCTAAAAATAAAAATACATTGATCTCATCGATGCTGAAATTCTAGATCCAACTATTAGATCTAACATTGTGATCAGGATAAAATAGAAAATATTACCAAACAACTTTGATATTAATTTTCTCTGGTCCAATGGTTGGAGAAGGTATTCTTCAGATCGCTCACAGCCACATGAAATCATCTGACCTCTATAAGAAAATCCACACAAAGACTGGTGCAGATCAGAGACTTAGAGATGCTAGCCTGCAAGCAACTTTGATGACTGATCTCTTCCTTCTTCTTCAAGCACCTTAGACACTCCAAAAGATAAAGGGATCTACAAGAGGAAGAGAGGAGGAGGAGAAGAGCTTTTAAAAATAAAAAATAGCAAGGGATGGGATGTATGACGCCAAGAAGAGGTGACCCCTTTTTATAGGCAAAGACTAGGATTTTTCATCCAAGGGAAGAGGGCCATAATCACCATGCCACAAACCAATTTTGGGCATCCAAAAAATTTCAAAAAAAGCTCTACAATGTGGAGAAAGATTCTAGTATCTCACATGCCCAAGAACTCTCCAAGAAAAATAAACAAAAAAATATTATGGTGCCAACAACCTTCCTTGTATGAAAAATTCCTTTCCTTGTTTTCATCTTATCTCTAATTCGGATCGCATTCGAATTTGACAAAAGATAGGATTATGAGTCATCAATTATTGCAGCCTACCCTTATTGGGTCTACTATTTTGATGCCAAAAAGGTCAAGCCAAATCTTATTTGGCATGAAGATAAGGGCATGGGTCTATGTGTGGCGTAAGGAGATAAGGATAGAGTCCAAGTTGACAAGGACTCTTCATTCCTAATCTGATTCTAATCCAAATCAAATTTGGATTGAACCCACTAATAGAAATGAACTTGATCCAATTAAAAATCTAAATATCTCATTAAATTCTTAACTCATTTAGGAATAAGCTATTTCCAAACCCTGATCGAATCAGGATCAAATTTTTTTTTGTAATCAGGATTGATCATATCAAACCCAATCTGAGTCGAACTGAATCTAATTCAGTTAGACTTCATCCAAAGCTCTTTACTCAATTAAATTGAGTCAATTACTAATTAATTTTCAATTAATAATAGAGTTCTAGTCCCAGTGGGACTCTCTTGCAGAGTCCTAGTCCTAGTAGGACTCATCACCAGAGTCACAATTCAATTGGACTCTTCAGCCATCAGATCTGACCAAATATTCTAATGCGTGCGACCTCATAGGTACGAACCTAGATTGGTAGCATAGAAATAACTTCTTATATCAATCGATGTAACTATTTAGCAATGGTAACCTGATGATCGGATAGGTCGAAGTATTACAAAGCAACCTTCTAGAACCTACTGGCGTATGGTTACCGTATAATTCATCTCTTTGACCCAAATGCTTAAGATAATATAGGATTTAACTGTCAATCTTAATTTAGTCAACCATATTATATTTCAATCTTTCAAATCCATCTCATAGATTACTCTGGTCAAGATTTTACTAAATTAAAATACACTGATGTATATCTCCTACTAATTTAGAGGTGTCAATTCCATCTTGACTCACACACTGACTTGTTAAGTACTTGACTACACCCAGTATCCTTCCATCACTGAATTAGAAACTCAGATGGTCTGGTACTAAAGTACAGTGAGTTGCTTACAAGTGGTCTCAGGTCTAAGGGACGCTTATACCCATACCCTTTACGAGTTACTCTTGATAGCAGATTGCTCAGCATATGGTAATGTTTGATGCGAATGTACTCTTATATTTCATCTGCATGTCATAACAGTGTCTTCACACTCTTTGGTTAAGAGGACAATCAACTCATATGGCACGCAATGACCTATACTTAATATCGCTATCGTCCTAGTAATAGCATATCATTTGGTTGCGAACATTTTTAAGAACTTAACGATAAATCCTCCTTTGTCGATTAATTATAGTCCTAAGGACTTCATTACAATACAAAAATTCAAAGATGGTTAATTTATAATGAAAATATCAAATAATTTTTATTAACAAAAAAATTATATAATTTACAAAATAAGTACAATCGTCTAACGATTGACTTTAGGATACATTTTCCAACAACTCTCACTTGGACTAAAGCCAATCGATATGATATCATATATCCATCTTCGATTTGTGATCATTAAACTCCTTGATTTCAAAGGCTTTAGTAAAAGGATCAGCCAGATTTTTCTTTCTATCAATCTTCTGATGGTCGACGTCACCTCGATCCATGATCTCCGAGATAAGGTGATAGCGGCGTAGAATATACTTCGTGTGCTGATGGGACCTTGACTCCTTAGCTTGAGCAATGGCTCCAGTATTATCGCAGTATAACAAAATAAGACCATCAATGGAGGGTGCCACTTTAAGCTCACCAATAAACTTCTGCAACCATACAGCTTCCTTCGCAGCATCAGATGCTGTGATATACTCTGCTTCATAAACAGAGTCTACCACGGTATGCTGCTTGAAACTTGTCCAACAGATCACTCCACCGTTTAAGATAAAAATATAATCTGACACACTTTTGCTATCATTATGGTCTGACTGAAAGCTGGAGTCGGTAAATCCCACTAGTTTCAAGTCAATTTCATCATATACAAGCCACTGGTCCTTAGTATTTCTCAAATACTTAAGAATAATTTTTACGACCTTCCAGTAGTTCCCTCCTAGATCAGACTGGTATTTGCTCACTACCTCTAGTGAGTATGTCATGTCTGATCTCGTACATGTCATGGCGTATATAATAAAATTCACTGTCGAAGCATACGAAACTCTACTCATAAGCTCTCTCTCTTGAAGAGTTATTGGATAATCATCTTTCGAAAGAAAAATTTTATGACCTATCAGAAGATAGCCTTTCTTGAAATTTTTCATGCTGAATCGTTTTAGCATGGTATCTATGTACGTGGATTGGGAGAGCCTAGTAGCCTTTTAGATCTATCACTATAAATCTTCATCCCTAGGATGTAGGCTGCTTCTCCCAGATCCTTCATGGAGAATTATGATGACAGCCACATTTTTATTTTTTGTAACGTAGGGACATCATTTTTGATTAAGAGAATGTCATCCATATATAAAATAAGAAATATAATTATTGAACCATTAGCCCACTTATATATGCAAGGTTATTCTTCGTTTCTAACAAAGCCATACGTTTTGATCACCTTATCAAAATGTGTGTTCTAACTTTGAGATGCGTGCTTCAATCCATAAATGGATCTCTGAAGCTTGCACACCTTGGACTCATCTGTGGATGTGAACCCTTTAGGTTATATCATATATATCTCTTCATGGTCCAGGTATGCTGCTATCGCAAGCATGATCCGAATGAACTTGAGCATTGTCACAGAAAAAAATATCTCATCATAATTAATACCAAAATACTGATGATAACCCTTAACAACTAAACAGACTTTATAGGTCTCCATCTTTCCGTCTGTGACCCTCTTCCTTTTAAAGATTCACTTACACCCTATGGGTTTTATCCCTTCAGGTGGGTCAACCAATGTCCATACATTGTTGACCTTCATGGACTCCATCTCGAATTTCATATCTTCAAGCCATTTATTATAGTTAGACCTCTGCATCGTATCCACATAGGTGATCGAATCCTTATCATTCTCATCGAGTTCAACAGGATCTCCATCCTAGATCAAAAAATCTAAGTATCTGTCTAACTGATGCAGTACTCTACTTAATCGCCTTAAGGATATTTATGTATTGGGCTTCAAATTTAATCTTATCAAATCTGATTCAGATTCAATCATTGGTGTTGATTTTTCTACCTGTTGAACTTTGTCAAGCTCGATTCTAGAGGCACTTATTCTTTCACTATGGAATTCTTTTCTCAAAAAGTATGCCTTACTGCTGACAAACACCTTTTGTTCAGCAGACAAATAAAAATAATATCTTCTCATTTCCTTGGGGTACCCTATGAAATTACATTTATTTAACCTAGGACTGAGCTTGTCAGTTTGTAATCATCTAACATAAGCCAGACACCCCCAGATTCTGAAGTAAGAGAGGTTCGGCCTATGTCTAAATCATATCTCATATGATATCTTACTAACTGACTTGCTCGAAATATTAGTGAGCATGACAGGCTATTTAGAGTTGCAAACCCCATCATGGACCGAACCATGTCCAACAAGATTCGATTCCTCCTTTTCGAGATGCCATTATACTGGGTGTCTCTAGAGGGGTCAATTATGAGAGAATCTCACTCTCTCCTAGATATGTCAGAAATTCACTGGTGAGGTATTCACCCCCTTAGTCAAATCGAAGAGTTTTAATATATTTTTCAGTTTGTTTCTCTACTACATTATGGAATCGTTTGAATATTTCAAACGATTCAGACTTGTGTTTCATCAAGTAGACATACCCATATCTAGATAGATCATCTGTGAATATAATGAAATAGCTATACCCTCCTTTGGCACATGTGCTCATGGATCCACATACATCAGTATGTATTAGACCCAGCACATCACTGGCTTATTCACCTTTTTCAGTAAAAGATTATTTGGTCATCTTTTCAAGCAAATAAGACTCACTGGTAGGTAACAATTCATAATCATCTTTATCAAGAATTTCTTCTTGAGATAACCTATTCATCCTGTTCTTATTGATATGACTTAGCTTATAATACCAAAGATAGACATCTGTGACATCATCTATTCTAGAGCATTTATTTGAAATATACATTACATTAGGTCTAGATATAACATAGATATCATTGTTCAACTATCCACGCAAAATTGTAATACCATTCAAAATGATATCACAAAAAAAAAATTTATTGATATTTTATAATTAGATTTGGCCAAAAAGCCTACAAAAATAACATTCAAAAAAAAAAATAGGACAGTAATGACACTCATCAAGAACAATGTACTGAGACTCGAATACGAGCTTGATGATTCCTAAAGCTACAATTGGAACTAATCTTCCATCTCCAACATTCAAAAATCTCTCACCTTCTCCAAATCTTCTACTGATCTGAAGACCCTGCAATGAATTACAAATATGAATAGGGCTTTCGGTATCCAATACCTAGGTCATTGTATTAATAAGAGAGAAATTACAAGGTATTATTACATAAGTATCTTATCCAGCAATCGATTGCTGCTTCTTCTTTGGTCTGTTCGGGTCAAGAAAAGCTTTATATTGAGGACAATTTCTTTTTCAATGACCCTACTTCTTACAAAAGAAGTACTTTGCCTGACTTTGATCAGCCTTTAACTTAGATTTCTGAGACTGACTCTCAGTACCTGGCACCTTCTTATTCCTTTTCTTTTTTTTTTTTAAAGGAATGATGACTATTCGAAGAAGATCCTCCCACTAAATTTACTGCCTCCTTGTGGAACTAGTAATCCTTCTCAAAAGTCTGTTGTTGGTGCAAAAATTCGCCTGCGTCGGAGAAGCTAGCGTTGAGGGAGTCGCGGTCGCCGTCGGGACCTGCAAAAGAAGTCTAAACCGGAGGTGGGGTTACTCCGGCAAGACCCTCCGATGCTCAAGTCAGTTCTCTATCTCAACAAGAATGGAGTGCTCGAACGAAAATTTTAGCAGAGTTTTGGGATAGAAAATAGAGCTTAGAGAATAATGTATCTGGGGTCCCCCTTTTATAGGTGGAGGGAGCAACAGATTGATAGCGATGTTTGTAACCGTCTAGCAGTGGGCTGCCCATGGTCAGGAAGAGTTTGTTGCGAAGAGTAGTGGAGTGGAATCGTGGCTATCACTGGGACATGCCACGTGGAGTCTGTCGTGGGGAGTGGAGCGGCGTCCGTTGTCGCGACTTGCTAGAGGATGGAGGAATCGCACGATATCCGTCGCAGGAAGTGGAGCAGGATCGTGACCATTATTGTGGTCTACCAGGGAGTGATGGAGCCGCACAGAATCCGTCGCAGGAAGTGGAGTAGAGTCATGCCGTTATTGTGGCCCGCCAGGGAGTGATGGAGCCACGCGGAATCCGTCACAGGAAGTGGAGCAGAGTCGTGACCGTTGCTGTGGCCTGCTAGAGGGTCAAGGCCTGTCGGTCGAAGTTCGACTGGAGTGTCTGGCGGAGAGAGGTGGCTGGTTACCCGTCTGAGAGGAGCTCGGAGTCCGGCTCTCGTAGGAGTCCGGACGAAGTCTTCCTTCAGTCGAAGTTGGAGACGAGGTCCGGCTCCCGTGGGATTCCGGACGGAGTCTTCCCGCAGCTGGAGTCGGAGATGAGATCTGGCTCCCGTAGGAGCCCGGGCGAAGTCTACTTGCAATCAAAGTCAGGAGCGAAGTCCAGCTCCCTTAGGAGTCCGGACGAAGTTTACCAGCAGTTGAGGTCGGGGATGGAGCCCGGCTCCCGTAGGAGTCCGAGCGAAGCCTTCGAGCAGTTGAGGTCGGGGATGAAGTCCGGACGGAGTCTTCCTGCGGTCAGAGTCGAAGATGAGATCTGGCTCCCGTAGGAGTCCGGACGAAGTCTACCTGCAATTAAAGTTGGGGGTGAAGTTTGGCTCCCGTAGGAGTCCGGACGAAGTATACCTGCAATTGGAGTCGTGGGTGGAGTCCGGCTCCCGTAGGAGTCCGGACGAAGTCTGCCTGCAGCTGGAGTCGGGGACGAGGTTCGGCTCCCATAGGAGTCCGGGCAGAGTATTCCTGCAACCAGAGTTGGGGATGAGGTCCGACTCCCATAGGAGTCCGGGTTGAGTCTTCCTGCAGTCGAAGTTGGGGACGAGGTCTGGCTCCCGTAGAAGTCCGGGCAGAGTCTACCTGCAATTGGAGTTGGGGGCGAAGTCTGGCTCGCGTAGGAGTCCGGACGAAGTCTACCTGCAATTGGAGTCGTGGGCGGAGTCCGGCTCCCGTAGGAGTCCGGACGAAGTCTGCCTGCAGCTAGAGTCGGGGACGAGGTCCAGCTCCCGTAGGAGTCCGGGCAGAGTCTACCTGCAATTGGAGTTGGGGGCGAAGTCCAGCTCCCGTAGGAGTCCGGACGAAGTCTACCTGCAATTGGAGTCGTGGACGGAGTCTGGCTCCCGTAGGAGTCCGGACGAAGTCTGCCTGCAGCCGGAGTCGGGGATGAGGTCCGGCTCCCGTAGGAGTCCGGGCAGAGTCTTCCTGCAACCAAAGTTGGGGACGAGGTCCGGCTCCCGTAGGAGTCTGGGCTGAGTCTTCCTGCAGCTGGAGTTGGGGACGAGGTCCGGCTCCCGTAGGAGTCCGAGCAGAGTCTACCTGCAATTGGAGTTGGGGGCGAAGTCCGGCTCCCGTAGGAGTCAAGACGAAGTCTACCTGCAATTGGAGTCATGGGCGGAGTCTGGCTCCCGTAGGAGTCCGAACGAAGTCTGCCTGCAGCCGGAGTCGGGGATGAGGTCTGGCTCCCGTAGGAGTGCGGGCAGAGTCTTCCTGTAACTAGAGTTGGGGATGAGGTCCGACTCCCGTAGGTGTCCGAGCTGAGTCTTCCTGCAGTCGAGTTGGGGATGAGGTCCGGCTCCCGTAGGAGTCCGGGAAGAGTCTACCTGCAATTGGAGTTGGGGGCGAAGTCCGGCTCCCATAGGAGTCCGGATGAAGTCTACCTGCAATTGGAGTCGTGGGCGGAGTCTGGCTCCCGTAGGAGTCCGGATGAAGTCTGCCTGCAGCTGGAGTCGGGGATGAGGTCTGGCTCCCGTAGGAGTCCGGGCAGAGTCTTCCTGCAACTAGAGTTGGGGATGAGGTCCGGCTCCCATAGGAGTCCGGGCGAAGTCTAGAAGATGGTCGATCATCGTGGAAATTTGGGTGGAGTCCGTCCGTCGTGAAGAATTCGATCGACTCTAGTGGGGGCTTATCCGTCAGCAAAACTTAGGAGTGTTGCAGGGGCTCGACCGCCCGGGAGGTTTGAAGAGACGTCGTCGGAGGTCGGAAGTCGGTTGGATCCCTGGAGGGTCACTCCTATCACGAACTTCGGCTGGGGGGTATTTTATACCCAACACCAGTCCCCCTACTTCCGAGTTTGAATTTTGAATGAAGGAAGTACAGAGAAATTTTCGCAGTCGAAGTTGTCCCCTTGAATCCTGTGCACGATCGCCACCAGATATTTTGGCATTAAATGCGTGCATGCTGGAGTCTTTTCAAATCGGGGTGATTCGAAGGGACCTTTCAGAATTCTCGCTGGTACGTTGGCCCAGGTACGGCACAGTAATGGCTCTGTCAGCTGTCAGCCGCCTGCCGCAGCGAGTGGGACACATGGCGAGCATGGGTCAGCCTGGGGGGATTCGCGATCATTATGACACCAGATCCCAGGGTCTATTTAAACCCGCCCTTCCGCCTTTAGGGGCCCTATTCCACCTGAAAGTTCTATCTGTGTCTGCCTTTTCTTCGAGAGCCCTGACCCTCCTTGGCGTCTACCTTGGCCCTAGACGTCCTTCGAGTCATCCCTGCCCTCGCACCTTCTGCATCCTTCGGAGCGACTTAGGTTAGTCCCGGAACTTTGTTCCCCTTCTTGCCATTCGGGTGCCCCTTTTCCTCCATCTTTCTCATGTCGCCCTCCTTTGGTTTGGTTCCCCGCAAACCTTTCGCCTCTTGTTCTGCCTGATTTCTCCAAGATTTTTAGGGTCCTCATTTGAAATGTCTTCCGACACCTCTGCCTCTAGCGGTTCCGGGAGTTCGTCCGCCTCAGCCCTCCAGGACCCCCACACTGTAGACGAACCCACATCTAGAGCTGGGCTTCGCCCGATTTTTGCGTCGGGTGCCATTCCCTATTCTCTGACTCCGGATGAACTCCTACTGATAAGGGTTCAGTATGGAGTTCCTCTGGAGTACGATCTAGAGCTCTCCGATCCCGTCGACCGGGCTAGCACCCCTCTGTCTGGCCGCTTCTGCCTGTATCAGGAGACCTTCCGTGCCGGACTCTGACTTTCGCTTCCGCCTTTCGTTGTCGCCCTCTTCCGTTTCTTAGATATTTCTTTAGCTTCAGTGGTGCTGAATTCCTTTAGGTTTTTGATAGGGTTTCTCTGCCACGTAGTCGAAGTTCAGCCATCCCTCTCTTTGCTTAGGTATTTCTACACCTTCAAGCGTCATCCCTCGGCAAAGGACTGGTGGTATTTCTCCCTTCAGTTTGGCAAGAAGGGGTTGCTGAAAGGTGCTCCCTCTTCAATCCACAACTGGAAGGGGAAGTACCTCTTCGTCCACTGCCCGACTTTGAGGCTGGGCTTGCCCCCTTGGGGCTCTCTGAGGAACTCTTTCCGTCGGGCTCCCAGCCTGGGGGAGGACGACCTTCAAGCCGCCCAGAAGCTTCTTGACTATTCTGCTCCTTCCCTTCCCAACCTTCTGAAGGAGCAGTTTTTGTTCAACATCGGCTTGAGTCCCCAGGATCCTGCGAGTATTCCATCTTTTCTTTCCTCTTCTTTTCTCCCGTTCTTCTTCTTTTTCTCTTCTTTTCTTCTCTCTTTTTTTTTTTTTTTTTTTTTGCGTGTCACTTCTTCCTTTTTCACCCCATCATCGATTTTTGATTGATTTTTTTTTTTTTTAGGAATGGACGTCGAAGCAGTACGGATGCTCACCAGGGGCCTCAAGGCCCACAAAAGAAAAGGCATCGCGGCCTCCGGATCAGCAAAGAAGGCCAGAACAGAGGAGACGAGCTCGACCGTGCCTGCCCAGGCGGCTCCCATGGTCGAGGTTCCCTCGGACATCGAACCCCCGGCTCCCCAGGCCTCTTCAAGGAGTCCCCTCACTGAGGCTCCTATTTCGGGGGTCCATCCCGCGGAGGCGTCCGGGGTCGAGAGGGGGAAGAGAAGGAAGTCGGTGGCCTACAAGATAAGTGGCCGTCGGGTCGCCATCGAAGAATCCCATGGTTCTGTAGAAGAGCTGGAGAATCCCTTCAATGATAGGGACTTGATCAAGCGGTTGATCGACGGCTGCATTCTGCCTGAAGTCATCGAGAGGATTGATCGCACCGATCCTGAGCAGCGGGTTTGGGACTCCCTAGGGTCCTTTCTTGAGGTAAACAAATCTTCATTTAATTGGCTTTTCGACCCTTGTTCTGATCCCCTAGCCGCCCTTGCAGATTGGGCACCAGCTCCTTGCCAATATCGAGGCGACGAACTGGGCGAGGAGGGATGCCATCCAGGCGGAGGAGCATCGTCAGGCCGAAGTCGCTCGCCTCAAAGAAAAGGCAGCCGAAGTAGTTACCCTCCAAGAGGCCCTGGAGAAAGAAAAGCAGGCCCGGGAGGAAGAGAAGCAGACCTCAGAGGAGATGGTGAGGAAGGCAGAGGCCGAGGTCGCAAATTTGACGGAGCAGATCCCGGTCCTGGTCTTGGAGGCCACGGTTCTTGCGGTGGAGGAGTTCAAGGCCTCTGCGGAGATGAGGGACCTGAACGTCAGGTTCGGCCAAGAAGCATTCATCAAGGGATTCGATCTCTGCCAGGAGAAGGTGGCCAGAAAATTTCCCGAGCTCGATCTCAGCTTCCTAGACGAGGAGTCTGAAGATGAGGCCGATCCCTCTCCTGCTGCTACTGCTGCCGCAGCCCCCCTTTCCAGGGACACCGAGCTCCCCAACTTCTACTACAGAGGTCTGAGACCTCCGACCTTGTATTTTTCTTTTATTGCATTTTTTTCTTTCCTTTTTGTCTTTAAGAAACATTCAATCAATAAAGTTGAGTTTCTCTTTGTGGACGGCTTTTCCACTCTTCTCCACTCTTCCTTCCTCCTCCTTTTTGTTTTTCTTTCTACAATGAGACGCACCTTGACACTTTTGTCTTCCGATGGCAGTGTCCTGCCGAAGCGCTTCCCCTGCCCCAGGGGATTCTGCTGAAGTCCACGATCCAACGCCTGAAGAAGGAAGTTCTTCATTTGACGAAAAGGTCGAAGAAGATGGAAGGTGAGCTTCGTAAGTTGAGAAAGGGTCACTCTGAAGCCACCACGGAGGCCACCCGCTTCCGAAACCTCCACGTGAAGGGGATCATGGAGTACAGTCGGAGAAAGGCAAACTTCGAGAGGGAGCTCGAGGAACACAGAAAGCGTGCCAGCGATCGATCTTGGGCTCAAGGTGCCAAGATCAGTTCTCTCAGAGTGGAGCTGTCGGCTGCACAGGAGAGGATTAGCCAGTTGGAAGGAAGCTCATCCCAGCTTTTGACTCGGGCTGACAGCGATCGAGAATGGTCGAAGGTCTCCGACCTCCAGCAACAGCTCCAGGATGCCGAGGCGAGCTATGATGCGTACCGGGCTGGCAGGCGCAAGCAGGTGGACGAATACAAGGGGAGGCTTAGGATGGCGACCGATGAGGTTGTCTGCCTTCAAGGGCAGCTAGCTGGAGGGGCTCAGCTTGCTTCCGCTCGGGATTCCAGCGAACTCCAATCCCTGAGAAGAACTGCAGAAGAGCTATCTGTCGCCCTTGGGGAGGGGAAGACCGAGCTGCAGCAATTGAAGATCTAGCTGGTATGCGAGCAGCAGGCCGTCAAGGATGCGGAGGCAAAATCCGAGATCCTGAGAAAAAAGCATCGAGAGGCGAAGAACGAAAGCTAGTGATTTCACCAAAGATACATGGAGATACTAATGAGAGAGAGGGAATTGGAAGCAGAAGTCGAAAGTTTAAGGCGTTCCCTGACGAGGGTCGAAGCCGAAAGTTCGAGGTCGGAGGAAGCCGGGCCCCCTTAGGGCCCTTTTTGTCCTTTGTTCCTCTAAGTGTCTTCTTTTGTTGCTTGTCTGTTTGTCATCGCCGTTGTCGCTGTCGTTGTTATTTTTGTTGTTTTTCTTCTTCGGGCTTCCAGGCTCTGTAACGCATGTTTTGCTAATGAAATGAAAAGATCTTTGCCATCTTACCCGTATGTCGTGTTGAACTGTCGTGTGTCGGACTTCTTTCATTTTTGTCCCGCGTGATGTCGATGTCGTTCGAGGATTCCTTGTTCATCTGTGTATTAGGTCATCATTGTCGAGTTTCTGGTTCGGCGTCGACGCCGCTTGGAGGTTCCTGGTCGTCACCATGTCGATTTGCCTTTCATTTGCGACCATAGATCTTACTCTCTCTTCCTCCCTCTTCATAGGGATGAGGTCCTTTGTACTTTTAATGTAGTTCGGCCTTCATTTTTCGTTTGGGTGGAGGGTTGCGGTGGCGTAGAGGGGTCATCGCAAAAGTTTTTTTTTTCTTGTCGGGTCTCGAACGGTCGGACCTTAGTCGGCATCGCGACGAGGTTCTTCTCCTATTTCTGATGTGGCCGGTTTCAACTCAGGTTAGGATGAGGTTCTCCTTCTGTTCCTAACGGGGCTGTTGGGGGCACATATGGGCGCTGTATGGCCTCTCCTCCCACCCGATCTGAGTATAACCGGGCCTTCGACTTTGCTCATGTTAGGGTGAGGTTCTCCTCCTATCCCTAACATGGCTGTGGGGGCACATGTGGGCGCTGTTTGGCCTCTCCCCCCATCCGATCTAAGAGGAACCGGGCCTTCGACTTTGCTCATGTTAGGGTGAGGTTCTCCTCCTGTCCCTAACATGGCTGTGGGGGCGCATATGGGCGCTGTTCGGCCTCTCCCCCCATCTGGTCTAAGAGGAATCGGGCCTTCGACTTTGCTCATGTTAGGGCGAGGTTCTCCTCCTGTCCCTAACATGGCTGTGGGGGTGCATATGGGCGTTGTTTGGCCTCTTCCCCCATCCGGTCTAAGAGGAACCGGGCCTTCGACTTTGCTCATGTCAGGGCGAGGTTCTCCTCCTGTCCCTAACATGGCTGTGGGGGCGCATGTGGGCATTGCAGGGCCTCTCCCCCCAACCGGTCTAAGGAGAACTGGGCCTTCGACTTTGCCCACATTAGGGTTTGTTTTTGTTGCCTGAAGGGGTCATCCCCTGTCGTTACAAGTCCATGCCAAAAAGGACAAGATGTGTAGATCTGAAAGAAATCCTGATTTAAAATAGAGTCGTTCATTATACATTTACAAGTTTTCAAATCCTAGTGCTGTGGAAGGTCTGCTCCTTGTTGGGGTCCTCCAGAGATGGAGTTGAAGATCCCGATTGGAGGCCGATCTCCGGGCTGCTCTTCCCTCCTTAGCGGCTCAGGCTGCGGTAGGGTCCTTGGTCGATCTTCTCTACCCTCAGGCCAGCGTCAAATGAATCTATCGAGCCGACCTCGTCGGATGAGCTCCTCGATCTCGTCTCGAAGCTGGATGCATTTCTCCATGTCGTGGTTGTCGTCATGATGGTAGAGGCAGAACTTGTTCGGATTGCACTTCCCGGGGTACGTGCGCATCCTCTCTGGCCTAGGGAGCTGCTCTCTGACCTCCATCAGTACATGGGTTTTCGATGCGTTGAGGGGGCATAGTTGCAGAATCTTCCTAGGAGAGAACCCTGCCAAGCCCGGTGATCCGAGCTTCCCTGCCTGCATACCCGGGGAGGAGTCTGGGCACGCTTGTGCCCGAGAGGAGTTTGAGAATGGGGCCGAGCTTCTCTCGACCCTTTTTCGACTGTGGGCTTACTCGAGTCTCCTGTCTGCCGCTCTCTCGTGGTCTCCTCATCCTTCATTTTAAAGGCTTCTTCCACTCGGGCGTACCCTTCGGCCCGAGCTAACAAGTCAGCAAAATACCTGGGGTATTTCTTCTCTAGTGAGAACAAAAGGTCATTCTTCTGAAGGCTGCCCTTCAGAGCGGCCATCGCTACCGACTGGTCCAAGTTTCGGACCTCCAGCGCGGCGACATTGAAACAATTGATGTAGGCCCGAATGGACTCCCCCTCCCTTTGCTTGATGTTGATGAGGGACTCCGAGCCCTTTCGGAGATGCTGGCTGCTAACGAAATGAGCCACAAACTGGTGGCTCATCTGATCAAAGGAAAAAATGGTACCCGACTTCAGTGCTGAGTACTAGTTTCTCACCGTGCCCTTCAAGGTGGATGGGAAGGCTCGGCACAGGATGGCGTCGGGCATGCCATGAAGCAGCATCATTGTTCGGAAGGCCTCCAAATGATCAACCGGGTCTGAAGTCCCGTCGTAGCTTTCAAATTGAGGGAGCTTGAAGTTTGGCAGGATCGGTTCCTGCATGATCATTTGAGAAAAGGGAGGGTCGGTACAAATATCCTCACCATAAGCGGGGGGAGCGTGGCGGAGTTCTTCGATCCACCGGTTCATCTCCTGGAGCCTCCGATCCAGGAAATCCTCTCGACTACGGGTCTCGAGGGTCCTCTGGCAGAATGGAGGTAGAGATCTTCCAGGGGTGGAATCATGATCCGACTGAGGGCTCTCCACCCTCGGATTCGTCTTTTCGGGAAAGACGGGGCGGCTGGCCCAAGTGGCCCGTCCTACCACTGGATTCTGGTGTTTCGGTGATGCTCTTTCCAGTCGCACTGATGCTTGCGGCTGCTGTTGCATGGCCTGCACAGCTTCAGTGAGGCCTCTGACCTGCTGCACCAGTAGGTCGAATTGCTCCGCGCCAACCGCCGTTGCCGGAGGAGGAGGAGGAGGCTGGGAAACTGAAGGTGAGGCTGGAGCCTGAGATCTGGCCGTGGAGGCCATGGATCGTCACGTGGATGCTCTGCGAGGAGGCATCGGGCGAGGACTAGTGGAGGAAGGAGGAGAGGACGCCGGAAAAGATGACCGAAGGTGGTCCCGTTGAGTGCTTCTTTAAGAACAAGGGTACTACGAAGACACAGCCCTTCCTCTAGCGCCAACATCTGTAATAACCCTAATAGACTGTGGTAGTTGACTATAGGCTTCATCATTCTAAAATGACTCAAGAATGGTAGGTAGGACTTGGGCAGTGAGTTCAGGATCGCATCCTTCCCCAGCTATTTGCGCAAAGAAAAGCCGAGTTTGCTCAATTTTTCAATCTGTTTGATCACGTACAATACATGATCGATAACAGATACACTCTCTCTCATTCAAGCATTGAAAATGATGCAACTAGTCTTGTGCCGCTCAACATCATCAGGAGTACCAAAAGAATCCCTCAACACTTGAAGTATTTTCTCTAGTTAAGCCTCTTCAAATTTTTGACTGAACTCATCGTTCATGGACCCACATAATGCAATGAACCATAGTGCGGTCATTGAGCCACTTCAAATAAGTATCTCGGATCATGGCTCGGACATTGGGAGCAAGCTTCTCTGGTGTCGGATCTGTTATCACATAAAGGATCTGCTCGTGCTTCAAAACTATCTTTAGCATTCGATACCAATTATCAAAATTCAGTCTGGTTAATTTCTCACTATCTAGCAATGATCAGAGTGATAAATTTGAGGCCATATCTGCACACGCAAGGAAAGCACAAAACCTAATTAGTATATGAATTTATTAATCTTAAAGACTTAGACTTTAGTCTAAATGTCCTTCCACTATTTTATATGAATTGATAGCCTCTACCTTCAATTTGAAAAATTATCTTAATTTCTTAGCGGGTACTAAATCCACATAGACTACATATAGGCTCGAGGATGGCTCGGTTAACCTATATGCACCTATGGATAGGTTCTCAACCAATTATTTCTCCAAACAACTTCTAGTAATTAATATAGCCCCAGATTTTATTTCAGTAGACGATGGGCCTCCACTGAAAGTTTTGATTAGGTCAAACCATTAATATGAACCTACTTAGTGATTCTACTTAATGAGTGATTAGGCCCGATGATGGCTCGATCAACCCAACCATCATCAGATAGTTCAACAGAGTCATCATATGATGAATGATAATTTCATCATTCAGAGAGAACACCAGACGAATGGTGCTTCCAGTATCAATCAAAAATAATGGACCCATTATTATTCACCTTAATAGGAGGCTATGATCTAGTTATCACCATAATCAGCTCATTTTAGAGACCTAATAATTTAGAAGATTAAATCAATTTAGAGAAGAAGAGAGAAGAGGAGATCAATCAGTAGACCACAATCCTCTCACTGACTTCATCAAGTCACTGAATCGGATTAGGTCATGCTGATTGAACTGACTCTTAGATCAGTCACACTAATCAACCTTAATGGCATAAGCTAACTCAAATCACTTAGCGATATAATCAAGATCTAATTCATCAAATTGATCAGGTAAGTGAGATCGGTGGGAGGGTCTGCTAAGCTTGCCTTAGACACCATTGAAATGGCCAAGTAGGCCTCTCGCAATTAAAAACCACCGGTCGAAATCTCAAACTTACCTTAGACACCAATTGATTAACTAATTTTAATTTGACCAACCTAATGATTCAGGTTAAACCACTGAGCCACAATCAAGGTCTATTTGGTCTAATCAAAGATATTAATTTGACCATCTACAACTATTGTATTAGAGAAACCCTGATTAATCTAATTCAACATTTAGTTAGACTTAATCAATTTCTCTACATGGTCAATCAATTCTTTGATTCTAACCTTAGGTCTAACCTAATTAAAGAGAAAGACCTGATTTGAGCTAACCCATGCCCTATGTTCTATGCAACGTCATTAGATCTCAAATCATAATTCTAGATCCAATCAACTTGACACTTAATTCTCAATTAAGTTTTGTATTAACATGGTTAAGATTTTAAAAATAATTTTTATATAAATTTTTTACATTGAATAATAAATTTTTTAAATCAAATCTAAATTTTTATGATTTTAAATCAAAATAATTTTGATTAATCAAGATTAGATGTAACTAGTGTCTTCACAACTTGTATCACATACAACAACACCTAGGATTTTAAGATCTAGGATTTTACAAGAAAGTAAATTTTCTCCTTTTGCTTTCTTCTTTATGGAACCTTACAGTGGCACTCCTACACACTATGAAAAGCACCCCATTGAATGAGAAGAGAGGATCATGTAGTCCTACTTGCTCCTAGGATCGGACGGTCTGGTAATTACCCAATCTGAGTACTTTACTATTCAAAAAATCTAATCTAAACAGATGATAATCAGATCTGAAAATAAACTTATTTAGATCTAATCTAAATCATAAATAATTAGATCTAACATTATAAAATTAGATCTAAAGTCATATTAATTCATATTAAAAGAACCTACTCTGATATCAATTGAAGAAAATATGCAGTAGTGCTATGCATGCAATTTTAAAATTTTTATATAGTAAAAATAAAAGATTAAAATATTTAATTTTAATTATATGCATAAGATCTAATTTTAGACTACTACATCATGATCTATGATATAAAAAATATACACTTTAGATCTAAAAATAAAAACACATCGATCCCATCGATGTTGAAATTCTAGATCTAACATTACAATCAGGATAAAATAGAAAACATTACCAAACAACTTTGATATTAATTTTCTCTAGTCCAACAATTGGATAAGGTGTTTCTTAAATTGCTCACAGCTACATGAAGTCATCTAGCCTCTATAAGAAAATCTATATAAAAGCTGACATAGATCAGGGACTTGAAAGTGCTAGCCTACAAGCAACTTTGACAGCTGATTTCTTCCTTCTTCTTCAAGCACCTTGGACACTCCAAAGGATGAAGGAATCTAGAGGAGGAAGAGAGGAGGATGAGAAGAGCTCTAGAAAAATAAAAAACAGCAAGGGATGGGATGTATGATGCCAAGAAGAGGTGACCCCTTTTTATAGGCAAAAATAAGGATTTTTCATCCAAGGGAAAAGGGCCATAATTATCGCACCACAAACCAGTTTTGGGCATTCAAAAAAAGAACTATAATGTGGAGAAAGATTCTACTATCTCACAAACCTAAGAACTCTCCAAAAAAATAAAGAAAAAATTATTATGGCACCAACAACCTTCCTGGCATGAAAAATTTCTTTTCTTATTTTCATCTTATCTTTAATACAGATCGCATTCGAATTTGACAAGAGATAGGATTATGAGTCATCAATCATTACTGCCCACCCTTATTGGGTCTACTATTTTGATGCCAAAAAGGTCAATCCAAATCTTATTTGGCATAGAGATAAGGGCATGGATCCATGTGTGGCGCAAGGAGATAAGGATAGAGTCCAAGTTGACAAGAACTCTTCATTCCTAATCTGATTCTAATCCAAATCAAATTTGAATTGAACCTACTGATAGAAATGAATATAATCCAATTAGAAATTTGAATATCGCATGAAATTTTTAACTCATTTAAGAATAAGTTGATTTCAAACTTTAATGGAATCAGGATCAATTTTTTTTTTGTAATCAGGATTGATCATATCAAACCCAATCTGAGTCGATCTGAATCTAATTCAATTTGACTTGATCCAAAGCTCTTTACTCAACTAAATTTAGTCAATTACTAATTAATTTTTTATTAATGGTAGAGTTTCAATCCCAGTGGGACTCTCCTGTAGAGTCCTAGTCTCAGTAGGACTCATCACTAGAGTCACAATCCCATTGGACTCTTCAGCCATCAAATCTGACCAAATCTTCTATTGCGTGTAATCTCATAGGTTTAATCTAGACTGATAGTATAAAAATAATTTTTTATACTAATCAATATAATAATCTAGCAATGGTGACCCGACGATAGGATAGGTCAAAGTATTGCAAAGCAACCTTCTAGAACCTACTGGCGTATGGTTATCGTATATTTCATCTCTTTGATCTAAATGCTCAAGGTGACCTAGGGTTTAACTGTCAACCCTAATTTAGTCGATCATATTATATTTCAATATTTTAAATCCATCTCATGGATTATCCTGACCAAGGTTTTGCTAAATTGAAATACATTGATGTATATCTCCTACTAATTCAGAGGGGTCAATTCTATCTTGACTCACACAGACTTAATAAGTACTTGACTGCACCCAGTATTCTTTCATCACTAAATTAGAAACTCAAATAGTCTAGTACTAAAGTACAGTGAGTTGCTTACAAGTCACTGTAGTGGTCTCAGATCTGAGGGACACTTATACCCATACCCTTCACGAGCTACTCTTGATAATAGAGTGCTCGGCACATGGTCACATTTGATACAAATATACTCCTACATTCCATCTGCATGTCATAACAGTATATCCACACTCCTTAATTAAGAGGACAACCAACTCATATGGCACGTAACGATCTATACTAGTATCGCTATCATCCTAGTAAAAGCATATCGTTTGGTCACGAATATTTTTAAGGACTTAATGATAAATCTTCCTTTATCGATTAATTATATTCTCAAGGACTTCATTACAACACAGGAGTTCAAAGATGATCAATTTATAATAAAATTTTTAAATAATTTTTATTAATAAAAATTCATATATAATTTATAAAATAAGCACAATCGTCTAATGATTGATTTTGGGACATATTTTTCAACACCTCTAACCATCAAAGCATAACAAATAGATTGTGTACTAATGTGAGAAAGAGAGAGAGAGGAGGCATGCAAGAGAGGGAACCGGTCCCTCTCCCTTGGCATGCTAATTTTGGGCATCCCACATCTCCTTGGCGTAAAGAATTTCAGGCATCCAGTGTTGGAAATTGTGTCTCAAAGTCAATCGTTAGCTTGTTGATGGTTGAGCTAATTATTGTAATTGTATATGAATTATTAAAATAATAAATATTATTTAATTTTTTCATCACTCTATGTACATCTTATTTGGACTCCTATTTTATGATGAAGTCTTTAGGACTATTTGAATCGATATAGGAAGATATATCATTTAGTCCTTAAATCTAGTTCAAGGCCAAATGATATGCTATTATTAGAATGATGGCTATATCAAGTGTAGGACATTGTGTATCATGTGGGTTGGTTATCCTTTTAACTAAAGAGTGTGAAGATACTGGCATGGCATACAATGAGATATAGGGGTACATCTCACTGAATGTGATCAACTGCTGAGCACTCTACTGTCAAGAGTAGATCATGAAGAATATATTTATAAGTGTCCTTTCGATCTGAGATCCCCACGGTGACTTACAAGCAACTCACTGTGCTTTGGTGTCAGACTACCTAAATTTTTAATTCAGTGATGAAAGATTTCTGGATACAGTGAAGTACTTGTGAAGTCGGTGTGTGAGTCAAGATGGAATGGACCACTTTGAATAAGTAGGAGTTAATGCATCAGTATGTTTTAATTCACTAAAATCTTGGTTGAAGTAATCCATGTGATAGATTTGAAAGTTGAAATATAATATGGATGACCTTTTCAGGGGTACAGATAAACCCTTGGTCACCTTGAGCATTAGGATCAAAGCGATGAATTATAAGATAACTATATGCTAAAAGATTCTTGAATCTTACTTTACAATTTTTCAATCTATTCGGACGTCAGGTATCATTGCTAGATGGTCACTTTGATTGGTCTAGAAAG
Organism: Elaeis guineensis; assembly: GCF_000442705.2. Lineage (NCBI taxonomy): Eukaryota > Viridiplantae > Streptophyta > Magnoliopsida > Arecales > Arecaceae > Elaeis > Elaeis guineensis. Next base: position 33,922,017 of record NC_026003.2, on the reverse strand, counting down.
ATTATTCTTATGCTACTAACTTAGATTCAAATCTATGGGGTCACACTCAAAAAAAATTTCTGACTGATCATGTGGCTGATCGATGATTAAGAATTATTCTAGGGTATAATCATCAATTCGATTGATGATTAACTTTATGCAAAAGTTGTAATAAATTAATTCATTAATTATTGATTAATTATAAGAAGATTATTAGTGATTAGATTACTAATTAGCTAAATTTGATTGAGCATTTAGGTTTGTGTCAAATCTAATTGAATTAGATTCAATTTGATTTGATCGATTAGGTTATGAGATGATCTAATCATTAAGACTGTTTGATTCTTGATTTAATCAAAATTTGAACTCGATTAATTTTTGATTTGATTAAAATTTAATCATGATTATTTATTATCTAATTAGATTAGGTTCAATGATCTAATTGGATCTAACCTAATTTAGTTGGGTTAAGAACCTAATTAGATAAGAATTCAAATTTGAATTGAACCAATCTATGCGCCACCTCTTTTTTGTGCCCACCTTTTCTTCATGCAAGAAAGGTTCTTTTGTGAATATTTTCCATACCTAGAAGTGCATTGTCACCCCCTTCTTTGGTTCCTTTTGGATGAGGATAAGTTGGTTCTTCATTCAAATTCAAATTGTTTGAAATTTGACTAGAAACAACCTTACACTTATCCTTATCCATACCTTGGCGCCATCACCTTTAGAAGGCTGAAGTTTGTGCAATAAATTGTGAAGTGAATGAAATGAGAAATGTCTCACACCTCAGCTCTTATGATGCCCCACTTGGATAAGGATAAGTGGTTGAGTTTTGAATTCAAATTGGTTTGTATTTGAACTACATCTAATCACTTTATCCTTATCCCTTCACCTCTCCATGCCACCTTAAAATCCTATCTCATTTTGTGCAACAAAATGATTGAATTTTATTGTGAAAAATCTCTTCTAAGATAGAGGAGGTGGGCTTCTGTGCATAAAAAATAGAGGTAGAGACCTTCCTCTTTGGGCATGAGGTCTAGGGTGAGTTCTAGGGTTTCAGCTCAAGATTTTTGTGTGAGAAGAAATACAAGAGGGTCTTGTTCCAATCTCCCACACCACTACCTCTTTATGTAGCTCCATCCTTTAATTCAAAAGGGTCTAGGAGATCCAAAGGAAGAAGCTTATTCTGGCCATCCAATGCCTTCTGCACAAGCTAACACTATCGAGAAGGATGATCCGATCAGTGCTTCGAGTGAACAATCTGTAGAGGACGGACGAGCTGTGTGGTTGTTCGACATCAGAAAGAATCTCATACCATGCCTATCAGTAGCAGCGATCATCAATCCATGCAAAAGTAATGAGTTCTGAACTCATTTGATTAGATCTAATGGTTGATCTGATCTAGGGCATTGATGTAATCAATACAGTTTTTTCTTTATATCAAATAATTTTTTTGTATGAAAATTTCATGTCATAGATCCTTAGTAGGTAGTTTAGATTTGATCTAAAGTATGCATAGGAGATTAAAATGTTTAATCTACTATCTTCCACTATGTATAATTTTTTAAAATGCATGCTTTGAACTACCAATTTTCTTTAAATGGTATCAAAGCTTCATTGCTTTTGACATGAATATTTTATATATAATCTGATTTTAATCTAATTTTAATTATTTAAATTAGATCTAAATAATTAATTTTAAATCTGAGTAGTGTAGTAATCAAATTAGATAGATCTCCATAGCCATTCAGTTATAGAAGAAAGTAGGGTTTTATGGCCCTCTCCTCTCATTCGATGGGATTCTTCTATGGCGGGTAAGGGTACTGCACGATCTTTTTTATGAAGATGAACAATGAAAAGAGTTAAATATTTTTTATTTTAGATCTGATATATTGTATGTTAGATCTGAAATTAAAGTTTATTTGATTGTATGACAGTTTGTAAAAATATTTTACAAAACTTGAAGCTATTTTCAAATACCAAACCCTAACCCATGTCAGTCCAAAACTTAATTAAGAATTAAGTGATCTAGAATTGAGAATCAAAGATCTAAGGCATAAATTTATAAATCATGGGTTTATGGGTTTGCTCGAGTCAGGTCCATTTAACTGGATTAGACCTACGGTTAGAAATCATTGATAATGGATTATGTTAGTAATTAATCAAATCTAATTAATAATTAATTTTGATTTGATCAATTCTTCTCTTGATCAATTCTCAATAGTTGTAGTTGGTCAAAATCTATGTCTTTGATTAGACCAAGATGGACCTTGATCATAGCTCCGTGGTCGAATCTAAGTCTATAAGTTGATCGAATTGAAACTGACTAACTAGTTGGTGTCTAAGATAAGTATGGTAGTCTTGATCTGTGATCATTAATTGAAAGCTACTTGCATAGATTGAGTATATGACGATTTAATGGCATATCCCTCTTACCAATCTCACTTATTGACCAATATTGTGAATCATGTTTTGATCAGATCTCTTAATGATTAGGGTTGACTCATGCTAACTAAGAAATCATTATGACTGATTTAGGTACCCCTAGTTCGACTTATCTAAAGTTCTTTTCACGACTTGATAAAGTCAATGGAAAAATCTATGACTGATTGGCTAGACCAGCTTATACCTAATCTTCTTTAATCTGACTTGATGAAGTCAGTGGTTGGATTAAGATTAACGGTTGAAAGGAATATGCCTTACAAGTCAATCAATATTTATATTTTGATGGATTTTTTTTATAATCTTCCAGACTCATGTAATTGATATTTTAATAATAAAATATATTTTTTATCATATGCTGCATCTTACTTTTGTAATGATTATTATGAACTTCATAAATCAGGGCAATAGCTTTAGAGCTATGATGAGATCATATCTATAAGACCTAAAATCTTAAAAATCTTGATTTAGAATATTCCTAATCATAGGAGCATTGTGTAGGGGATCAATGTTCTGGATAGACTAGCACTTTTTATATATGCTCAATAGAGAGGCTGGCTAATCTCATAAGTCATTTGTGTGAGACACTAATATAAAGATATGAGAGCTCATTAGAGAATGAGTTTACTGAATTGATCTGACTTAAGAAACATCTTATGAAATCTTCTTACCTGTCAAAAGATATTTTCTTAGAATGGGAGTTATGCATGTAATCCTTTGACTTGAGACTACCATAGAACCTTATATACATGAATCTATATTTTGGTTTATACTCATTCATGACTTACTCATGTACGGGGTGATCTAGATATGATGGAATATGTATGGAGGTTGTGAGTAGGTCAACATAGAATCGATCACTCCTGGTCAGAGGAGATCACATCCTATTTGCTCTGATCAATTGACGATTCAGGAAGCCTTTGATCCAAGTGAAATAAAAATTTAAAAAAAAATTAATATTTTATTAATCAATTATCATTAAAGATTAAGAGAAATATGAATATGATATTGGATTTGACATCATTCCATATCCAGAGTCATATTCAGGATGCAGGAAGATCACATGATTGAATTGCATGGTAACTTTCCACTGAAGGATATTTTTAATATTTTTATCAAAATTTTATATTTTTTAAATAAATATGATACATTGCTGGACATCAATCTTATTTTATAGGTTTGATCGAATTAAAAAGTTTAATTCGATCATCAATTAGAAAGAGTTCTAATTGCTAAAATCATGTTAGCTTGATTGGACCTAGATCAGTCAAATTAAATTCTAATCAAATCAGATCGATTTCACTCAAATCCATTACTGGCTAGATGTAAAACCCAATGGGTCACATACAAAGAAAATTGATCAAGGGTCTAATTGGATTAGATCATGTTTGCAAAGTAGACATGCTAGCATATGTTGCAAATCCTAGCTCCTTGTTTTGAATCGGGTTTGAAATTGATTCCAATTTGTTCTAATTAAGTCTAAATTAATTCAAACCAATTTTGAGTTTGAGTTGGGTCAACCCTTGGCTGTATGTACCAGAGATTTGGCACCATGTTATCAGGTCCCCATATGTCAAGAATTTTTCTTGCATGTGGGATGCATTTTTGTATGCAAGACATGAGTTGGCATCCCATGAGATGGGATACCCCTTCTTTGATCTTATCTATTTTATTCCATAATGAAAAAATTCTTGGAGAATCTTGATTTAATTTTGAGTGATAAAGGAGTCCTTCTATAGCTAAATCACTTTCTAATTTAATCATGAAAATTGGTTGAAGTTTGAAAACTAGCCAAGTTAATCCATGCACCTAACCTAGAGTTCATGTTGTGAAGGACTCCAATCTAATTGTCACGCCACCTTCTAATCTCATATTTTTTCCATGCCAACACTAGGTTAGCACTGAGCTACTGAAAAAGGTGAGAGAGCTACTGAGCTCTTGGGCCTAATACATACTGATGTATGCGGGCCCATGAGCACCAGTGCTAGAGGTGGATATTTCTACTTCATAACTTTCACGGATGACCTATCCTGATATGGATATGTCTATCTATGAAACATAAATCGGATTCATTTGAAATGTTCAAACGATTCCGAAGTGAAGTAGAAAAATAAACTGGGAAGAGTATTAAAACTCTTTGATCTGATCGAGGAGGAGAATACCTTTCTAGTGAATTTCTCACATATCTAGGAGAGAATGAGATTCTCTCCCAATGGACTCCTCCAGGAACACCACAGCATAATGGTGTGTCTAAAAGGAGGAATCGGACTCTGTTAGACATGGTCCAATCCATGATGGGTTTTGCTAGCTTGTCGATATCCTTCTGGGGATATGCACTCGAATCGGCCTGTTATCTGTTAAATAGGGTTCCAAGTAAGTCTGTAATTAAGACTCCATATGAGATATGGACGGGACGTAAGCCAGCACTTTCACACCTTAGGGTCTGGGGGTGCCCGGCCTATGTCAAACAATTAGTCACAGACAAACTTGGACCTAGGTCTGACAAATGATCATTCATAGGGTACCCCAAAGAGACAAAAGGATATTTTTTCTACCATGCTGATGAACAAAAGGTGTTCGTCAGCCTTAAGGCAATCTTTTTAGAAAAAGAATTCCTTGGTGAAGGAACCGTTGCCTCTAAGGTTGAACTTGATAAAGTTCAACAGGTAGAAGGACCGACACCAATAGCTGAACTTGAGTCAGATATGATTAGATCAGATCCGAAGCCCAATGTACCTGCACCATTAAGGCGACCCGATAGAGTACCGCGTCAGCCGGACAGATACTACGGTTTCTTGATCCGGGACGGTGATCCCATCAAACTTGATAAGAATAATGAGGATCCGATCACCTATATGGATGCAATGCAGAGATCTGATTCTGAGAAATGGCTTGAAGCCATGAAATTCGAAATGGAGTCCATAAAGATCAACGATGTATGGACATTGGTTGACCCACCTGAAGGGGTTAAACCCATTGGGTGTAAATGGGTCTTCAAAAGGAAGAGGGGCGCAGACGGAAAGGTGGAGACCTATAAAGCCTGTCTGGTCGCCAAGGGGTATCGTCAACGTTATGGTATTGAGTATGACGAGATATTTTTCCCTGTGGCAATGCTCAAATCCATTCGGATAATGCTTGCAATAGCTGCCCATCTGGATTATGAAATCTGGCAGATGGATGTAAAGATAGCTTTCTTGAATAGAGAGCTGACCGAAGAGGTGTATATGATACAACTTGAGGGGTTTACATCACAGATGAGTCCAAAGTGTGCAAGCTTCAGAGATCCATTTATGGATTGAAGCAAGCTTCTCGGAGTTGGAACATGCATTTTGATAAGGTGATCAAAATGTATGGCTTCATTAAGAATGGAGAAGAGCCCTGCATCTATAAATGGGCAAATGATCCAGTTGTGGTATTCCTTGTCTTGTACGTGGATGACATTCTCTTAATCGGGAATGACATCCCCGCACTACAGGGAATAAAAGTTTGGTTGTCATCACAGTTCTCCATGAAGGACTTGGGTGAAGCATCCTACATCCTAGGGATGAAGATCTATAGGGATAGATCTAAAAGGATGCTTAGGTTATCCCAGTCCATGTACATAGACACTGTGCTGAAGAGGTTCAGCATGGAGAATTCCAAAAAGGGCTATCTACCGATAGGCCATGGAATTTCTCTCTCTAAGAAAGATTGTCCGATAACTCCTGAAGAGAGAGAGCATATGAGTAGAGTCCCATATGCTTCAGCCGTGGGATCTATCATGTACGCCATGACATGTACAAGACCAGATGTGGCATACTCACTAGGAGTAGTGAGTAGATACCAATCTGATCCTGAAGAAAATCACTGAAAAGTGGTTAAAGCCATCCTTAAGTATTTGAGAAATACTAAGGACCAATGGTTGGTTTATGGCGAGTCAGATCTGAAACTTGTGGGGTTCACAGACTCTAGCTTTCAATCTGACCATGATGACAGTAGGAGTGTGTCGGGTTATATCTTTACTCTGAATGGTGGAGCCATCTGCTGGAAGAGTTCCAAGCAGCATACTGTGGCAGACTCTGTTTGTGAAGCAGAGTACATCGCAGCATCGGATGCCGTGAAGGAAGCTGTGTGGCTGAGGAAATCCATCACTGAGCTCAGAGTAGCACCCTCCCTCGATGGTCCGGTCCTACTCTACTGCGACAGCATTGGTGCCATAGCTCAGGCGAAGGAACCCAAAGCACATCAGCAGACGAAGCACATCTTGCGCCGCTTCCACCTGGTCGAGAGATCGTGGATCGAGGTGACGTTGACCTTCAGAAGATCGATGAAAAAAAGAACCTAGCCGACCCCTTTACTAAAGCCCTGGTGATAAAGGAGTTCGACAACCACAAGTCGAAGATGGGTATTAGATACTGTGCCGAGTGGCTTTAGGACAAGTGGGAGTTATTGAGAAATATGTCCCAAAAAGTCAATCGTCAAGCTGTTGATGGTTGAGCAACCAAGTATTGTAATTGATTTGTTAATAAATAAAATATATTTGGCATCTTCATCATAAGCTTTCATCTTTTAATGAACTCCGTTGTTATGATGAAGTCCTTAGGACTATTTAAGTTCGATAAAGAGAGGATTTATCGATTAGTCCTTAAAATTGTTCACGACCAAATGATAGGCTGTTAATAAAGATGACAGTTTCTATCGAGCATAGGTCGCTGTAGGCCATATGGGTTGGTTATCCTCTTAACCAAGGAGTGTGGAGACACTGGTATGGCATACAGGTGAGATGTAAGGGTACATCGTCATTGAACGTGACCAACTCCAGAGTATTCTGCTGTCGAGAATGTCTCTGATGGGATATAGGTATAAGTTCCCTTAGACTTGAGATCGCCTCAGTGACTTGCAAGCAACTCACTGTGCTTTGGTACTGGACTAACTGAATTTTTAATTCAGGGACGGAATGCTTCTGGGCACAGTCAAGTACTTGCGAAGTCAGAGTGTGATCGAGATGGGATTGACCACTCCAAGAGTTGAAGAAGAATGAGTCGCTGTATTTCAATTTAGCAAAACCTTGACCAGGGTAATCCATCAGATGGATTTGATATTTTGAAATACAATGTGGACAACCTGATCAGAGTTGACAGTTAAACTCTGGAGTGTCCTATGATCATTTTGGTCAAGGGGATGAATTATATGGAAACTATATCCGCATGGGTTCTAAGGATGTTGTTCTACACATTCGACCTATCCGGTCGTCGGATACCATTGCTAGATGGTCACTTCGATTGGTATAGGAATTTGTTCCTATGCTACCGGCTTAGGTTCGGACCTATGAGGTCACACACATTAGAGTTCATGATCCGATCAGATGGTTGATCAATGATTAAGAATCGTTCTAGGGTTAAATGATCAATACAATTGACATTTAGCCCAGTCAAGTGTTGCAGGAGGATCTATTAGCAATTTGATTGCTGATTGGCTTAATTTGATTAAGCCAATAGGCTGAGATTAAGTCTAATTAAATATGATTTAATTAGATTTGTTTTGGGCTTGATTGGATCAAGTTCAATTGGTTTATTGGATAAGCCAAGTGCAAGGAAAAACTAGTCCTAGTTCAACTAAGACTTGGGTCAATCTAATTTCTAATTTGATTAGAAAATTAAATCAGATTTAAATCTAATTTAATCTGATTAAATTAAGTTTTTAATTGGGTTAAGACCTATTTTAATTGGATTGATCTAATTTTGATTTGATTTGGTTTGAAAAACCAAATTAAAACAAGTCATAAGACAAAATCCTAGTAAGACTAGGATTCCACCTTGCGCCACATAAGCCTTCTCCACGCCCTCTCTCTTATTCAACGCCAATCTCCATTTATTTTGTGCGACAAAAGCCCTCTCCCAGATCTCTCCCACGTTCACAAAAGGTCTCCTCTCTTCTTTCTTATATGGAAGGTGGTTTGGATCAAATCTAAAAGGAATAAGTTTGGATTTCGAATTCTATGAGATAGAGTTTTAGAAATCCAAAGCTCTTTCAATTTTGCACCGAATTTATCCAAATTTTTTTTGGAATTTTGTTGCTTTTAGGGTATATATTGTGCACCCTTTTCTGGTAATCCATGCATAAAAATATGAAGGAGGTGCTAAGAGTTGGGCGTCCCTTAACTTGCCATGTTTGGATAAGTCTTGACTAGGTGTTTGACCTAGACAAGGACTCTATTATATCTCTCTATATAAGATGAGTTTCTTTGTAAAATTTTAGAAAAAGTTAGAGAATTGAGAGACCTTTGTGCCATCCAAAAATTATAGAGAAATACCTTTGGGTCATGGAGATATAAAAGATGCAAGTTTGGTTGTCTAGAGAGAAAAACGTGAAGAAGAAGAGGGTCTTCTTCTAGGATTTTTGTTTTTATATCTTTCCTCCCTCCATCTTGAGTTTCCTGAGAGCATCTCAGATTTGAAACTCCTCCTTCTACTTTTCATCTTTGGAAGAGTCTAAATCAAGAAGAAGGAGGCACCTGATCAACCATCAAAGAAGGATCAGCGCAGTACTAGCATACTGTGCTGATTTCCTGAAGCAGGACTTCTGATCGAGATTCGTGGGCTCGTGTGGATGACTCCTAGAGGCCGGACATATATGCGGCTTGCAACATCATTCTTAAGCCCGGATCAGCGAGGTTAGAGCATCTAACTTGCAAGGTAATAGATCTGATCTATTGTTTAATACATACATTAGATGTGGTATAGAAACATGTTGATATGATCAACATGTAGTTCATGCTATATTTATATATTTTAATTTTTAATTTAATGCTATGTAATAATCATATAATAGGATCTTAGATCTAGGGATTTTTTAATTTTAAAAAATAAATTTTAATTTATTTTAGTCTTCCGCTGTATGATCTTGAAAAAGTTTCAAGATCTAACCCTGAAACCCTAGATATGGTTCCAACAATTGGTATCAGAGCCTAGGTTCTTTATTATATGATTATTTATACATGCTTAGATTATTTCTTAGATTAGATCTAATTTATAATCTGATTATTAAATCTAAAATTAAAATTTTAGATCAATCACAAACTACAAGGTTGTCCTGCTGTAAGGTTTACCCCTTACAGTGCAAAGGTTGTCCTAGTTTGTGTAGATCTAGCTTTAATCATAAATTTGTTAGATATGATCTAGATTAAATTTATGATTTATTAGATTTAAAAGATATTTAAATCTAAAATAAAATCTCTTTGTTAATAATTTTTGTGCAAAGAAATTGTTTAAAGTTGAAATTATTTCAATTACATGAACCTGTTTAGATTAGATCTAAAGTAGTTTCATGTTTATTTTACTTGTATCTTGATTATAAATCAAACATATAATATGGTTGGTAGAATCATATTGTAAAATTATTTTACATATATGAAAATTATTTTTTGAAAAGCCAAACCCCACCCTCAGCCCAAAACTTAATTAAGAATTAAGAAGTTGTTTGTTTAGGTTCTAGGATTGTGAATTGAAGAACCTAAGACACAAATCATAACACATTGGGTTAATGGGTTAGTAGGAATTAGGTCCATTAATTGGGTTAGACCTATGGTTAGATTAAAGATGGACTTAATTAGAGAATTGACTAAATCTAATCAATTATTGTCTTAGATTAGGTCAAGGATTCTCTAGATCAATTACAATAGTTGTAGTTGGTCAAGTCCATGTCTTTAACGAGAACCAAATGGACTTGATTCTTGACTAAGCGGTCTAGCACGAACGGTTAGGTTGATCTAATCGAAACTAATTAAACCAGTTGGCGTCTAAGGTAAACCAGACCGGTGGTTTTTAATTAGGAGCCCGCTTACCTGGCCATTTCTGATGGTGTCTAAAGCAAGCTTTGGCAGACCCTCCCACTGATCGAACTTACCTGGCCTCTTGGTGAAATTATATTTTGATCGGATCACTTGACTATTCGAGCTGACCCATGTCACTAGGTAAATCAGTGTGACTGATTTAGGTGCTCCTAGACCAGCCCTTTTAATGGTCTCCCTTAAGCTGACTTGGTGAAGCCAGTGGGAGGATCATGATAAGCTGGTTCATCTGACTTTATCCTCTATATTATTTAAATTCTCTAAAATTATTAGGTTCTTAAAATGATAAAGTTATGGAGATAACTAAGTCATAGCCTCCCATTAAGGTGTTTGATAATGAGTCCATTAACTTAATAATCATTGCAGACCCAAAGGCCTGGTGCTTGTTGACTAATGAAATATCACTCATCATATGATGACTTGGAAGTGTCTCTCTAATGGTGGTTAGGTGAGCCAACCAAAGTTGGGCTTAATCATTCGTTGGTTAGATACACCAAGTATGATCATGTTAATGGTTGGACCTAACCGGATCCTTACAGTGGAGGCCAAAGCCTACTGATTAGGTTTCTGGGGCAAAATTAAAATTACTAAAAATTATTTAGAGAAACAATTGGTTATGAACCTACCCTTAGATGTACATGGGTTGACCAACCAAAGTTGGGCTTGTGTGCAGTCTAAGTGGATTCTAGTACCCGCTAAGGAATTAGGGTAATTCCTCGAATTGGAGGTAGAGGCTACCAATTTGAATAAAATAGTGGGAGAAATATTTTGATTAAAGTCCAAATCTTTAGGTTTAATGAATCAATTACTAATTAGGTTATAGTTCTCCTTTGTGCAAATATGGCCACTTCCCTATCGCTCCGATCATTATTGGACAATGATAAGTTGGTGGGACCCAACTTCGGTAGCTGGTACCGAAAGTTGAAGATAGTCCTAGAGCATGAACGGATCCTATATGTGATAATGGATCCTGCACCTGAGGAGTTAGCTGTCAATGCATGTGGAACAGTCAGAGACACTTACCAGAAGTGGCTCAGTGATCGGACCACGGTGCGCTGTATCATGCTGGCTGCCATGAGCGACGAGTTCAGTCATAGATTCGAGATGGCTCAGCCAAAGGACATGCTTCAAGTGTTGGAGGATGCCTTTGGCACACCCGATGACGTGGAGAGGCACAAGACTAGTTGTGCCATCTTCAACTCCAAAATGCGGGATGGTGCCTCTATCACTGATCATGTATTGTATATGATCGAGCTGATAGAACGATTGAGCAAGCACGGCTTTTCCTTGCATGAACAGCTTGGGAAAGATGCAATACTGAACTCGCTACCCAAGTCTTATCTCCCATTCCTCACTCATTATTAAATGACAAAGCCTGAAGTAAACTACCATGGGTTACTGGGGTTGCTTCAGAACTTTGAGAAGGATCACCAACTCCTCAAGGAGTCGGTGAACTCAGTGGGAGGTTCGTCTTCTGGTTCTCGACCCTTTGAGAAAGGGAAGAAGAACAAGAAGAAGAAAGTCAAGAAGGTGAAAGTTCAGCATGGGACATCTGTGCAGAGCCAGACCAAAAAGATCAAGCCTGATAAGAGTCTATTCAACTGGCAAGCACCCTAGATTAGATAGTGTGTCAGATATCTACTTATGGCACTATAGGCTAGATCATATAAACAAGAACAGAATAAACAGGTTGACTTAAGAGGGAATCCTCGAAGTTAATGATTGTGAATCACTTCCAACCTGTGAGTCCTGTCTTCTTGGTAAAATAACCAAGTCACCTTTTACTGAAAAAGGTGAGAGAGCTACTGAGCTCTTGGGCCTAATACATATTGATGTATGCGGGCCCATGAGCACCAGTGCTAGAGGTGGATATTTCTACTTCATAACTTTCATGGATGACCTATCCGATATGGATATGTCTATCTATGAAACATAAATCGGATTCATTTGAAATGTTCAAACGATTCCGAAGTGAAGTAGAAAAACAAACTGGAAAGAGTATTAAAACTCTTCGATCTGATCGAGGAGGAGAATATCTTTCTAGTGAATTTCTCACATATCTAGGAGAGAATGAGATTCTCTCCCAATAGACTCCTCCAGGAACACCACAGCATAATGGTGTGTCTGAAAGGAGAAATCGGACTCTGTTAGACATGGTCCAATCCATGATGGGTTTTGCTAGCTTGCAAATATCCTTCTGGGGATATGCACTCGAATCGGCCTGTTATCTGTTAAATAGGGTTCCAAGTAAGTCTGTAATTAAGACTCCATATGAGATATGGACGAGATGTAAGCCAGTACTTTCACACCTTAGGGTCTGGGGGTGCCCGGCCTATGTCAAACAATTAGTCACAGACAAACTTGGACCTAGGTCTGACAAATGCTCATTCATAGGGTACCCCAAAGAGACAAAAGGATATTTTTTCTACCATGCTAATGAACAAAAGGTGTTCGTCAGCCTTAAAGCAATCTTTTTAGAAAAAGAGTTCCTTGGTGAAGGAACCGTTGCCTCTAAGGTTGAACTTGATGAAGTTCAACAGGTAGAAGGACCGACACCAATAGCTGAACCTGAGTCGGATATGATTAGATCAGATCCGAAGCCCAATGTACTTGCACCATTAAGGTGATCCGATAGAGTACCGCGTCAGCCGACAGATACTATGGTTTCTTGATCTGGGACGGTGATCCCATCGAACTTGATAAGAATAATAAGGATCCGATCACCTATATGGATGCAATGCAGAGATCTGATTCCGAGAAATGGCTTGAAGCCATGAAATTAAAAATAGAGTCCATAAAGATCAACGATGTATGCACATTGGTTGACCCACCTGAAGGGGTTAAACCCATTGGGTGTAAATGGGTCTTCAAAAGGAAGAGGGGCACAGACGGAAAGGTGGAGACCTATAAAGCCCGTCTGGTCGCCAAGGGGTATGGTCAACATTATGGTATTGACTATGATGAGATATTTTTCTCTGTGGCAATGCTCAAATCCATTCGGATAATGCTTGCAATAGCTGCCCATCTGGATTATGAAATCTGGCAGATGGATGTAAAGACAACTTTCTTGAATGGAGAGCTGACCGAAGAGGTGTATATGATATAACCTGAGGGGTTTACATCCACAGATGAGTCCAAAGTGTGCAAGCTTCAGAGATCCATTTATGGATTGAAGCAAGCTTCTCGGAGTTGGAACATGCATTTTGATAAGGTGATCAAAACGTATGGCTTCATTAAGAATAGAGAAGAGCCCTGCATCTATAAATGGGCAAATGGTCCAGTTGTGGTATTCCTTGTCTTGTACGTGGATGACATTCTCTTAATCGGGAATGACATCCCTGCACTACAGGGAATAAAAGTTTGGTTGTCATCACAGTTCTCTATGAAGGACTTGGGTGAAGCATCCGACATCCTAGGGATGAAGATCTATAGGGATAGATCTAAAAGGATGCTTGGGTTATCCCAGTCCATGTACATAGACACTGTGCTGAAGAGGTTCAGCATGGAGAATTTCAAGAAGGGCTATCTACCGATAGGCCATGGAATTTCTCTCTCTAAGAAGGATTGTCCGACAACTCCTGAAGAGAGAGAGCGTATGAGTAGAGTCTCATATGCTTCAGCCGTGGGATCTATCATGTACGCCATGACATGTACAAGATCAGATGTGGCATACTCACTAGGAGTAGTGAGTAGATACCAATCTGATCCTGGAGAAAATCACTGGAAAGTGGTTAAAGCCATCCTTAAGTATTTGAGAAATACTAAGGACCAATGGTTGGTTTATGGTGAGTCAGATCTGAAACTTGTGGGGTTCACAGACTCTAGCTTTCAATCTGACCATGATGACAGCAGGAGCGTATCGGGTTATATCTTTACTCTGAATGGTGGAGCCATCTGCTGGAAGAGTTTCAAGCAGCATACTGTGGCAGACTCTGTTTGTGAAGCGGAGTACATCACAGCATCGGATGCCGCGAAGGAAGCTGTGTGGCTGAGGAAATCCATCACTGAGCTCGGAGTAGCACCCTCCCTCGATGGTCCGGTCCTGCTCTACTGTGACAGCACTGGTGCCATAGCTCAGGCGAAGGAACCCAAAGCACATCAGCAGACAAAGCACATCTTGCACCGCTTCCATCTGGTCCGAGAGATCGTGGATCGAGGTGACGTCGACCTTCAGAAGATCGATGGAAAAGAGAACCTAGCCGACCCCTTCACTGAAGCCCTGGCGATAAAGGAGTTTGACAACCATAAGTCGAAGATGGGTATTAGATACTGTGTCGAGTGGCTTTAGGACAAATGGGAGTTGTTGGGAAATGTGTCTCAAAAAGCCAATCGTCAAGCTGTGATGGTTGAGCAACCAAGTATTGTAATTGATTTGTTAATAAATAAAATATATTTGGCATCTTCATCATAAGCTTTCATCTTCTAATGAACTCCGTTGTTATGATGAAGTCCTTAGGACTATTTAAGTTCGATAAAGAGAGGATTTATCGATTAGTCCTTAAAACTGTTCACGACCAAATGATAGGCTATTAATAAGGATGACAGTTTCTATCGAGCATAGGTCGCTGTAGGCCATATGGGTTGGTTGTCCTCTTAACCAAGGAGTGTGGAGACACTGATATGGCATACAGGTAAGATATAAGGGTACATCATCATTGAACGTGACCAACTCCAGAGTATTCTGCTGTTGAGAATACCTCTGATGGGATATAGGTATAAGTGTACCTTAGACTTGAGATCGCCTCAGTGACTTGCAAGCAACTCACTGTGCTTTGGTACTGGACTAACTGAATTTCTAATTCAGGGATGGAAGGCTTCTGGCACAGTCAAGTACTTGCGAAGTCAGAGTGTGATCGAGATGGGATTGACCACTCCAAGAGTTGGAGAAGAATGAGTCACTGTATTTCAATTTAGCAAAACCTTGGCCAGGGTAATCCATCAGATGGATTTGATATTTTGAAATACAATGTGGACAACCTGATCAGAGTTGACAGTTAAACTCTGGGGTGTCCTATGATCATTTTGGTCAAGGGATGAATTATATGGAAACTATATCCGCATGGGTTCTAAGGATGTTGTTCTACACATTCGACCTATCCGGTCGTCGGATACCATTGCTAGATGGTCACTTCGATTGGTATAAAAATTTATTCCTATGCTACCAGCTTAGGTTTGGACCTATGAGGTCACACATATTAGAGTTCATGGTCCGATCAGATGGTTGATCAACGATTAAGAATCGTTCTAGGGTTAAATGATCAATACGATTAACATTTAACCCAGTGCAAGTGTTGCAGGAGGATCTATTAGCAATTCGATTGTTGATTGGCTTAATTTGATTAAGCCAATAGGTTGAGATTAAGTCTAATTAAATATAATTTAATTAGATTTGGTTTGGGCTTGATTGATCAAGTCCAATTGGTTTATTGGATAAGCCAAGTGCAAGGAAAAACTAGTCCTAGTTCAACTAGGACTTCGGTCAATCTAATTTCTAATTTGATTAGAAAATTAAATCAGATTTAAATCTAATTTAATCTGATTAAATTAGGTTCTTATTTGGGTTAAGACCTATTTTAATTGGGTTGATCTAATTTTGATTTGATTTGGTTTGAGAAACCAAATTAAAACAAGTCATAAGACAGAATCCTAGTAAGACTAGGATTCCACCTTGCGCCACTTAAGCCTTCTCCACGCCCTCTCTCTTATTCAATGCCAATCTTCACAAATTTTGTGTGACAAAAGCCCTCTCCCAGATCTCTCCCACGTTCATAAAAGGTCTCCTCTCTTCTTTCTTACATGGAAGGTGGTTTGGATCAAATCTAAAAGGAATAAGTTTGGATTTCGAATTCTATGAGATAGAGTTTTAGAAATCCAAAACTCTTTCAATTTTGCACCGAATTTATCCAAATTTTTTTTGAAATTTTTATGGATTTTAGGGTATACATTGTGTACCTTTTTTGGTGATCCATGCATGAAAATATGAAGGAGGTGCTCAAGAGTTGGGCGTCCCTTAACTTGCCATGTTTGGATAAGTCTTGACTAGGTGTTTGACCTAGACAAGGACTCTATCATATCTCTCTATATAAGATGAGTTTCTTTATAAATTTTAGGAGAAGTTAGAAATTTGAGAGACCTTTTGGCATCCAAAAATCAAAGAGAAATATTTTTGGGTCGTGGAGATATAAAAGATGCAAGTTTGGTTGTCTAGAGAGAAAAATGTGAAGAAGAAGAGGGTCTTCTTCTAGGGTTTTTGTTTTCATATCTTTCCTCCCTCCATCTTGAGTTTCTGAGAGTGTCTCAGATTTGGAACTCCTCCTTCTACTTTCCATATTTGGAAGAGTCCAAATCAAGAAGAAGGAGGCACCTGATCAACCATCAAAGAAGGATCAGTGCAATACTAGCATACTGTGCTGATTTCCTGAAGCAGGACTTCTGATCGAGATTCGTGGGCTCGTGTGGACGACTCCTAGAGGTCGGACGCATGTGCGGCTTGCAACATCATCCTTAAGCCTGGATAGCAAGGTTAGAGCATCTAACTTGCAAGGTAATAGATCTGATCTATTGTTTAATACATACATTAGATGTGGTATAGAAACATGTTGATATGATCAACATGTAGTTCATGCTATATTTATATATTTTAATTTTTGATTTAATTCTATGTAATAATCATGTAATAAGATCTTAGATCTAGGGATTTTTTGATTTTAAAAAATAAATTTTGATTTATTTTAGTCTTCCGCTGTATGATCTTGAAAAAGTTTCAAGATCTAACCCTGAAACCCTAGATATTGTTCCAACAATTTTATCAAGGGGCATGAGAATTTTTGATGGATGTGAGATGGTGCATGGAGAGGGTGCGAGATAAGTCCGAAGGCAACCCATCGCTAACTATTTAAAGCGGGTGCATCGGGGGATTTGTTTCATTCAGAAATTCATTCCTATATCTTCTTTCTTACACCCTCTCCCTATTGTCTCATTAGTCTCTTTCTTCTCTTATTAGGATAAGTCCAAAAATAGTAAGAACAAGTTTGATTTTAGGACAAAAGGCTAGGAAGAGGTTTAAGGAAGACAAGGAGAGAAGAAAGGTAGAGATAGGAAGGCTAGGAAGAGAGGAAGAAGGTCTTAAGATCCTACTGCCCAAAAAAATTTATAGAGTGAGAATTTTGGTGCAGGAATCATCTTAAGGAGTTGGTGTCCTGATCATAGCTCTGTGTGGATCACCATTTGAGGGCAAACACTTGGGCACCTGGTGGAAGTTCTGTCAGATTTTGGATTAAGTACTGCAGGTATTCTTCTATAGCTTGAATTTTATTATGAATATATATTGTATGATTATTAATCTCAAGGAGGTACTGATTTAAAGATTTAATATTTAAGATTTCATAGTTTAAAATTTTTGAAATCCATTATGCTCCCACTGTGCATGTCCACCCTGAAACCCTACAGTAGTATCAGAGCCGGCCTTGTTTGGTTTAATCATATATACATAATGTTTATGTGATGCATATAATAATTCATGCTATAAGATTAATTATGCTATATATTATGCTTTCATAAGATTATATGAATTGATGCATATATGATCCACCACTTCATCATCCTAACATAAGATTGTCCTAGCATAATGGGGTCATGCTGTAAGATTGTCCTAGGATAATGAATGATCATATATTACATTGATATATATAAAATATTTTAATACTGATATATATTAGTATGAATTAGCATTATATAGTTTGAATATGCATGAGACCAAAGAAGCCATCATTAAAAATTATATTAAGTGGTAGTGATATACAACTATGGGTCAACCAATTCTTGATCAATTGGTATTTAGAAAAGTACTAAAGGTAATTTTTTAATTGGTTTTGTTGTCTGCCCTGATCAATTTATTGGTATCTAAGAAAAATAATGGGGAGACCCCCACTTACTTACCTGGTCAATTTGATTAAGCGATCTTGATATTGTAAAAATCTTAATATTGAAAATACTACTAGGGGTCTTCTTTTATGCTAGGATTAATATTACATCATAAACTATGGCGAGCTTGTTGTGTTACCACAAGACTTGTCATAAGGATTGATATAATATAATCCTAGTGCATAAAAGATGCTTATGATAATTTTGAATGTACTACTTTGTTATGTTACCACAAGGACAGATATATTCGAATTTGACTGTATTGAAATGAAGGATCTTACTTAACTAAAATATTATGACTTGTTGTGTTACCACAAGGCTAATAATATTTTAGAGACTAAAAAATAATATTAAAAATTGTATGAGATGCAATTGAAAAGAGTTTCCTACCTATGAACTCATAAGGATTTGTTGTGTTAATATAAGATCATTATGAGAAATTAGGGTCTCAATCTCACTAAGATAAATAGTATATATCTCGTTCATCATAGTAGAGGATTATGATGTTTGAAAAAATAGTGGAAGGCATAATTAAATCTAAAGATCTTATTTAATTATGTAAGTCAACATGAGTTGTTTGCTTATGTAATGTTTTTTATTATAGATTAAATTCTATAAATGGCATCTTCATTATCATCATGAGGAATATTAGATTCCGACAAGTTGATCGGTCTCAATTATATGGATTGGTTGAGAAATTTAAAGATTGTACTCGCTCAGGAGAAGCTCTCCTATATTCTTGATGTCTCTAAACCTCAAGAGGTTGGGGATGATAGCACTGAGGAGGAGATATTCACATACAGAATATGGAAGAATGATAGTTTAACTGTTAAATATATCATACTGGCCTTTATGAGCAATGAATTACAGAGACAGCATGAGAGCATGGATACTCAATCCATACTCCTCAATTTTAAAGAGTTGTATGAAGAGCAAAGTAGGACTGCTAGATATGAGATATCTAAGTAGTTATTCTATATTAGAATGACTGAGAGGTCATCCATACAAGAACATATCCTGAAGGTCATTGACCTGATCACAAGATTAGGTTAATTGAGTTTTGTGATGGATGGAGAATTAAGTCAGAATTTGATCTTGCAATCTCTTTTCGAGTCATTCGCTCAGTTTGTCATGAACTATCACATGAACAAATTGAATACCTCTTTGCCTGAGCTGTTGAATATGCGTAAGACAGCTGAGAGCCACACAAAGAAAGAAAAGGCTCTACTTCTTCTTGTGGATAAAATCTCTAAGAAAAAGTTAGGCTTTAAGGGTTCAAAGAAAGCACTGAACCCTAAGGATGGCAAGATGAAGAAGAAGGGAAAAAAAGTCTCCAGACAGGGTACTTGCTTTCACTGCGGCAAGACAGAACACTGGAAAAGAAATTGCAAGTTATATCTTACAACTATAAAGACTGATACAAGTGATGCACCAAAAAGTATGTATGAAATGCATATAATTTTATTATTAAGTTCTTCCAATCCAGACTCTTGGGTATTGGATATCGTCTGTGGTTCTTATATATGCAAGTCATTACAGAGGTTGCAGAACATTAGAGTACTGAGAAAGGGTGACTTTGAATCTTACGGCACTAGAGGAGAGTCCATCCAAGCAGAGGCTATAGGGATATATATGTTGGAGTTACCTTATGAAAAGATCTTAGAGCTAGAATACTATTATTATATGCCTAAGATCATTAAAAATATTATTTTTATACCATTACTATTACAATGAGATTTTGAAATTAATGAAAAGAGCAATAGTTGCTTAATTTTTTTTTAATAAAATTCTTTGTCATGGTATTGTTAATAATAATCTTTTGATTCTATCTAATGATAATATTTTTTATATTGATGAAAGCAAAAAGCAAAAGAGAGAAAAGATTAATAATACTTTACTTTGGCATTATTAACTTGGTCATATAAGTGAGACAAGGATTAACAAGTTATACAAAAAAGAGTTTTTTGATCTTTATGATTATGAATCATTAGGAACTCGTGAATCTTGTCTTATGAAAAAAATGACTATGACTCCATTTAGTGGATATGAAGAAAGGACAAGTGAGTTATTAGAACTTGTACATACCGATGTATGTAGTTCTATAACAACAGAAGTCAGAGGAGGATACTCTTATTTTATAATGTTCACTGATGATTTATCTAGATTTGGATATATGTATTTTATGAAACACAAATCTGAGGCCTTTGATAAATTTAAGGAGTATCAAAATATGATCAAGAAATAAACTGAAAAAAATATTAAAATCCTTCGATCTGATCGAGGAAGAGAATACTTATCCAATGAATTTTAAATCATCTTAAAGAAAATAGAATTCTCTCAGAATGGATCCCTCCTTATACACCACAGCTAAATGGTATAGCAGAAAGAAAAAATTATACTTTATTAGATATGGTGCGGTCTATGATGTGCCTTATAGACTTGCCTATTTTCTTCTGGGGATATGCCCTAGAAAGTGCTATCTATATCCTAAGTCGAGTACCTTCAAAATCTATGCCAAGCACTCCATATGAGATATGGAGAGGAAAAAAGCCTAATCTTAAATATCTTAAGATATGGGGCCGTCCAGCTTATGTTAAAAGAAACTTTGGACATAAGCTGAGTGCTAGGACAGATAAATACTTATTTGTAGATTATTCTAAAGAGAGTATAGGATATCTTTTTTACCACCTTATTGAATAAAAGATGTTTGTTAGTAAACATGCCACCTTTATGAATAAAGAATTCCTCCTAGAAAGAGGCAGTGGGAAGAAAATTAAACTTGGAGAAGTTCAAGACCTACAAATAGAAGTACAAGATACTCCTCAACCAAAAATACCCATTGATGAGGTACAATGATAAAATACACCTCCTTTCCAAAGGTTAGATAGAGTGCAAAATGCACCTCTAAGGTATGGGTTCGTTATTGAGAATAATGAAGCCCACAGAATGATGAACCTTTGACCTATATGGAAGCCATCATGAGTAGGAATTTAAACAAATGGCTAGAGGCTATGAAATTTGATATAGACTCTATGTACTCTAATCAAGTATGGACTTTGGTTGATGCACTAGAGGGTGTGACCCCTATTGGATGCAAATGGGTCTATAAAAAAAAGATTGGAGCAGATGGTCAAGTTGAAACCTATAAGCCAGATTGGTGACTAAATATTTTCAACAAAAATAGGGTATTGATTATGATAAAATATTTTTACCTATTATCATGCTCAAATCTATACAGATTATGCTTGCAATAGCAGCATACCATAATTTTAAAATTTGGCAAATGGATGTGAAGACCATCTTCCTTAATGTTTATCTTGAGAAAGAGATTTACATGTCTCAGCCAGAAGGATTTATCTCAAAAAAAAAAATAAATCAGGTATGCAAGCTTAAAAAATCTATTTATGGATTAAAGCAGACCTCGAGGAGTTGGAATATCCACTTTGATGTAACAGTGAAAAAGTTTTGCTTTATCAAAAATATGGATGAAGCTTGTGTATACAAGAAGACTAGTGGGAGTACCATTATCTTCTTAGTTTTATATGTGGATGACATACTTCTCATTGAGAATGATATCTCAATGTTACAATCAGTCAAGACATTGCTATCAATTAAGTTTTTTATGAAGGATTTGGGTGAAGCATCCTATATACTAGGTATAAAGATCTATGGAAATAAATCTAAGAGGATATTAGGCTTGTCCCAGTCCAGGTACATAGATTTAGTGCTAAAAAGATTTAGCATAGATGGGAGTAAAAGAGGTTACTTATCCATGAGTGAAGGCATATATCTCTCTAAAAGGATGTCTCTTAAAACATCAGAAGAGAGAAATAGAATGAGTTCTATTCCCTATGCATCGGTCGTAGGATCAATCATGTATGCTATGCTATGTATCAGGCCTAATGTTGCTTATGCCTTAGGCATAGTTAGTAGATTTCAGACTGATCCAGGAGAGGATCATTGGGAAGCAATGAAAAATATTCTTAAGTACTTGAGAAAGACTAAAAATATTTTTCTGATATATGGAGGATCTGATCTAAAACTAGAAGGTTATTCTAACTCTAGTTTTTAATCAGATCCTGATGATAGCAAGTCTACTTCAGGATATATCTTTACTCTAAATGGTAGAGAAATAAGTTGAAAAGTTCTAAGCAGTAGACTATAGCTGACTCAACTACTGAGGTAGAGTATATAGCTGCAAGTGAAGCTGCCAAAGAAGCTATTTGGATGAAGTAGTTCATCACTGAGTTAGGTGTCATTTTTGAGATTGAGAATCCAGTACCACTTTACTGTGATAATACTAGAGTATTTGCTCAAGCAAAGAAATCGAGGTCTCATCATAAATCCAAGCACATTCTAAGGCACTTCTATCTCATTCATGAAATAGTTGAAAGACAAGATGTAGTCATTAAACAAGTAGAAACAAAGAATAACATAGTAGACCTGTTCACTAAGGCTTTACCATAACAGTAGTTCGATTGCCACCTCAATTGTATGGGGATAAAATATAAGGGCAATCGGCTTTAGTGCAAGTGGGAGATTGAAAGGAATATGCCCTACAAGCCAATCAAAATTTGTATTTTGATGGATTTTCTTTGTAATCCTCCAAACTCACGTAATTAATATTTTAATAATAAAAGATATTTTTTATCATATGCTACATCTTACTTTTGTAATGATTATGATGAACTCCATAAATCAAGGCAATGGATTTAGGGTTATGATGAGATCATACCTATGAGATCTAAAATCTTAAAAATCTTGATTTAGAATATTCTTAGTCATAAGAGCATTGAGTAGAAGATCAATATTCTGGATAGACTAACACTTCCTATATATGCTCATGGAGAGGGTGGCTGATCTCATAAGCCACTTATATGAGACACTAATATAAGGATATGGATGTTTATTAGAGAATCAGTGTACTGAATTGATCTAACTTAAGAAACATCTTATGAAATCTTCTTACTTATCAAAAGATATTGTTTTATAGTGAGAGTTGTGCATGTAATCTTTTGACCTGAGACTACCATAGAACCTTATATATATGAATCCATATTTTGGTTCATACTTATTCTTGACTTAGTCATGGGGTGATCTGGATATGGTAGAAATATATAGAAGTTGTGAGTAGGTCAACATGGAATCGATCACTCCTGGTAAGAGAAGATCGCATCCTATTTGCCCGATCGATTGATGATTCAGGAAGCCTTTGATCAAAATGAAATAAAAATTAAAAAGAATTTTTAATATTTTATTAATCAAATCATCATTAAAGATTAAAGAAATATGAAAATGATATTCAATTTGACATCATTCTATATCTAGAGTCATATTCAGGATGCAAGGAGATCGCAAATTGAATTGCATGGTAACTTTTCACTGAAGGATATTTTTGATATTTTTATTAAAATTTTATATCTTTCAAATAGATATGATACATTGCTAGACATCAATCTTGTCTTGTGAGTTTAATCAAATTAAAGAGTTTAATTCGATTGCCAATTAGAAAGAAATCTAATTGCTGAAATCGAGTTAGCTCGATTGGACCTAGATCGATTAGATAAATTCTAATAAAATCAAATCGACTTGCACTCAGACCCATGCTGGCTAGATGTAAAATTCAATGGGTCATATATAAAGAGAATTGATCAGGGGTCTAATTGGATTAGATCATGTTTGCAAAATAGACATGCTAGCACATGTTGCAGATCCTAGCTCCTTGTTTCGAATCAGATTTGAAATTGATTCAATTTGGGCTAATTAAATCTAAATTAATTCAAATCAATTTTGAATTTGAGTTGGGTTAATCTTTGGCTACATGTACCAGGGATTTGGCACCATGTTATCAAGTCTCCATGCATCAAAAATTTTTCTTGTGCATGGGATGCATTTTTGTGCGCAAGACATGAGTTGGCATCCCATGAGATGGGACGCTCCTTCCTCAAACTTATCCATTTTATTCCATGATGAAAAAATTTTTGAAGAATCTTGATTTAGCTTTAAGTGCAAAATAGTCTTTTTGTGGCTAAATCACCTTTTGATTTAATCATAAAAATTTATTGAAGTTTGAAAACTAGCCAAGTTAGTCCATGCACCTAACCTAGAGTCCATATTGTGAAGGACTCTAATCTAATTGTCATGCCACCTTCTAATCTTAGATTTTTTTCATGCCAACACTAGGTTAGCACCTCAATTTTGGAACATTGGATGGACAACACCTCAATTTTGGGCCATTGGATGGACAAAGTTGCACTAATGAGTGGTAGAGAAAAAATATGCCTAAGAAAGCCTCATGATGCATCGGAGAATGATCGAGAAAAATATTTTGAAGAGTCTTTCTATGCGAAGCATCTCTTAAATTTTTTTTTGATGATTGCTATATGTCAAAAGGTTCCATATAGGCATGGGATTTTATCAGGGGGCATGAGAATTTTTGATGGATGTGAGATGGCACATGGAGAGGGTGTGAGATAAGTCCAAAGGCAACCCATTGCTAACTATTTAAACGAGGTGCACCTGGGGATTTGTTTAATTCAGAAATTCATTCCTATCTCTTCTTTCTTACACTCTCTTCCTATTGTTCAATTAGTCTCTTCTTTCTCTTATTAGGATAAGTTCAAAAATAGTAAGGACAAGTCCGATTTTTGGACAAGAGGCTAGAAAAAAATTTAAGGAAGACAAGGAGAGAAGAAAGGTAAGGATAGGAAGGTTAGGAGGAGAGGAAGAAGGTCTTGAGATCCTACTATCCAAAAAAATTCTCAAAGTGAGAATTTTGATGGAAGAATCATCTTAAAGAGTTGATGTACTGATCATAACCCTGTGTGGATCACTATTGGAGGGTGAACACTTGGGTGCCTGATGGAGGTTCTACCAGATTTTGGATTAACCGTTGCAGGTATTCTTCTATAGCTTGAATTTTATTATGAATATATGTTATATGATTGTTAATCATTAAGGAGGTGCTAGTTTAAAGATTTAATATTTAAAATTTTATAATTTAAAATTTTTGAAATCCATTATGCTTTCATTGTGCATGTCCACCCTGAAACCCTACACCGATCAAGTCTTTTTGCATCTTTCATTTCATCTAATTAAATCTTCTATAATCATTAGGTCCTTAAAAATGAAATAGTTATGGTGATAGCTAGATCATAGCATTTCATTAAGTTAAATGATAATGGATCCAATAGCTTAGATGATCATTGGAGGTGCCATACGCCTAGTGCTCATCTGGCTGTCAAAATTATTATTCATAATATGTTGATTTAGTTATCTTTCTAATGATGGTTAGATTGGTCGAGCCATACTCGAGCCTGATCACTCATTTGTAGATACACTAACTTTCGACATATTAATAGTTCGACCTAACCAGAACTTTTAGTGGAGGTGCCACATGCCTGCTGAAGAGGTGTCTGGGGCAAAATTAAATGTTAGAAATTATTTGATGAAACAATTGGTTAAGAATCTACCCATGGGTGCACAGGGGTTGGTCAAGCCACACTCGGGCCCATGTGCAGCCTGTAAGGATTCTGGTACCTGCTAAAGAATTAGTATAATTTATTGAATTGAAGGTAGATACTATCAATTCGAATAAAGTAGTGGGAGAATCTTTAGACTAAAATCCATATCTTCAGGCTTAATCAATTCATATACTAATTAGATTTTGCTTTTTTTTTTGCAGTTATAGCCACCACCTTATCGCTTCGATCACTATTGGATAGTGATAAATTAATGGGATCCAATTTCGATAGTTAGTATCGAAAACTAAAAATAGTCTTGAAGCACGAATGGATCTTGTACGTGCTGACAAATCCGGCACTTGAGAAGCCAGCTCTGAATGTCCATAGTACGGTCTGAGATACTTATCAGAAGTGGCTCAACGACCAAACTATGGTTCATTGCATTATGCTAGCAGTAATGAATATTGAGTTCAACTGCAGATTCGAGAATGCTCAATTATAGGATATGTTGCAAATGTTGAATGAGTTCTATGACACACCCGACGATATTAAGAGGCACAAGACAAGTTGTGCCATCTTCAATGCTTGAATGAGGGAAGAGGCATCAGTCACTGATCATGTACTGTATACGATCAAAATGATTGAGCATTTGAGTAAGCTCGACTTTTCCCTACATAAGCAGCTGGAGAAGGATGCCATTTTGAACTCTCTATCAAAATACTACCTCTCCTTCTTTACTTATTATCGAATGACAAAGCATACAGTCAACTATTATGGTTTGCTGGGGTTGCTGCAGAACTTTGAGAAGGATCACCAGCTCCACAAGGAGTCGGTGAATATAGTGGGAGGGTCTTCTTCTGGATGTCGACCCTTTAAGAAAGGAAAGAAGAACAAGAAGAATAAGAAGAAGGTGCAAAATGCTGGGGCATCCAAGCCCAGTCAGACCAAAAAACTCAAGTCCAATCAGAGTCAGACGGAATGTTTCTACTGTAAGAAGCAGGAGCACTGAAAAAAGAATTATCCTCAGTACATTGTCTCTCTGGATCCAAACAGATTGAGAAAGAAGCAAGCTGTTGCAGGATAAGATAATTATATAATAACATCTTGTAATTTCTTAATTTGTGATTCTACTATCTAGATATTAAATATCGAAAGCTCTTTTAATATTTGTAATTCATTGTAGGGTCTACAAGTGAGTAGGAGATTTGAAGAAGACAAAAGATTCCTTAATGTTGGAGATAGAAGATCAATTTAGTTCTAAATTAGAAATTATTAAGTTTATATTTAAATTAAATATAATTATTCTCAGTGAATGTTACTTTTGTCCTTCATTTTTATTGAATATTATTTTTATAGGCCTTTTGGCAATGTACAGTTATGAGATTTCAATAAAAAAATATTTTTAATATCATTATGAATGGTGTTAATATGATGAATAGACAGCTGAACAATAACATTTATATATTATCACAATCTGTTAGTGTAATGTATACGTCTGACAAACATCCTAGAATTAATGATGTCATTGATATCTATCTTTAGCACTGTAAGTTAGGTTATATTAATAAGAACAGAATAAACAGGTTGACTCAAGATGAAATCCTCGAAGTCAATAATTGTGAATCACTTCCAACCTGTGAGTCCTGTCTTTCTAAAAAAATGACCAAGTCATATTTTACTGAAACAGATGAGCAAGCTAGTGAAGTTATAGATCTGATACATACTGATGTATGTAGACCCATGAATACGAGTATCAGAGATGGATATTATTATTTCATTACATTTATAGATGACCTATCGAGGTATGGACATGTCTACTTAATAACGTATAAGTCTGAATCATTTGAAATATTCAAATAATTCTATATTGGAAATAGTGTCCCAAAGTCAATCGTCAGTCTGTTGACGGTTGTACTCATTCTTGTATTAGTATATGAATTATAAATTAATAAAAATTATTTTGATATTTTTTATCACAAATTATTTCATCTTCTAATGAACTCCTGTGTTGTGGTGAAGTCCTTAGGACTATCTAGACTCGACAAAGGAGGATTTGTTGTTTAGTCCTTAAACCTGTTCGTGACCAAATGATACGTTGTTACCAAGGACAATAATATTTATCAAGCATAGGTCATTGTGTGCTATATAGGTTGGTTGTCCTCTTAACCAAGGAGTGTGGAGACACTGGTATGGCATACAGGTGAGATGTAAGGGTACATCTGCACTGAATGTGACTGACTCTGGAGCTATTTCTGCTATCAAAATTTGCTCCGATGGGATATGGGTATAACTGTCCTCCGACTTGAGACCGCCACAGTGACTTGCAAGAAACTCACTGCACTTAGGCACTGGACTACCTGAATTTCTAATTCAGTGACGGAAGGCTGCTGGGTGTAGTCAAGTATTTGACTTGTCGGTGTGTGTATCAAGATGAGATTGACCACTCCAGTTCAGGAGCTGTGTACAGTCATATTTCAATTTAGCAAAATCTTGGCTAGGGTAGTCCTAGTGAGGAGTCACAGGACTGTTTGAGTTGAGCGCGATTCGGATGATCTATTCAGGGTTGACAGTTTAACCCTGAGTCATCCTAAACACAGGGGTCAAAAGGGATGAATTATACAGTAACCATATTCATGTAGTTTCTAAGTATTGTGATTGCGACTATTCGACCTATCCGAATATCGGGTACCATTGCTAGATGGTCACTTCGATTAGTACAGGAATTGGTTCCTGTGCTACCGGCTTAGGTTCGAACCTGTGGGGTCACACACATTAG
Source organism: Elaeis guineensis (assembly GCF_000442705.2). NCBI lineage: Eukaryota > Viridiplantae > Streptophyta > Magnoliopsida > Arecales > Arecaceae > Elaeis > Elaeis guineensis. The sequence goes on along the minus strand of NC_026003.2, from coordinate 33,893,606 downwards.
AGGTTCCTATCTGATCTGATGGCTGATGATGAGTCCTAATGCTTGTGGACTATGAGTCCTACATGTTTGGAACTCTGTGATCGAGAATCAGGATTCTCTGATCACGAGTCCCACACATTTTGGGTACCGGGGTCAAGAGTCCCACTGGTTTGGGACTCTTCGATCAAGATTTCATATCGATGGACTTTGATACCCAATTGCCCATCGAATTTGGACTCAATATTTATGAGAAGTTTAATTAGTGATTTGATCACTAATTAACTCAATTTGATTGAGTAATTATTTTTGGATCAAGTCCAATTGAATTGGATTCAGTTGGGTTTGACCCGATTAGGTTAAGTGTTGACCTAATCGTCGAAGTGGTTTGGTCCCTGATTTGATCAGGGGTTGGGCTTAGTCAATTTTTGATTTGATTAAAATTTTATTGAGCCTAATTAAGCCTAATTAAGTTGGGTTTAATTTAGTCTAATTGTGCTTAACCTATTTTGATTAGGTTGGCTCAATTAGGTTCAAACCACCTTGACTTTTCTCCCTACGCCACCTCACTTCTTCAGCGTCCATTTGAATTCACGAGAAGCAACTTCTCATAAATTTTCTCACACGTAGAAGGCATCTCATGCCCATACTTATGCACCAAATTTTGGATAAACTTGATTAGTTAGCCATTCAAATTCAAAGAGTGTTTGAATTTAAATGGATAACTTATCCCTTACGCCTTCTTGCCTTATCCATCTTGTGCGCCACTTATCATACACGAGAAAGAGTTTCTCATGTAAACTCTCCATGCATAAGAGAAGCCATGCCTCCTCTCTTCTCATGCATAGAGTGGATAGTATTGAAGTGGTTGGCATTTGAATTCAAATTCGATTTGAATTCAAATGAGCAACCACTTTTCTTTATCCTCTCACACAGTAAAAATGCTACAAAGATGCGGTCTTGCATCATTTTAAAAAGGAGATAAGAGAGGGCATGTGCATAGATGATCAGAGAAAAAAAAGGTGGCATGAGAGAGGTTTTTGGCATGAGAAAAGAAAAGAAAAGAAGAGAAAAAGGAGAGAGAAGTGGGCGCACTCTTTTCTTGTGTACCCTAAGGTTTTGGCTTTGGGTTTGAAAAGTGAGAACATGAGCTACGAGTGTCGTGAGCCCACCAAACTTTAAGGAGAGCATCATCAACCTTTCTACCATCTTTGCTGATGATCCAAAGCATCCGAGAAGTCGACAGACATCGATCGAAAGAGTTCGATCAACATCGACCATCAAAAAGGTGCAGTCACGAACTAGCATTCGTGAGGAGCCGATCAGATTGAAAGCTTTGTGTGGATGATCCACAGAGGCCAGACACACTATGTGGCTATATTGTGACGATCAGACCCTCCCGACAGTGATCAGATTGCGGCGATCAACTATCCGCACAAAGGTAATGTGTTCTGAACACATAACAGTAAATTATTTATTGTAAAAATTTAAATTTTAAATTTAAATACATGCATGCTATATATCATATTTAGATCTTAGTGTAGGATAAATATATGTTAATTAATTAAATTAATTAATAATTTTTACTGTAAAATAGTGATTTTGAAAAAATTTTAAAATTATCATTTTACCCCTGCACTCAAATTTCACTTCAAATGGTATCAGAGCGGGTTCTAAGATATGATATATATATTTGCATGTGTAGATTAAGTTGTAATCTAAAAGTTTAAATTTAAAATTTAAAATTCAAAATTTAAAATTTAAATTTTGAAAGTTGTTCGAAATTCAAAATTCAAATATTTAAAATTCAAAATTTGAAATTTAAATTTTAAAATTTGAAATTCAAAATTCAAAAATTTAAAATTCAAAATTTAAAATTTAAAATTTGAAATTTGGTTAAAATTTCAAATTTGAAATTCAAAATTTAAAATTCAAAGATTTGAAATTTGAAATTTGTTTGAAATTTAAAATTCAAAATTTAATATTTGAAATTTAAAATTTAAAATTTAAATTTTGAAATTGGTATATTTAGATATACTTGATCCAAGTAGCAAGTAGTCTAATTGGGTTGGTTGCCATGATCGTCCGATCATAGGAGAAAAGTAGGGTTTAAAGGCCCTCTCCCCCCATTCGATGGGATTCTCCTATGGCGGTAGGGGTGCCGCTGCAATTATATCCCATACAGATAAAGCAGCAAAAGGACTTAATTATAAAAGTTTAATTATAAAATTTATCATGAATGTGTTAGATTAGATCTAAAAGAATATTCATGATTTATTTTGATTAAGTTATTTTTTGTTATGTAATTAGCAATAAGATTGCTATTTATGAAATGTGCTGATCTATTTATAAAATGAGTCAACATATTTGGTGAACAAAAAATAAAACCTTTCAAATTTGAAAAATTATTTTTGAAATGCCAAATCCTGACCCATCAGCCTAAATACTTAATTAAAAGAATTAAGTGTTGTCAAGTTGGTCTAGAATTGTGAATTAAGACCTAAGATAATTGCATAAATTTATGGGTCAATGGGTTAGATGGATTAGATCCATAATTGGGTTAGACCTAAGGTTAGCTTAAAGAAATGGATTAAATTAGAGTAATTGGTCAAATCTAATCAAAAGTTGAATTAGATTAGGTCAAGGACACTCTAGACTCAACTCCAATAGTTGTAGTTGAATGGGTCCATGTCTTTAACTAGACCAAGATGGACTTAATTCATGGCTACGCGGTGGAACCCTATTTACTAAGTTGATCAAATTAAAACTAATGAACCGATTGGTGTTTAAGGTAAGTTCGACAGTTTGACTAGTGGTTCTTAAGTGGGAGCTACTCGCATTGATTCGATCTCTGATGAGTTAATGGCATATCCCCACCACTGATCTCACTTACTTGGCCAACCTGGTGAGTTAGATTTTGATTAGATCACTTGGTGATTAGGGCTCACCCATGTCATTAGATAAATCAGTGTGACTGATTTAGGTGCTCCTAATGCTGTCTTTAATCATATCCTTTTTAATCTGACTTGGTGAAGTCAGTGGAAGGATTGAAATTGGCTGGTTAATTTCTTCTCTTCCTTCACTTAATAAAATCCTCAAAAATTATTAGGTCCCTAAAATGATTAAGTTATAGTGATAACTAAGTCATAGCTTCCCATTAAGTGAGTGATAATGAGTCCATTAGTTTAATAATCACTAGAGGCCCAAAGGCCTGGTGCTTAATGACTAATAGAATTATCATTCATAGTATGATAATTTGGTTGAGTCTTTCTGATGGTGGTCAGGTTGACTGGCCAAAGTCAGGCCTGATCATTTATTGGTCTGATTCACCTAATCAAGTCATGTTAATGGTTGGACCTAACCAGATCTTTTCAGTGGAGGCCAAAGCCTACTGATTAGGTTTTGGGGCAAAATTAATTATTAGAAGTTGTTTAGAGAAACAACTGGTTATGAACCTACCCATAGATGCACATGGGTTGACCAACCAAAGTTGGGCTCATGTGTAGTCTATGTGGATTCTAGTACCCACTAAGGAATTAAAGTAATTCCTCGAATTGGAGGTTGAGGCTACCAGTTCGTAAAAATACTGGGAGAAACTTTAGACTAAAGTCCAAGTCTTTAGTATTAATAATTTATATACTAATAGAGGTCTGGTTTTCCTTTATGCAGCTATGGCCACTACCTTGTCACTCCGGTCATTATTAGATAATGACAAGCTCATTGGACCTAATTTCGATAGCTGGTATCGAAAATTAAAAATCATCCTTGAGCATGAGCAGATCCTTTATGTAGTAACGGATCCGACACTCGAGGAGCCGCTCCGAATGCTAGAGGGACGGTCCGAGATACTTACCAAAAGTGGCTCAACAACCACACCACCATTCGATGCATAATGCTGGCGGCAATGAATGATGAGTTCAGCCACAGATTTGAGAATGCCCAGCTGCAGGAGATGCTTCAAATGTTGAGCGACTCCTTTGGCATGCCTGACGACATTGAAAGGCACAAAACCAGTTGTGTCATTTTCAATGCTCGGATGAGGGATGGGGCCTCAGTCACCGATCATGTACTGTACATGATCGAAATGATTGAGCACCTAAGTAAACTGGGCTTTCCCTTGCATGAGTAGCTCGGTAAGGATGCGATCCTTAATTCTTTGCCCAAGTCCTTCCTCCCCTTCCTTACTCATTTTCGAATGACAAAGCCTGCAGTGAACTACCACGACTTGTTGGGGTTGCTGCAGAACTTTGAGAAGGACCACCAGCTCCATAAGGAGTCGGTGAATGTTGTGGGAGGATCTTCTTCTAGTCGTCGACCCTTTAAGAAAGGGAAGAAGAACAAGAAGAAGAAGAATAAAAAGGTGCAGTCGCATGCTGGGATGTCTGCACAGGGTCAGACCAAGAAGTGCAAGCCTGACCAGAGCCAGGCGGAGTGCTTCTTTTGCAAGAAGCAGGGGCACTGAAAGAGAAACTATCCTCTATACATTGCCTCCCTAGACCCGAACAGGCCGAAGAAGAAGCAAGGTAATTATATGATAACACCTTACAACTTTTTCATTTGTGATACTACTGCCTGGGTATTGGATACTGGAAGCCCTTATCATATTTGCAATTCGATGCAAGGTCTGTAGGTCAGTAGGAGATTTGATGACGGTGAGAGGTTCCTGAACGTTGGAGATGGAAGCAAAGTTCCAGTTCTAGCTTTAGGAATCATGAACCTTGTAATCAATTCTCGTAATATAATTCTAAGTGAATGTCACTATTATCCAAGTTTTTTATTAAATATTATTTCTGTAGGCCTTTTGGCCATGTACGGTTATAAATTTTTAATAAAAAAAAATATTTACAATATCATTTTGAATGGTGTTACAATGTTTGTTGGACAAATAAATAATAGAATTTACTTACTATCACAGCCTGTTAATGTGGTTCAAGCCTTCGATAAATGCCCTAGAATAGATAATGTGTCAGAACTCTACCTTTGGCACTGTAGGCTAGGTCATATCAATAAGAACAGAATAAATAGGTTGGCTCAAGAAGGAATTCCTGAAGTTGGTAATTGTGAATCTCTTCCAACTTGTGAGTCCTGTCTTCTTGAAAAAATGACCAAGTCACCTTTTATTGAAAAAGGTGAGAGAGCCAGTAAACTCTTGGGTCTGGTACATTCTGATGTATGTGGATCCATGAGCTCAAGTGCAAGAGGTGGATATTTCTACTTCATAACCTTCACAGATGATCTATCGATGTATGGGTATGTCTACTTAATGAAGCATAAGTCGGAGTCATTTGAAATATTCAAACTATTCCAAAATGAGGTAGAAAAATAAACTGAGAAATATATTAAAACTTTTCAATCTGATCGAGGAGGTGAATACCTTTCCAATGATTTTCTAACATATCTTGGGGAGAATAGAATTCTCTCTCAGTGGACTCCTTCTGGAACACCACAGCATAATGGTGTGTCTAAAAGGAGAAATCGGACCTTGTTGGACATGGTTCGATCCATGATGGGGTTTGCTGGTCTGCCGATCTTCCTCTGGGGATATGCACTCGAATCAGCTTGTTACCTTCTAAATAGGGTTCCGAGTAAGTCTGTAATCAAAACACCATATGAGATATGGATAGGACATAAGTCAGTACTCTCGCATCTTAGGGTTTGGGGGTGTCTGGCTTATGTTAAATATTTAATTACGGATAAGCTTGGACCTAGATCTGACAAGTATAATTTCATAAGGTACCCAAAAGAGACCAAAGGATATTATTTTTACCTAGCTGATGAGCAAAAGGTGTTTGTTAGCCTTAAAGCAATCTTTTTGGAAAAGGAGTTCCTTGGTGAAGGGACTGTTGCCTCTAAGGTTGAACTTGAGAAAGTTCGGCAGGTGAAAAAATCGACACAAGTAGCTGAACCTGAATCGAATTTGGTTAGATCAGATCTGGAGCTCATTGTTCCTGCACCCTTAAGGTGGTCTGGTAAAGTACCACGTCAATCGGACAGATACTATGATTTCTTGGTTCGGGACGGCGATCCTGTCGAACTTGATGAAAATGATGAGGATCCGATCACCTACATGGATGCAATGCAGAGACCTGACTCTGAGAAATGGCTAGAGGCCATGAAATCTGAAGTGGAGTCCATGAAGGTCAACGATGTGTGGACATTGGTTGACCCACCCGAAGGAGTAAAACCCATAAGGTGTAAGTGGGTCTTCAAGAGGAAGAGGGGCACAGACGAAAAGGTGGAGACCTATAAAACCCGTTTGGTTGCCAAGGGATATCGTCAATATTATGGTATAGACTATGATGAGACGTTTTCTCCTGTGGCAATGCTCAAATCCATTCAGATTATGCTTGCGATAGCTGCCCATCTGGACTATGAAATCTGGCAGATGGATGTGAAGATAGCTTTCCTAAATGGAGAGCTGGATGAAGAGGTGTATATGATACAACTTGAAGGGTTCACATCCACAGAAGAGTCTAAGGTGTGCAGGCTACAGAGGTCCATTTATGGACTTAAGCAGGCATCCCAGAGTTGGAACATATGTTTTGATAAGACAATAAAGATGTATGGCTTCGTTAAGAAAGGAGAAAAGCCCTACATTTATAAATGGACTAATGGTCCAGTAGTGGTATTTCTTGTATTGTATGTGGATGACATTCTCTTAATCGAGAATGATGTCCTTGCATTACAGGAAATAAAGATTTGACTGTCGTCACAGTTCTCCATGAAGGATCTGGGAGAAGCTTCCTACATTTTAGGGATGAGGATCTATAGGGATAGATCTAAAAAATTGCTTGGTTTATCCCAGTCCACATACATTAATACTATGCTGAAGAGGTTCAGCATGGAGAATTCCAAAAAAAGCTATCTATCGATAGGCCATGGAATTTTTCTCTCGAAGAGGGATTGTCCGACAACACCTCAAGAGAGAGAGCATATGGGTAAAATTTCATATGCTTCAACAGTGGGATCTATCATGTATGCCATGACATATACACGATTAGATGTGGCATACTCATTAGGGGTAGTGAGTAGATACCAATCTGATCCAGGAGAGAATCACTGGAAGGTTGTTAAAACCATCCTAAAGTATTTAAGAAATACTAAGGACCAGTGGCTTGTTTATGATGAATCAGACTTGAGACTTTATAGAGTTTACAGACTCTAGTTTTCAGTCTGATCACGATGGCAGCAAGAGTGTGTTGGGATTTATTTTTATCCTTAATGGTGAGGCTGTTTGCTGGAAGAGTTCCAAACAGCACACAGTGGCTGATTCAGTTTGCGAGGCGGAGTATGTCACTGCATCAGATGCTGCCAAAGAAGCGGTGTGGCTGAGAAAATTCATCATCAAGCTCAGAGTGGCACCCTCCCTTGTTGGTCCAGTTCTGCTCTACTGTGACAGCTCTGGAGCCATTGCTCAGATGAAGGAACTGAAGGCACACCAGCGGACGAAGCATATTCTACGTCGCTACCATCTCATCCAGAAAATCATAGATCGAGGAGATGTGGACCTTCAGAAGATCGATGGAAAGGAGAACCTGGCCGACCCATTCACTAAAACCATTGCGGTGAAGGAGTTCGACGACTTCAAGCCGAAGATGGGTATTAGATACTACACCGATTGGCTTTAGGCCAAGTGGAAGATTGTTGGTAATAGTGTCCCAAAGCCAATCGTCAGTCTGTTGATGGTTGTGCTCATTCTTGTATTAGTATATGAATTATAAATTAATAAAAATTATTTTGGTATTTTTCATCACAAATTATTTCATCTTCTAATGAACTCCTGTGTTGTGGTGAAGTCCTTAGGACTATCTAGACTCGACAAAGGAAGATTTGTCGTTTAGTCCTTAAACCTGTTCGCGACCAAATGATACGTTGTTACCAAGGACAATAACGTTTATCAAGCATAGGTCATCGTGTGCCATATAGGTTGGTTGTCTTCTTAACCAAGGAGTGTGGAGACATTGGTATGGCATACAGGTGAGATATAAGGGTACATCTACACTGAACGTGACCGACTTCGGAGCTATTTCTGCTGTCAAGATTTGCTCCGATGGGATATGGGTATAACTATTCCTCCGACCTGAGATCGCCACGGTGACTTGCAAGCAACTCACTGCACTTAGGCACTGGACTACCTGAATTTTTAATTCAGTGATGGAAGGCTACTTGGTGTAGTCAAGTACTTGACTTGTCGGTGCGTGTGTCAAGATGGGATTGCCCACTCCAGTTCAGGAGCTGTGTACAGTCGTGTTTCAATTTAGCAAAATCTTAACCAGGGTAGTCCTAGTGAGGAGTCACAGGACTGTTTGAGTTGAGCGCGATTCGGATGATCTAATCAGGGTTGACAGTTTAACCCTAAGTCATCCTAAACATAGGGGTCAAAAGGGATGAATTATATAGTAACCATATTCATGTAGGTTCTAAGTATTGCGATTACGACTATTCGACCTATCCAAATGTCGGGTACCATTGCTAGATGGTCACTTCGATTAGTACAGGAATTAGTTCCTGTGCTACCGGCTTAGGTTCGAACCTGCGGGGTCACACACATTAGAGATTCCTATCTGATCTGATGGCGATGACGAGTCCTAATGCTCATGAACTATGAGTCTTACGTGTTTGGAACTCTGTGATCAAGAATCAAGATTCTCTGATCATGAGTCCCACACATTTTGTGTACCGAAGTCAAGAGTCCCACTGGTTTGGGACTCTTCGATCAAGGTTTCATATCGATGGACTTTGATACCCGATTGCCCATCAGATTTAGACTCAGTATTTATGAGAGGTTTAATTAGTGATTTGATCACTAATTAATCAATTTGATTGAGTAATTATTTTTGGATCAAGTCCAATTGAATTGGATTTAGTTGGGTTTGACCCGATTAGGTTAAGTGTTGACCTAATCGTCGAAGTGGTTTGGTCCCTGATTTGATCCGGGGTTGGACTTAGTCAATTTTTGATTTGATTAAGATTTTATTGAGCCTAATTAAGCCTAATTAAGTTAGATTTAATTTAATCTAATTGTGCTTGTTGGGTGTAAAACCCCCCCCAGCCGAAGTTCGTGTCAGGAGTGACCCCTTGGGGATTCTACCGGCGTCCGACCTTCAGCGGTAGGAAGACTTCGTCCGGACTCCTACGGGAGCCGGACTTCATCTCCGACTCCAACTACAGGAAGGCTTCGTCTGGACTCCTACGGGAGCCAGACTCCGTCCCCGACTTCAGCGGCAGGAAGACTCCGTCCGAACTCCTACGGGAGCCGGACTTCGCCTCCGACTCCAACTACAGGAAGGTTCCGTACGGACTCCTACAGGAGCCGGACTCCATCTCGGACTTCAGCAGCACGAAGACTTCGTCCGGACTCTATGGAGTCGACTTCGTCTCCGACTCCAACTACAGGAAGGCTTCGTCCGGACTCCTACGGGAGCCGAACTCTGTCCCCGACTTCAGCAGCAGGAAGACTTCGTCCGGACTCCTACGGGAGCCGGACTTCGTCTCCGACTCCAACTACAGGAAGGTTTCGTCTGGACTCCTACGGGAGCCGGACTCCATCCCTGACTTCAGCAGCAGGAAGACTTCGTCCAGACCCCTACGGGAGCCGGACTTCATCTCCGACTTCAACTACAGGCAGACCTCGTCCGGACTCCTATGGGAGCCGGACTCCATCCCCGACTTCCGCAGCAGGAAGACTTCGTCCGGACTCCTACGGGAGCCGGACTTCATCTCTGACTTCAACTACAGGCAGACCTCGTCCGGACTCCTATGGGAGCCGGACTCTGTCCCCGACTTCTACAGTAGGAAGACTTCGTCCGGACTCCTACGGGAGCCAGACTTCATCTCCGACTTCAACACAGGCAGACCTCATCCGGACTCTTACGGGAGCCGGACTCCATCCCCAACTTTCGCAGTAGGAAGACTTCATCTGGAATCCTACGGGAGCCGGACTTCATCTCCGACTTCAACTACAGGCAGACCTCGTCGGACTCCTACGGGAGCCAGACTCTGTCCCCGACTTCTGCAGCAGGAAGACTTCGTCCGAACTCCTACGGGAGCTGGACTTCATCTCCGACTTCAACTACAGGCAGACCTCGTTCGGACTCCTACGGGAGCCGGACTCTGTCTCCAACTTCGACTACAGGAAGACTTCGTCCGAGCTCCTACGGGAGCCGGACTTCACCTCCGACTCCAGCTACAGAGGTAGGCTTTGTCCGGGCTCCCACGGGAGCCAGACTTCCACCCTGAACTCCTGCTGAAGGTCACGGTCGAGATTCCTCGACAAACGATCCCCATCCGGGCTTCTACGGAAATCAGACTCCAACTGAACTTCGACCGACAAGTCTGGACCCTCTGGCAGGCCGCAGTAACGGTGACGACTCTGCTCCACTCCCTGCGGTGGACCCTACGCGGCTCCATCACTCCCTGGCAGGCCGCAGTAACGGCCATGACTCTGCTCCACTCTCTACGGTGGACCCTAACCAGCTCCATCACTCCCTGGCAGGCCGCAGTAACGGCCACGATTCTGCTCCACTTCCTGCGATGGATCCTGTGCAGTTCCACCACTCCCTGGTGAGTCACGACAACGGATGCCGCTCCACTTCCTGCAACTGATTCCACATGGCTAGCCATGGTGACAGCCACGACTCCACCCCATTACTCTTCATGATAAATTCCTCCTGGCCCCGTACGACCCACGATGAGGCGATCATAAATAGTCCCTATCAATCCTTTGCTCCCCCGTCTATAAAAGGGGGACCCCAGATACGTTATTCTCTAAGCTCTAGTTTCTATGCCAAAACTCTGCTAAAATTTTCATTCGAGCACTCCATTCTTGTTGAGGCAGAGAACTGACTTGAGCGTCGGAGGGTCTTGCCGGAGCAACCCCACCTCCAGTTTAGACTTCTTTTGCAGGTCCTGACGGCGACCGTGACTCCCACGACTCCAGCTTCTCCGACGCAGGTGGATTTTTGCACCAATAGGATTGGCGCTAGAGGAACGGTGCTGTTTCTTCGTAGTACCCTTGTTCTTAAAGGAGCACTCAACGGGACCGCCTTCAGTCATCTTTTCTGACATCTTCTCCTCCTTCCCCCACTAGATCCTCGCCCGATGCCTTCTCGCGAAGCATCCACATGGTGACCCACGACCTCCGCGGCCAGATCTTAGGCTCCAGCCTCGCCTCTAGTTTCCTAGGCCCCACATCCTTCGACAACGGCCGCCGGCATGGAGCGGTCGGATAATCGACCTCCGATGGATTTCGCCAACACCATCTCGGAAGAATCCCGACGGGGAGCGACCGACGTATTGGCCGGACTTCCCAAGCGGCAAAAGATCGAGGAATCCATAACTTTCACCGAAGAAGATGCTCAGGGAGTTCAATTTCCTCATAACGATGCGGTTGTAGTTTCCTTGAATATAGCTAATTACGACGTCCGCCGTATTCTTGTTGACAATGGAAGTTCGGTCGACATTTTGTTCTACGATGCCTTCTCAAGAATGTCCATCCTTGACGGCCATTTGAGGCCGATTAGCTACCCTCTAGTAGGGTTTACCGGCGATGCTGTCCCGATGGAGGGAGTGATAACTTTGACTGTAGCTGCGGGTCGATATCTGAGACAATCCAGGGCTCTGGTGAATTTTTTGGTGGTGAAAGCACCGTCAGCCTACAATGCGATCCTGGCCTCAATGCTCTCTGAGCCATCGTGTCAACCTACCATTTAAAGTTGAAATTCCCTACTAATCAAGGGATCGGAGAGGTCAGAGGAGACCAAGCCCTGGCCAGACACTGCTACAACATTGCCTTGCAAAGAAGTGACCAATCCGCCCCTGTCTAGTTGATGGGCTGGATGCCCGCGATGACCTCACTGAGGAGAGGGGCGGCCCAATTGAAGATCTGGTTTCGATCCCTTTGAACGATGGGAATGCAGAGCATGTGGTGAAGATCGGCTCCAACTTAGGGGAAGAGGTGCAGACGCATCTCATCGATTTTCTACGAAAGAATGCAAACATTTTTGCTTGGGTTCTAGTAGACATGCTGGGGATTGACATGGAAGTCATGGAGCACCGCCTGACCATCGATCCCAAGCATCGATCGATGAAAGAGAAAATTCGAGGTCATGCACCGGAGAGATAGAAAGCGATAGCTGAGGAAGTGGACAAACTCCTGAAAGCCAGATTCATTAGGAAAGTCAATTATCCTGACTGGATTTCCAACGTTGTCCTAGTCAAAAAGGCAAACGGCAAGTGGAGGATGTGCATAGATTTCAAAAAGCTGAATAAAGCCTGCCCAAAGGATAGCTACTCTCTGCCCAGAATTGATCAACTAGTGGATGTGACCTCGGGCCATTAGCTTCTCACCTTTATGGATGCATTCTCCGACTATAATCAAATCAGGATGGCACCGGAAGATGAAGAAAAGACTGCTTTCATTACTAACCGTGGCTTTTACTGTTACAGGGTCATGCCTTTCGGCCTCAAAAATGCAGGCGCAACCTACCAACGGCTGGTGAACAAAATCTTCAAGGAATAGATCGGCTGCAATATGGAGGTCTACGTGGATGACATGCTCATGAAAAGCAAATCTTTCATGAACCACGTCGCCGACCTCGAGGAGGCCTTTGGCACCCATCGAAAATATAAGATGAAGCTGAACCTGACCAAATGTGCTTTCGGAGTGACCTCAGGGAAGTTCCTGGGCTTTATGGTATCGGGACGCAGAATTGAAGCCAACCCAGAGAAAATTTGCGCCATCCAGGAGATGGCTGTCCCGAAGTCGATAAAAGAGGTTCAGCGCCTTACAGGGAAGGTAGCAGCCCTGAATCGCTTCATCGCGAGGTCGGCCGAATGGTGCTTATCCTTCTTCCAAACCCTCAAGCGGTCGAAGAACTTCTGTTGGACCCCTAAGTGCCAACAGGCATTCGAAGAACTAAGGAGCTACCTCGGCTCACCTCCGCTGTTGGTGAAGCCAGAGCTTGGAGAGGAACTATTTTTATACCTGGCGGTCTCTCCCATGGCTCTCGCGGCAGTCCTTGTCAAGGAAGAAGCAAAAGTCCAACGGTCGATCTACTACGTCAGTCGCACGTTGAGAGACACTGAGACCAGGGATACTAAATTAGAAAAACTGACTTACGCCCTGTTGATTGCAGCCCGGAGGCTCCGACCCTACTTTCAAGGGCACACCGTAACGCTGCTCACCGACCAACCGATCAAGGCGATTCTACACCATACGGATGCCTCCGATAGGATGGCAAAATGGGCGATCGAGCTCACAAAATTTGACATCAACTATCGACCCAGGCCAGTAGTGAAGGCCCAGATATTGGCAGATTTCATAGTGGAGTGTACTATCCCAGAGGAGGCCGAAACTGAACAAGGTGAAATTGACGGCCTGGACTCCCGACCGAACTCCCCCAAAGAAGAAGCAGATCCCTCTGGTTGCTTTTGGGCCCTATACATGGATGGGTCTTCCAACATGTCAGGCACGGGTGCGGGCCTGATCTTGATCAGTCCAGAGGGAATCATCATGGAGTACGCTCTGCGCTTCGAGTTTTCCACAACAAACAATGGAGCAGAATATGAAGCTCTGATCGCAGGACTGAAGATCGCCAAAGAGCTGGGAGTAGATCGGCTCCAGGTCCACAGCGACTCCCAACTAGTAGTGGGATAAGTCAACGGAAACTACGAAGCACGGGAGGATAGCATGGCTAAATATCTTGAAAAGATAAAGGAGCTCGTCCCCACCTTCAGTAGCTTCAACATCAGGCAGATTTCGAGGATTGAAAATACCAAGGCCGACCTTCTCTCCAAGTTGGCAACGCTGGCTCCGGTCGAATTACCCAAGGGTGTTCTCTTTGAAGTTCTCAAGTGCCCGAGTACGGAAGAATCATGGCCCATGATGGAAATTGACCACAAGCCCAGCTAGATCGACCCACTGATAACATATCTCAGAGACGGGGTTCTCCCCCAGGATGCAAAAGAAGCTCGGAAGCTCAGAAATCAAGCCTCCCGATACATCCTTTATGAGGGCAAGTTGTATAAGAGATCATACTCTTTGTCCCTTTTAAAATATCTTCGACCTTCGGAAGCTGACTACGCCTTGTGGGAGGTGCATGAAGGAATCTGCAGAAGCCATCTGGGGGCTAGATCTTTATCCCACAAGTTGCTCCGCCAAGGATACTACTGGCCGACGATGCATCATGACTCGATTGAATACGTCAGAAAGTGTGACCGATGTCAGAGATATGCCAACATCCAGAGACAGCCGCCACCGAGCTTACACCCTTGAGTGCCCCATGGCCTTTTACGCAATGGGGGATGGACATCCTTGGACCCTTTCCCGTGGTGTCGGGGCAGAGGAAGTTCCTCCTAGTAGCGATTGACTACTTCACCAAGTGGGTCGAAGCCGAACCACCGACGAAAATCACAGAAGCTAAAGTGCAAGATTTCGTCTGGAAGTTAATCGTTTGTAGGTTCGATCTGCCAAGAACCCTAATCACTGATAACGGGCGGCAGTTTGCGGGAGCAAGATTCATCGAATTCTGTGAAGATCTAAAATCTCCCACAACTTCACATCAGTAGCCCATCCTCAGGCGAACAGCGAAGCTGAAGTGACCAACAGAACCCTATTGCAAGGGATCAAGATAAGGCTCGAAAAGGCAAAGGGAACTTGGGCAGATGAACTTTATCATGTACTGTGGGCGTATCGAACTACCCAAAGACTGCCCACGGGGGAGACCCCCTTTGCTTTAGCCTTCAGAACGGAGGCTATTATCCCAATTGAGCTTAAACTCCCATCGGTGCGAGTCGTGGCATTCAACGAACATCACAATTCGCAAGGTCTTAAAGCCAACCTCGACTTACTGAAAGAAAAGCGGGAGGTAGCTCAAGTTCGGATGGCAGCCTACAGATAGAAAATTGCCTGCTATTATAATTTTCGGGTCAAGAATAAAGTCTTTAGAGCAGGAGATCTAGTGCTTCGACGAGCCACTGTCTCGCAACCTCAGGATCGAGAGAAGCTCGCCCCAAACTAGGAAGGCCCGTATGAAGTCAAAGAAGTAGTCTGACCCAAAACTTATTACCTCAAGGAGCTCGAAGGAGCAGACCTCCCACGACCATGGAGCTCGAAAAACCTACAAATGTATTACCGATAACTTTATTTTAAATAAAAGTTGCATATCTACATGTCTCCTCCCTTGGCACAAGCCTATATCGACAGGACAGTCAAAACAAACCGTGTCGGAAGCGGGAGGAGAACTTCATCTTGACAAAGTCGAAGGCCCGGTTCTCTTTAGAGCGATGGGGGGAGAGGCCAAGCAACGCCCATATGTGCCCCCACAGCCTTGTTAGGGACAGGAGGAGAACCTCGTCCTAACTTGAGCAAAGTCGAAGGCCCGGTTCTCTTTAGACTGGATGGGGGGAGAGTCCAAGCAACGCCCATATGTGCCCCCACAGCTCTGTTAGGGACAGGAGGAGAACCTCGCCCTAACTTGAGCAAAGTCGAAGGCCCGATTCTCTTTAGACCGGATGGGGGGAGAGGCCCTGCAACGCCCATATATTCCCCCACAGCCCTATTAGGGACAGGAGGAGAACCTCACCCTAACTTAAGCAAAGTCGAAGGCCCGGTTCTCTTTAGACCAGATGGGGGAGAGGCCCTGCAACGCCCATATGTGCCCCCACAGTCAAGTTAGGAATAGGAGGAGAACCTTATCCTAACATGAGCAAAGTCGAAGGCCCGGATACACCTAGATCAGATGGGGGGAAAGGCCCAGCAGCGCCCATATGTGCCCCTACAGCCGCGTTAGGGACAGGAGGAGAACCTCATCCTAATCAGAGCTGAAACCTGTTACGACATGAATAGGGGAAGAACCTCGCCCCGGCACCAATTAAGGTCTGGTCATTCAGGACCAAATGGAAAAAAGGGGACCTACCCAGTGGCCCCTTCGCAAGAAGACTTCGTCCGGACTCCTACGGGAGCCAGACTTCGCCCTCGACTTTAACTACAGGAAGACTCTGTCCGGACTCCTACGGGAGCCAGAACTCGTCTTCGACTCCGGCTACGGGAAGACTCCGCCTGGACTCCTACGGGAGCCGGGCTTTGTCCCCGACTTTGACCGCTGGTAAACTTCATCCGGACTCCTACGGGAGCCGGACTTCGCCCTTGACTTTAACTGCTGGAAGACTCCGTCCGGACTCCTACGAGAGCCGGACTTCGCCCCCAACTCCAATTGCAGGTAGACTCCGCCCAGACTCCTATGGGAGCCGAACTTCGTCCCTAACTCTGGTTGCAGGAAGATTCTGCCCAGACTCCTATGGGAGCCAGACTCCCGCAACCCCACCAAGAGCAGAGGGAAAAATCCCACTCGAAAAAGAAAACGGGAAAAGGGGAGAGGAGTTAAAAAGGAAAGCGATGGACTACGTCAGTGACGAATGGAAAACAAACAGCGTCAAAGATGTAGAGAACCTCATCTCAGCAGGGATTGGGGTTCTTCTCAAGAACCCCAGCTTTCTCTCAATGCAAGTCTGAGATAAGACGACTTCCTCAGGGTGACGAGAAGCTCAGACCTCCGAGATCGAGCCCTGATGGGCGGCGTCAAACCCGAGTGGCCTCAGGCAAATCTGCGGCCATGGATAAAGGATGGGTCGATGCGATGGCAATCGGGTACCTCCGAATGACGCAAAGATCGAAAGAAGCTAGCAAGTGATAATTCAACACATGAGAAAAAGAAGTAGCAGAAAATTTCCTTCTCATATTATTTATTAAGTATACAGCCATTAAGGCTGAAGAAGAAGGATAACTGGAAAGGCGAGCCGATGTGGCGACAACCAGTAACCTCCAGACGACGTCAAAAAAAAAAAAAAAAAAAAAGAGAAGAGAAAGAGAGAGAAGGGAATACAACAATAACAATGGTAAAGGAAAGAAGTTCGGCAGGCAGCAATTCGACGCAAAGTGCGGACGAAGTAACAAAATCTTCTTCTCATTTTTCGATTAACAAGATGTACATTACAAGACCCGGAGGGCCAGAAAAAGAAGACGTTACTACAAGTTTCGAAAGGAATACACCGGAGACCACTTCAAGCTGTCGACTTCTCTTCCTGGTTCCGTCCTTCTCAGCAGTATTTTCTAGTGCGTGTGATAAACCTCTCGACTCTCGCCCCCCGCTTTGTCGTGCTCCATCGTCGAAACCCCAACCTTAGGGGGAAAAGGATGGGATAAAATCTAGGGGGCAGCGAAGGCAACAGCAGCAGCGATGACGACCTGCATCAAGAAAAATCGGAGATACCCCGGAGGCCGCGATGGTGCCGAAGGCATGTGCCACCACCGTGTGCTCCACGACGGCCACCATCCTAGGTACTCCGGCAAGGTCGGCATGCACTACTTCCACTGTCCCTGCAACAAGTTCTATTGCCCCACCGTCGGTGCCGATTGCTTCTGGTCCCTCGACCCCGACGACGTCAAGAATCCCGCCATAGCTTATGATGACAACTCTGCCCCCTTGACCGGGTCGCCCCATTCAGCTACTCCGAAATTCTCGAGTGGAACGCCCTCACTGGTTGTCCCCATTATTAAACCCCTGTTGTTGAAGAATTCTCCCTCAAGCCCCCTTTAAGGCGACGGAAACCCTCAGTGATAGTTTGACAGCAGGAGAACTCGCAGGCTGCTGTTTTCCTCCTCACACTCTTCTTGGTCCGTGGCATCCTCTCGAGGTTGGCCTCCGGGGTGGGGGCCCCGGCGGGAGAACCCCTCGGAAAGGCTCGGGGGACTGAAGATGGCGGGGAGCCGGCGGGGATGGCAAAGACTGGTGCGAAGGGCGCTCGGAGTTGAAAAGGGCACCGATGGAGTGGCTGAGTGGCTAAACTCTCAGTCAGAAGAAAGGTGTCGACCCTCAGGCGAAGTGAAGCCCCTAGAGGAAAGGTGGAGGCTTAAATAAGCAATGGATCCTGGTGCAGTTATGGTGGCAGATATCCCTAGGTCAACCAGTGCCCGCCACGTGTCTCACTCACCGCGGCATAGGGCTGACCATTCGCGGACCATTATGGCATGACGCTTAGGATTAGCCCTGGTGGGAGTTCCGAAAGGACTCTTTGGATCACCCTAATCAAAAAAAGGCTCCAGCACGTGCGCATTAAATACCAAGATTTTGAGGGCGGTCGTGTGCAGAATTCAAGGAAGTGACTTCGGCTGTGAAAATTTTCTGTACTTCCTTCGATCGAAACTCAAACTCGAAAGTAGGGGGACTGGTGTTGGGTGTAAATCCCCCCCAATCGAAGTTCATGTCAGGAGTGACCCCTTGGGGATTCTACCGGCGTCCGACCTTCAGCGGCAGGAAGACTTCGTCCGGACTCCTACAGGAGCCGGACTTCGCCTCCGACTCCAACTATAGGAAGGCTTCGTCCGACTCCTACGGGAGCCAGACTCCGTTCTGACTTCAGCGGCAGGAAGACTCCATTCGGACTCCTACGGGAGCCGGACTTCACCTCCGACTCCAACTACAGGAAGTTTCATCCGGACTCCTATGGGAGCCGGACTCCGTCCCAGACTTCAGCAGCAGGAAGACTTCGTCCGAACTCCTATGGGAGCCGGACTTCATCTCCGACTCCAACTATAGGAAGGCTTCATCCAGACTCCTACGAGAGCCGGACTCCATCCCCGACTTCAGCAGTAGGAAGACTTCGTCCGGACTCCTACGGGAGCCAGAATTCATCTCCGACTCCAACTACAGGAAGGTTTCGTCCGGACTCCTACGGGAGCCGAACTTCGTCCCCGACTTCAGCAGCAGGAAGACTTCATCCGGACTTCTACGGGAGCCAGACTTCATCTCCGACTTCAACTACAGGCAGACCTCATCCGGACTCCTACGGGAGCCGGACTCTGTCCCCGACTTCCGCAGCAGGAAGACTGTAGGAACCAGATCTAGGGTTTCAGGGTTAGATCTTGAAACTTTTTCAAGATCATACAGCGGAAGACTAAAATAAATCAAAATTTATTTTTTAAAATTAGAAAATTCCTAGATCTAAGATCCTATTTCATGATTATTACATAGCATTAAATCAAAAATTAAAATATATATAAATATAGTATGAACTACATGTTGATCATATCAACATGTTTCTATACTAGCTACATCTAATGTATGTATTAAACAATAGATCAGATCTATTACCTTGCAAGTTAGATATTCTAACCTTGTTGATCTGGGCTTGAGGATGATGTTGCAAGCCACACATGCGTCCGGCTCTAGGAGTCATCCACACGAGCCCACGAATCTCGATCAGAAGTCCTGCTTCAAGAAATCAGCACAGTATGCTAGTACTGCGCTGATCCTTCTTTGATGGTTGATCAGGTGCCTCCTTCTTCTTGATTTGGACTCTTTCAAAGATGGAAAGTAGAAGGAGAAGTTTCAAATCTGAGACACTCTCAGGACTCAATATGGAGGGAGGAAAGATATGAAAATAAAAACCCTAGAAGAAGACCCTCTTCTTCTTCATGTTTTTCTCTCAGACACCCAAACTTGCATCTTTTATATCTCCATGACCCAAGGTATTTCTCTCTAATTTTTGGATGGCACAAAGGTCTCTCAACTCTCTAACGTCTCCTAAAATTTCATGAAGAAACTAATCTTATATAGAGAGATATGATAGAGTCCTTATCTAGGTCAAACACCTAGTCAAGGCTTATCCAAACATGGCAAGTTAAGGGACGCCCAACTCTTGAGCACCTCCTTCATATTTTCATGTATGGATCAACAGAAAAGGGTGCACAATATATACCCTAAAAGCCACGAAAATTCCAAAATACATTTGGATAAATTCGGTGCAAAATTGAAAGAGTTTTGGATTTCTAAAACTCTATCTCATAGAATTCGAAATCCAAACTTATTCCTTTTAGATTTGATCCAAACCACCTTCCATGTAAGAAAGAAGAGAGGAGACCTTTTGTGAATGTGGGAGAGATCTGAGAGAGGGCTTTTGTCACACAAAATAAGTGGAGATTGGCATTGAATAAGAGAGAGGGCGTGGAGAAGGCTTATGTGGCGCAAGGTGGAATCCTAGTCTTACTAGGATTTTGTCTTATGACTTATTTTAATTTGGTTTCTCAAACCAAATCAAATCAAAATTAGATTAACCCAATTAAAATAGGTCTTAACCCAATTAAAAACTTAATTTAATCAGATTAAATTAGATTTAAATCTAATTTAATTTTCTAATCAAATTAAAAATTAGATTGACCCAAGTCCTAGTTGAACTAGGACTATTTTTTCTTGCACTTGGCTTATCCAATAAACCAATTGGACTTGATCCAATCAAGCCCAAACCAAATCTAATTAAATTATATTTAATTAGACTTAATCTCAGCCCATTGGCTTAATCAAATTTAGCCAATTAGCAATCGAATTGCTAATCGATCTTCCTGCAACACTTGCATTGGGTTAAATGTCAATCGTATTGATCATTTAACCCTAGAATGATTCTTAATTGTTGATCAACCATCCGATCGGATCATGAACTCTAATGTGTGTGATCTCATAGGTCCAAACCTAAGCCGGTAGCATAGGAACAAATTCCTATACCAATCGAAGTGACCATCTAGCAATGGTACCCGACGATCGGATAGGTCAAATGTGTAGAACAACATCCTTAGAACCCATGCGGATATAGTTTTCATATAATTCATCCCGTTGACCAAAATGATCATAGGACCCCAGAGTTTAACTATCAACTCTGATCAGGTTGTCCACATTGTATTTCAAAATATCAAATCCATCTGATGGATTACCCTGGCCAAGATTTTGCTAAATTGAAATACAGCAACTCATTCTTCTCCAACTCTTGGAGTGGTCAATCCCATCTCGATCACACTCTGACTTCGCAAGTACTTGACTGTGCCCAGAAGCCTTCCGTCCCTGAATTAGAAATTCAGTTAGTCCAGTACCAAAGCACAGTGAGTTGCTTGCAAGTCACTGAGGCGATCTCAGGTCTAAGGGACATTTATACCTATATCCCATCAGAGATATTCTCGACAGTAGAATACTCTGGAGTTGGTCACGTTCAATGATGATGTACCCTTATATCTCACCTGTATGCCATACCAGTGTCTCCACACTCCTTGGTTAAGAGGACAACCAACCCATATGGCCTACAGCGACCTATGCTCAATAGAAGCTGTCGTCCTTATTAACAGCCTATCATTTGGTCGTGAACAGTTTTAAAGACTAATTGATAAATCCTCTCTTTATCGAACTTAAATAGTCCTAAGGACTTCATCATAACAACGGAGTTCATTAGAAGATGAAAGCTTATGATGAAAATGCCAAATATATTTTATTTATTAACAAATCAATTACAATACTTGATTGCTCAACCATCAACAGCTTGATGATTGGCTTTTTGGGACATATTTTCCAACAACTCCCACTTGTCCTAAAGCCACTCGGCACAGTATCTAATACCCATCTTTGACTTGTGGTTGTTGAACTCCTTTATTGCCAGGGTTTTAGTGAAGGGGTCGGCTAGGTTCTCCTTTCCGTCGATCTTCTGAAGGTCGACGTCACCTCGATCCACGATCTCTCGGACCAGGTGGAAGCGGCGCAAGATGTGCTTCGTCCGCTGATGTGCTTTGGGTTCCTTCACCTGAGCTATGGCACCGTGCTATCGCAGTAGAGCAGTACCGGACCATCGAGGGAGGGTGCTACTCCGAGCTCGTTGATGAATTTTCTCAGCCACACAGCTTCCTTCGCGGCATCCGATGCGGTGATGTACTCCACTTCACAAACAGAGTCTGCCACAATATGCTGCTTGAAACTCTTCCAGCAGATGGCTCCACTATTCAGAGTAAAGATATAACCCGACACGCTCCTGCTGTCATCATGGCCAGATTGGAAGCTGGAGTCTCTGAACCCCACAAGTTTCATATCTGACTCGCCATAAACCAACCATTGGTCCTTAGTATTTCTCAAATACTTAAGGATGGCTTTAACCACTTTCTAGTGATCTTCTCCAGGATCAGATTGGTATCTATTCACTACTCCTAGTGAGTATGCCACATTTGGTCTTGTACATGTCATGGCGTACATGATAGATCCCACGGCTGAAGCATATGGGACTCTACTCATACGCTCTCTCTCTTCAGGAGTTATCGGATAATCCTTCTTAGAGAGAGAAATTCCATGGCCTATCGGTAGATAGCCCTTCTTAGAATTTTCCATGCTGAACCTCTTCAGCACAGTGTCTATGTACATGGACTGGGATAACCCAAGCATCCTTTTAGATCTATCCCTATAGATCTTCATCCCTAGGATGTAGGATGCTTCACCCAAGTCCTTCATGGAGAACTATGATGACAACCAAACTTTTATTCCCTGTAGTGCGGGGATGTCATTCTCGATTAAGAGAATGTCATCCACGTACAAGACAAGGAAAACCACAACTGGACCATTTGCCCATTTATAGATGCAGGGCTCTTCTCCATTCTTAATGAAGCCATACATTTTGATCACCTTATCAAAATGCATGTTCCAACTTCGAGAAGCTTGCTTCAGTCCATAAATGGATCTCTGAAGCTTGCACACCTTGGACTCATCTGTGGATGTAAACCCTTTAGGTTGTATCATATACACCTCTTTAGTCAGCTCTCCATTCAGGAAAGCTGTCTTTACATCCATCTGCCAGATCTCATAATCCAGATGGGCAGCTATTGCAAGCATTATCCGAATAGATTTGAGCATTGCCACAGAGGAAAATGTCTCGTCATAGTCAATACCATAACGTTGACGATACCCCTTGGCAACCAGACGGGCTTTATAGGTCTCCACCTTTCCGTCTGTGCCTCTCTTCTTTTTGAAGACCCATTTACACCCAATAGATTTAACCCCTTTAGATGGGTCAACCAATGTCCATACATCGTTGACCTTCATGGACTCCATTTTGGATTTCATGGCTTCAAGCCATTTCTCGAAATCAGGTCTCTGCATAGCATCCATATAGGTGATCGGATCCTCATTATTCTCATCAAGTTCGATGGGATCACCATCCTAGACCAAGAAATCGTAGTATCTGTCCGACTAATGCGGTACTCTACCGGATCGCCTTAATGGTACAGGTATATTGGGCTCTGGATCTGATCTAATCATATCCGACTCAGGTTCAGCTATTGGTGTCGGTCCTTCTACTTGTTGAACTTCATCAAGTTCAACCTTAGAGGCAACGGTTCCTTCACCAAGGAACTTCTTTTCTAAAAGGATTGCCTTAAGGCTGACGAACACCTTTTGTTCATCAGCATGGTAGAAAAAAAATATCCTTTTGTCTCTTTGGGGTACCCTATGAATGAGCATTTGTCAGACCTAGGTCCAAGTTTGTCTGTGACTAATCATTTGACATAGGCCGGGCACCCCCAGACCCTAAGGTGTGAAAGTGCTGGCTTACATCCCATCCATATCTCATATGGAGTCTTAATTACAGACTTACTTGGAACCCTATTTAACAGATAACAGGCCAATTCGAGTACATATCCCTAGAAGGATATCGACAAGCTAGCAAAACCCATCATGGATCGGACCATGTCTAACAGAGTCCGATTCCTCCTTTCAGACACACCATTATGCTGTGGTGTTTCTGGAGGAGTCCATTGAGAGAGAATCCCATTCTCTCCTAGATATGTGAGAAATTCACTAGAAAGGTATTCTCCTCCTCGATCAGATCGAAGAGTTTTAATACTCTTCCCAGTTTGTTTTTCTACTTCACTTCGGAATCGTTTGAATATTTCAAATGAATCTGACTTATGTTTCATCAGATAGATATATCTATATCTGGATAGGTCATCCGTGAAAGTTATGAAGTAGAAATATCCACCTCTAGCACTGGTGCTCATGGGCCCGCATACATCAGTATGTATTAGGCCCAAGAGCTCAGTAGCTCTCTCACCTTTTCCAGTAAAAGGTGACTTGGTCATTTTACCAAGAAGACAGGACTCACAGGTTGGAAGTGATTCACAATCACTGACTTCGAGGATTCTCTCTTAAGTCAACCTGTTTATTCTGTTCTTGTTTATATGACCTAGCCTACAGTGCCATAAGTAGATATCTGACACACTATCTAATCTAGGGTGCTTGCCAGTAGAATAGACTCTTATCAGGCTTGTCTTTTTGGTTTGGCTCTGCACAGATGTCCCAGCCTGAACTTGCACCTTCTTCACTTTCTTCTTCTTGTTCTTCTTCTCTTTCTTAAAGGGTCGAGAACCAGAAGACGAACCTCCCACTAAGTTCACCGACTCCTTATGGAGTTGGTGATCTTTCTTAAAGTTCTGAAGTAACCCCAGTAATCCATGGTAGTTAACTTCAGGCTTTATCATTCTATAATGAGTGAGGAATGGGAGATAAGACTTGGGCAGCGAGTTCAGTATTGCATCTTTCCCAAGCTGCTCATGCAAGGGAAAGCCGAGCTTGCTCAATCGTTCCATCAGCTCGATCATGTACAATACATGATCAGTGACAGAGGCACCATCCCGCATTTTGGCGTTGAAGATGGCACAACTAGTCTTGTGCCTCTCCACGTCGTCGGGTGTGCCAAAGGCATCCTCCAACACTTGAAGCATGTCCTTTGGCTGAGCCATCTCGAATCTGCGATTGAACTCGTCACTCATAGCAGCCAGCATGATACAGCGCACCGTGGTCCGGTCATTGAGCCACTTCTGGTAAGTATCTCTGACTGTTCCACGTGCATTGACAGCTGGCTCCTCAGGTGCAGGATCCATTATCACATATAGGATCTGTTCATGCTCCAGGACTATCTTCAACTTTCGGTACCAGCTACCGAAATTGGGTCCCACCAACTTATCATTGTCCAACAATGATCAGAGTGATAGGGAAGTGGCCATATCTGCACAAAAGAGAACCATAACCTAATTAGTAATTGATTCATTAAACCTAAAGATTTGGACTTTAATCAAAAGGTTTCTCCCACTATTTTATTCAAATTGGTAGCCTCTACCTCCAATTCGAGGAATTACCCTAATTCCTTAGCGGGTACTAGAATCCACTTAGACTGCACACAAGCCCAACTTTGGTTGGCCAACCCATGTACATCTAAGGGTAGGTTCATAACCAATTGTTTCTCTAAACAATTTCTAGTAATTTTAATTTTGCCCCAGAAACCTAATCAGTAGGCTTTGACCTCCACTGTAAGGATCCAGTTAGGTCCAACCATTAACATGATCATACTTGGTGTATCTAACCAACGAATGATTAAGCCCAACTTTGGTTGGCTCACCAAACCACCATTAGAGAGACACTTCCAAGTCGTCATATGATGAGTGATAATTCCATTAGTCAACAAGCACCAAGCCTTTGGGTCTGTAATGATTATTGAGTTAATGGACTCATTATCAAACACCTTAATGGGAGGCTATGACTCAGTTATCTCCATAACTTTATCATTTTAAGGACCTAATAATTTTAGAAGATTTAAATAACTTAGAGGATGAAGTCAGATGAACCAGCTTATCATGATCCTCCCACTGGCTTCACCAAGTCAGCTTAAGGGAGATCAGGGCTGGTCTAGGAGCACCTAAATCAGTCACACTGATTTACCTAGCTGACATGGGTCAGCTCGAATAGTCAAGTGATCCGATCAAAACATAGTTTCACCAAGAGGTTAGGTAAGTTCGATCAGTAGGAGGGTCTGCCAAAGCTTGTCTTAGACACCATCAGAAATGGCCAGGTAAGCGGGCTCCCAATTAAAAACCACCGGTCTGGTTTACCTTAGACATCAACTGGTTTAATTAGTTTCGATTAGATCAACCTAACAGTTCGTGCTAGACCGCTTAGCCAAGAATCAAGTCCATTTGGTTCTCGTTAAAGACATGGACTTGACCAACTACAACTATTGTAATTGATCTAGAGAATCCTTGACCTAATCTAAGACAACAATTGATTAGATTTAGTCAATTCTCTAATTAAGTCCATCTTTAATATAACCATAGGTCTAACCCAATTAATGGACCTAATTCCCACTAACCCATTAACCCAAGGTGTTATGATTTGTGTCTTAGGTTCTTCAATTCACAATCCTAGAACCTAATCAAACAACTTCTTAATTCTTAATTAAGTTTTGGGCTGAGGGTTGGGTTTGGCTTTTCAAAAAATAATTTTCATATTTGTAAAATAATTTTACAATATAATTCTACCAACCATATTGCATGTTTGATTCATAATCAAGATGCAAGTGAAATGAACATGAAACTACTTTAGATCTAATCTAAACAGGTTCATGTAATTGAAACAATTTCAACTTTAAACAATTTTGTGCACAAAAATTATTAACAAAGAGATTTTATTTCATATTTAAATATCTTTTAAATCTAATAAATTATAAATTTAATCTAGATCATATCTAATAAATTTATGATTAAAGATAGATCTACACAAACTAGGACAACCTTTGCACTGTAAGGGGTAAACCTTACAGCAGGACAACCTTGCAGTTTGTGATTGATCTAAAATTTTAATTTTAAATTTAATAATTAGATTATAAATTAGATCTAATCTAAAAAATAATCTAAGCATGTATAAATAATCATGTAATAAAGAACCTTACTCTGATACCAATTGTAGGAACCAGATCTAGGGTTTCAGGGTTAGATCTTGAAACTTTTTCAAGATCATACAGTGGAAGACTAAAATAAATCAAAATTTATTTTTTAAAATCAAAAAATCTCTAGATCTAAGATCTTATTACATGATTATTATATAGCATTAAATCAAAAATTAAAATATATATAAATATAGTATGAACTACATGTTGATCATATCAACATGTTTCTATACTAGCTACATCTAATGTATGTATTAAACAATAGATCAGATCTATTACCTTGCAAGTTAGATGTTCTAACCTTGTTGATCTGGGCTTGAGGATGATGTTGCAAGCCGCACATGCATCCGGCCTCTAGGAGTCGTCCACACGAGCCCACAAATCTCGATCAGAAGTCCTGCTTCAGGAAATCAGCACAGTATGCTAGTACTGCGCTGATCCTTCTTTGATGGTTGATCAGGTGCCTCCTTCTTCTTGATTTGGACTCTTCTAAAGATGGAAAGTAGAAAGAGGAGTTTCAGATTTGAGACACTCTCAGAAAACTCAAGATGGAGGGAGGAAAGATATGAAAATAAAAACCCTAGAAGAAGACCCTCTTCTTCTTCACGTTTTTCTCTCTAGACACCCAAACTTGCATCTTTTATATCTCCACGACCCAAAGGTATTTCTCTTTGATTTTTGGATGGCACAAAGGTCTCTCAAATCTCTAACTTCTCGTCTTATATAGAGAGATATGATAGAGTCCTTGTCTAGGTCAAACACCTAGTCAAGGCTTATCCAAACATGGCAAGTTAAGGGATGCCCAACTCTTGAGCACCTCCTTCATATTTTCATGTATGGATCAACAGAAAAGGGTGCACAATATATACCCTAAAAGCCACAAAAATGTTGAAAAAAAATTGGATAAATTTGGTGCAAAATTGAAAGAGTTTTGGATTTCTAAAACTCTATCTCATAGAATTCGAAATCCAAACTTATTCCTTTTAGATTTGATCCAAACCACCTTCCATGTAAGAAAGAAGAGAGGAGACCTTTTGTGAACGTGGGAGAGATCTGAGAGAGGGCTTTTGTCACACAAAATAAGTGGAGATTGGTGTTGAATAAGAGAGAGGGCGTGGAGAAGGCTTATGTGGCGCAAGGTGGAATCCTAGTCTTACTAGGATTCTGTCTTATGACTTGTTTTAATTTGGTTTTCCAAACCAAATCAAATCAAAATTAGATCAACCCAATTAAAATAGGTCTTAACCCAATTAAGAATCTAATTTAATCAGATTAAATTAGATTTAAATCTAATTTAATTTTCTAATCAAATTAAAAATTAGATTGACCCAAGTCCTAGTTGAACTAGGACTAGTTTTTCCTTGCACTTGGCTTATCCAATAAACCAATTAGACTTGATCCAATCAAGACCAAACCAAATCTAATTAAATTATATTTAATTAGACTTAATCTTAGCCCATTGGCTTAATCAAATTAAGCCAATTAGCAATCGAATTGCTAATCGATCCTCCTGCAACACTTGCATTGGGTTAAATGTCAATCGTATTGATCATTTAACCCTAGAACGATTCTTAATTGTTGATCAACCATCCGATCAGATCATGAACTCTAATGTGTGTGACCTCATAGGTCCGAACCTAAGCCGGTAGCATAGGAACAAATTCCTATACCAATCGAAGTGACCATCTAGCAATGGTACCCGACGACCGGATCGGTCGAATGTGTAGAACAACATCCTTAGAACCCATGCGGATAAGTTTTCATATAATTCATCCCCTTGACCAAAATGATCATAGGACACCCCAAAGTTTAACTGTTAACTCTGATCAGGTTGTCCACATTGTATTTCAAAATATCAAATCCATCTGATGGATTATCCTGGCCAAGGTTTTGCTAAATTGAAATACAGCGACTCATTCTTCTCCAACTCTTGGAGTGGTCAATCCCATCTCGATCACACTCTGACTTCGCAAGTACTTGACTGTGCCCAGAAGCCTTCCGTCCCTGAATTAGAAATTCAGTTAGTCCAGTACCAAAGCACAGTGAGTTGCTTGCAAGTCACTGAGGCGATCTCAGGTCTAAGGGACACTTATACCTATATCCCATCAGAGATATTCTCGACAGTAGAATACTCTGGAGTTGGTCACGTTCAATGATGATGTACCTTACATCTCACCTGTATGCCATACCAGTGTCTCCACACTCTTTGGTTAAGAGGACAACCAACCCATATGACCTACAGTGACCTATGCTCGATAGAAGCTGTCGTCCTTATTAACAGCCTATCATTTGTCGTGAACAGTTTTAAGGACTAATCGATAAATCCTCTCTTTATCGAACTTAAATAGTCCTAAGGACTTCATCATAACAACGGAGTTCATTAGAAGATGAAAGCTTATGATGAAAATGCCAAATATATTTTATTTATTAACAAATCAATTACAATACTTGGTTGCTCAACCGTCAACAGCTTGACGATTGGCTTTTTGGGACACATTTCCCAACAAAGACTTCGTCCAGACTCCTACGGGAGCCAGACTTCATCTCCGACTTCAACTACAGGCAGACCTCGTCCGGACTCCTATGGGAGCCGGACTCCATCCCCGACTTCCGTAGTAGGAAGACTTCGTTCGGACTCCTACGGGAGTCGGACTTCATCTCTGACTTCAACTACAGGCAGACCTCGTCCAGACTCCTACGGGAGTCGGACTCCGTCCCTGACTTCCACAGCAGGAAGACTTCGTTCGGACTCCTAAGAGAGCCGGACTTCCTCTCCGACTTCAACTACAGGCAGACCTCGTCCGGACTCCTACGGGAGCTAGACTCTATCCTCGATTTCCCAGCAGGAAGACTTCGTCCGGACTCCTACGGGAGTCGGACTTCATCTCTGACTTCAACTACAGGTAGACCTCATCCGGACTCCTACGGGAGTCAGACTCCGCCCACAACTTCAATCACAGGTAGGCTTCGTCCGGACTCCTACGGGAGCCAGACTCCGTCTCCAACTTCGACTGCAGGAAGACTTTGTCCTAGCTCCTACAGGAGCCAGACTTCACCTCTGACTCCAGCTACAGAGGTAGGCTTTGTCCGGGCTCCCACGGGAGCCGGACTTCCTCCTTGAACTCCTGCTGAAGGTCACGACCGAGATTCCTTGACAAATGATCCCCATCCGGGCTTCTGCGGAAATCAGACTCCAACCGAACTTCGGCCGACAAGTCTGGACACTCTGGCAGGCTGTAGTAATGGCCACGACTCTGCTCCACTCCCTACAGCGGACCCTACGTGGTTCCATCACTCTCTGGCAGGCCGCAGTAACGGCCACGATTCTGCTCCACTTCTGCGACGGATCCTGTGCAGTTCCACCACTCCCTGGCGAGTCGCGACAACGGACACCGCTCCACTCCCTGCAACTGATTTCACGTGGCTAGCCATGGTGACAGCCACGACTCCACCCCATTACTCTTCATGATAAATTCCTCCTGGCCCCGTACGGCCCACGACGAGGCAACCATAAACAGTCGCTATCAATCCTTTGCTCCCCCCGTCTATAAAAGTGGGACCCCATATACGTTATTCTCTAAGCTCTATTTTCTATCCCAAAACTCTGCTAAAATTTTGTTCGAGCACTCCATTATTGTTGAGGCAGAGAACTGACTTGAGCATCGGAGGGTCTTGCCGGAGCAATCCCACCTCCGGTTTTGACTTCTTTTGTAGGTCCCAGTGGTGACCGCGACTCCCACGACTCCAGCTTCTCGATGCAGGCGGATTTTTGCACCAATAGTGCTTAACCTATTTTGATTAGTTGGCTCAATTAGGTTCAAACCACCTTGACTTTTCTCCCTGCGCCACCTCACTTCTTTAGCACCCATTTGAATTCATGAGAAGCAACGTCTCATGAATTTTCTCACACACAAAAGGCATCTCACACCCACACTTGTGCACCAAATTTTGGATAAACTTGATTAGTTAGCCATTCAAATTCAAAAGATGTTTGAATTTAAATGGATAACTTATCCCTTGCGCCTTCTTGCCTTATCCATCTTGTGCGCCACTTATCATACATGAGAAAGAGTTTCTCGTGTAAACTCTCCACGCACAAGAGAAGCCATGCCTCCTCTCTTCTCATGCATAGAGTGGATAGGATTGAAGTGGTTGGCATTTGAATTCAAGTGAACAACCACTTATCTTTATCCTCTCATGCGGTAAAAATGCTGCAAAGATGCGGTCTTGCATCATTTTAAAAAGGAGATAAGAGAGGGCATGTGCATAGATGATCAAAGAAAAAAAGGTGGCATGAGAGAGGTTTCTGGCATCAGAAAAGAAAAGAAAAGAAGAGAAAAAGGAGAGAGAAGTGGGCGCACTCTTTTCTTGTATACCCTAGGGTTTTGGCTTAGGGTTCGGGAAGTGAGAACGTGAGCTACGAGTGTCGTGAGCCCACCAAACTTCAGGGAGAGCATCATCAACCTTTCTACCATCTTTGTTGACAATCCAAAGTATCCGAAAAGTCAGCAACATCAATCAAAGGAGTTCGATCAATATCAGCCATCAAAAAGGTACAGTCACGAACTAGCATTCGTGAGGAGCCAATCAGATCGAAAGCTTCGTGTGGACGATCCATAGAGGCCAAACATACTGTGTGGCTACATTACGATGATCAGACCCTCTGGATGGTGATCAGATTAGACGATCAACTACCCGCACAAAGGTAATTATTCTGAACACATAACAGTAAATTGTTTACTATAGAAATTTGAATTTCAAATTTAAATGCATGCATGCTATATATCATATTTAGATTGTAGTGTAGTATAAATATATGTTAATTAATTAGATTAATTAATAATTTTTACTATAAAATAGTAATTTTAAAAAAGTTTTAAAATTACCGTTTTACCCCTGCACTCAAATTTCACTTCATTCTATAATGAAGTAGAGAAACAAATTGAGAAGAGTATTAAAACTCTTTGGTCTGACTAAGGAGGCGAATACCTCTCCAGTGAGTTTCTGACATATTTAGAAGAGAATGAGATTCTCTCACAGTGGATCCCTCTTGGAATATCATAGCATAATGGTATATCGAAAAGGAGGAATAGAATCCTGTTAGACATGGTTCGATCCATGATAGATTTTATAAGTTTGTCGATCTCTTTTTGAAGATATGCACTCGAGTCAGATTGTTATATTCTGAATAAAGTTTTAAATAATTTTATAAGTAAAATACCACACGAGATGTGGACAGGATGTAAGCCAGTACTCTCTCACCTTAGGATTTGGGGGTGTTCGGCTTATATCAAATATTTGAAAACTAATAAGTTTGGATATAGATTTGACAAGTGTCTATTTATTGGGTATCTAAAAGAGACTAAGAGATATTACTTCTACCTTGCTGATGAATAAAAAGTGTTCGTTAGCAATAGGACAGTCTTTTTGGAAAAGAAATTTTCTGGAGAAGAAACTAATGCCTCTATGATTGAACTTGATTAAGTTTGATTAGTAAAAAAATTGATACAATCTAGTAAATCCATAGAGTCAAATTTGATTAGATCAAAACCAGAACCTGTTGTAGAGATATCTTTGAAGAGATTCAATAAAGTACTACGTCAGTCGGACAGATACTATGATTTTTTGATCCGAGATGGTGATCCTATTGAACTTGATGAGAACAATGAGGATCCGATTGTGAGAAAATTCAGTGTTGGGGTAAAATGATAATTTTAAAACTTTTTCAAAATCAAGATTTTACAGTGGAAAAATATTAATTAATCTAATTAATTAACATAAATTTATCCTATACTAGGATCTAAATATGATATATAGTATGCATGCATTTAAATTTGAAATTCGAATTTGAACAATAAACACTTTATTGTAATGTGTTCAGAACACAATACCTTTGTGCGGGTAGTAGATCGCTGCAATCTGATCACCGTGGGGAGAGTTTGATCATCATGATGCAGCCACACAACGTGTCTGGCCTCTATGGATCATCCACACAAAGCTCCCGGTCTGATCGACTCCTCACGAGTGCTAGCTCATTGTAGAGCCCTTTTGACGGTCGATGCTGATCGAACTCCTTCGATCGATGTCTGTCGATTCTTCAGATATTTCGGATCATCAACAGACATATTTGAGAGGATGTTGAAGATCTCCCTGAGATTTTATGGGCTCACGACACTCGTAGCTCACTTTTTCACTTCCCAAACCCCAGGCTAAAACTCTAGGGAACTCATCGGAAACCTTGCACCCACTTTTCTTTCTTTTCTTTCTTTTTCTCTTGGAAGGATATGGACTTCTTTCTCATGCACAAGACTTCTCACACCCCAAAATTTTTCTTCAAAAATTTTCTTCTTGCACGCCTCACTTTTCTCCTCCTTTTATAACAACATCAAACGTCTTATCCAAAAGAAAGGATAAAGATGAGTAATTACACATTTAAATTCAAATCAAATTTTGAATTCAAATGGACACCAACTCATCCCTTATCCACTAAAGGCATGAGGCGTGGCTTAAATTGTGCATGGAGTGATTTCATGAGAAACCTTTTCTCATGTAATAAATGGGACGTAAAAAAAGGGATAAGGTGCAAAGATTGATTGCCCATTCAAATTCAAACATTATTTTGAATTTGAATGGCCAACCAATCATTTTATCCATTCATTTGGCACATTAAAGTGGGGCATAGAGAGGGCTTGGTGTGAGAAAATAATTCATGAGAAGTTCCTTCTCATGAATTCAAATGGGTGCAATGGAAGTGAGGTGGCGCATGGAGATTGAGTCAAGGTGGTTTAATTATTTAAACCAACCTAATTGAACCAAATAAGTTAGGTCCAATTAGACTAATTTAAATCCAACTAAATTAGAGTTAATTAGGCTCAATAAAATCCTAATCAAATCAGGAATTGATTAAGCCCAACTCCTGATCAAATCAGGGACCAAACCATCTCGACGATTAGGTCAACTCTTAACCTAATCGGGTCAAACCCAACTGAATCCAATTCAATTGGACTTGATCCAAAAATAATTACTCAATCAAATTGAGTTAATTAGTGATCAAATCACTAATTAAACCTCTCATAAATATTGAGTCTAAATCCGATGGGCAATCAGGCATCAGAATTCATCGATATGTAACCCTGATCGAAAAATCCCAACCAGTGGGACTCTTGACCCCGGTACCCATAATGTGTGGAACTCATGATCAGAGAATCCTAATTCTCGATCACTGAGTCCTAAACATGTAGGATTCTACATCAGTCTTCAGATCAGATAGGAACCTCTAATGTGTGTGACCCCGCAGGTTCGAACCTAAGCCGGTAGCACAGGAACTAATTCCCGTACTAATCGAAGTGACCATCTAGCAATGGTACCCGACGTTCGGATAGGTCGAAGAGTCGCAATCGCAACACTCAGAACCTACATGAATATGGTTACTGTATAATTCATCATTTTGACCCCTGTGTTTAGGATGACTCAGGGTTAAACTGTCAACCCTGATCAGATCATCCGAATCATGCTCAACTCAAACAGTCCTGTGACTCCTCACTAGGACTACCTTAGCCAAGATTTTGCTAAATTGAAACACGATTGTACACAGCTTCTAAACTGGAGTGGTCAATCTCATCTTGACACACGCACCTACAAGTCAAGTACTTGACTACACCCAGCAGCCTTCCATCACTGAATAAAAAATTCAGGTAGTCCAGTGCCTAAGTCAGTGAGTTGCTTGTAAGTCACCATGGTGGTCTCAGGTCGGAGGGATATTTATACCCATATTCCATCGGAGCAAACCTTAACAGCAGAAATAGCTCTGGAGTCGGTCACGTTCAGTGCAGATGTACCCTTACATCTCACCTGTATGCCATACCAGTGTCTCCACACTCATTGGTTAAGAGGACAACCAACCTATATGGCACACAACGACCTATGCTTGATAAATATTATCGTCCTTGGTAACAACGTATCATTTGATCGCGAACAGATTTATGGACTAAACGATAAATCCTCCTTTGTCGAGTCTAAATAGTCCTTAGGACTTCACCACAACATAGCAGTTCATTAGAAGATGAAACATTTTATGATGAAAAATACCAAAATAATTTTTATTAATCATAATTCATGTACAAATATAAAAATGAGTACAACCGTCAACAGGCTGACAATTGGCTTTAGGATACTATTTCCAATAATCTCCCACTTGGCCTAAAGCCAATTGGTGCAGTATCTAATACCCATCTTCGACTTGTAGTTGTCGAACTCCTTCACTGCAATGGCTTTAGTGAATGGGTCAGCCAGGTTCTCCTTCCCGTCGATCTTCTGAAGATCGATGTCACCTCGATCCATAATTTTCAGGATGAGATGGTAGCGGCATAGAATATGCTTCATCCGCTAGTATGCCTTTGGTTCCTTCGCATGTGCAATGGCTCCAGAGCTGTCACAGTAGAGCAGAACTGGACCAACAAGGGAGAGTGCTACTCCGAGCTCGGTGATGAATTTTTTCAGCCACACCGCTTCTTTGGCAGCATCTGATGCGGCGACATACTCCGCCTCGCAAATGAATCAGCCACTGTGTACTGCTTGAAACTTTTCCAGAAGATAGCCCCACCATTAAGGGTAAAAATAAATCCCGACATACTTTTGCTGTCATCGTGATCAGATTGAAAACTAGAGTCTATAAACCCTATAAGTCTCAAGTCTGATTCACCATAAACAAGCCTTTGGTCCTTAGTATTTCTTAAATACTTTAAGATGGTTTTAACAACCTTCCAGTGATTCTCCCCTGGATCAGATTGGTATCTACTCACTACCCCTAGTGAGTATGCCACATCTGGTCGTGTACATGTCATGGCGTACATGATAGATCCCACTGTCGAAGCATATGAAATCCTACCCATACGCTATCTCTCTTGAGGTATTGTCGGACAATCCCTCTTGGAGAGAGAAATTTCATGGCCTATCGGTAGATAGCCTTTCTTGGAATTCTCCATGCTGAACCTCTTTAGCATAGTATCAATGTATGTGGACTAAGATAAACCAAGCAACCTTTTAGATCTATCCCTATAGATTCTCATCCCTAGGATGTAGGAAGCTTCTCCCAGATCCTTCATAGAGAACTGTGATGACAGTCAAATCTTTATTCCCTGTAATGCAGGGACATCATTCCCGATTAAGAGAATGTCAACCACATACAATACAAGAAATACTACTACTGGACCATTAGCCCACTTATAAATGCATGGCTCTTCTCCATTCTTAACAAAGCCATACGTCTTGATTGTCTTATCAAAGCCATACGTCTTGATTGTCTTATCAAAACGTATGTTCCAACTCTGTGATGCCTGCTTAAGTTCATAAATAGACCTCTGTAGCCTGCACACCTTAGACTCATCTGTGGATGTGAATCCTTCAGGTTGTATCATATATACCTCTTCATCTAGCTCTCCATTTAGGAAAGCTGTCTTCACATCTATCTGCCAGATTTTATAGTCCAGATGGGCAGCTATCGCAAGCATAATCTGAATGGATTTGAGCATTGCCACAGGAAAAAATATCTCATCATAGTCTATACCATAACGTTGACGATATCTCTTAGCAACCAGATGGGCTTTATAGGTTTCCACCTTTCCGTCTGTGTCTCTCTTCCTCTTGAAGACCCACTTACACCCTATGGGTTTTACTCCTTCGGGTGGGTCAACCAATGTCCACACATCGTTGACCTTCATGGACTCCATTTCGGATTTCATGGCCTCTAGCCATTTCTCAAAGTCGGGTCTCTACATTGCATCCATGTAGGTGATCGGATCCTCATCGTTTTCATCAAGTTCGATAGGATCACTGTCCCGGACCAAGAAACCATAGTATCTGTCTGGTTGATGTGGTACTCTACCAGATCACCTTAAGGGTGCTTGAACAATGGGCTCTGGATCTGATCTAACCAAATCCGGTTCAGATTCAGCAACTTGTGTCGGTTTTTCCACCTGCCAAACTTTGTCAAGTTCGATCTTAGAGGCAACAGTCCCTTCACCAAGGAACTCCTTTTCCAAAAATATTGCCTTAAGGCTGACAAACACTTTTTGCTCATCAACTAGGTAGAAGTAATACCCTTTGGTCTCTTTTGGGTACCCTATAAAATTATACTTGTCAGACCTAGGTCCAAGCTTGTCCGTAATTAAATGTTTAACATAAGCCGGACACTCCCAAACCCTAAGGTGCGAGAGTACTGGCTTATGTCCTATCCATATCTCATATGACGTTTTGGTTACAGACTTACTCAGAACTCTATTTAGAAGGTGTTGCTCCTAGATTGATTTTGATGATTACAAAGCAGATTGAAGGGATATAAATAGTTTTAAAATGAAAAAGTCCTTATGCTCTTCAAGGGCAAAATCATAATTTCACTAAAATCCTGATTTGATAGTACCATTTGGTGGAACAAATGATTTGAAATCTATTGGTGAAAATTTCATTGTGTTTGGACTTATATTTTTGAAGTTATGAAGGTTTGAAGTGCATGAGTCGACTCATGAGTCAACTCATGGCACTGTGAGCTGATTGGCACGCAAAAATTCTCCTTGGCACGCTAGTTTTCTGGCTTGACACGACCTGTGAGTCGACTCATGAGTCGACCCACAAGGCATGAGTCGACTCATGAGTCGACCCCTGCTAATTTGAGCCAAGAATTTCCAGAAACGCATTCTCTGGTTTTTGCAACAGAGGTCGACCCCTGAAGCATGAGTCAACTCATGAGTCGACCCCTGCGACGAGAAATGTCAGCAACGGCTATTTTTTTTTGCCCATTTTAATTGCCTTTTATGCTTCCTAAAATTGCTCTAACGGCTCTTTATCTGCCTAAATTATTTTCTCTTGCTTCTAATGTCATAAAATGCTTTAAATGGTGAAAGAAATTACAGATTAAATAGCAGATCAAACGTGAAATCAAAGAAGAGAAAAACAGAAGAAAGGATCCGAAATCTGCACGAAAAAGCCTGAGATCAACGAAATATCCAAAAAGAAAAAGAGAGAGGATCCACGAGATAATTTGAGAGAAAAAGAAAAGAGGATCCAAAATCCATACAAGAGATTGTGAAAGAGATTCAAGAGCTTTCAAAGAGAGGATCTTTCAAGCCTATTGTTCAACCTTGATCTAGAGATCTTCCAAAGCTTTCAAGAGATCTTCAATCAACAATCAACCTCTTCTCAAGCATTCGTTCAAGCGTTCATCCACCTTGAGAAAATTCGAAAAAGGGTTCTTCATTTGAGTAAAAGTTTTTATTGTTATATTCGCTCATTTAAAGGAGCTGTTATTGTATTAATCTGTGCTCAAAATTTTCTAACTCTTTGTGAGTTTTAGTTCTTGTTTTTGAAGGATTTCCAAAACAAGGAAAGGTTGATCCGAACCTGAAATCGAAGTGTTTTGGGTTTACTTGTACCCGGGAAACAAGTGATCTAGCTTGGGATAGCTAGTGTTGGAGTTTCCGACATTTTGTATTCGGGTTGAATACAAAGTATAGTGGATTGAAATTCCCAAGTAGGAGCTTGGGGAGTGGATGTAGGTGCAAGGTTAGCACCGAACCACTATAAATCCTTGTGTTTGTGGTGTGCTTTATCGTTTCACTTTATTTCTTTATTATATTCTTGCATTCCTGCTTTAGGTAATTAATATTGAATTAAAGTCTTTGTTTTGTTCTTCATAAGTAATCAGTTGGGCTTAAAATTTTTAGAAACCCAATTCACCCCCCCCCCTCTTGGGTTGCATAGCTGGGCAACAAGTGGTATCAGAGCCGGTGCTCTAGCCTTTCTTTGATCTAACAATCAAAGAGCCAAAGATCTATGGCAACCCATGTCGGTACTTCTCTAGCCGAGGGGCAATCAACAAACCGACCTCCACTTTTCAATGGGTCTAATTACACCTATTGGAAAGCTCGGATGAAGATTTTCATGCAAGCACTCGACTATGATATGTGGAGTATCATAGTAAATGGTCCTCACACACCCACCAAGATTATAGATGGTGAGGAGTCAACCAAACCCGAGAAAGAATGGGATGAGGTTGACAAGAAATTGGCACAATTAAATGCCAAAGCCATGAATGTTCTTTATTGTGCACTAGATGCTAGTGAATTCAATCGCATTTCTACTTGTGCATCTGCTAAAGAAATATGGGATAGGTTAGAAGTAACCCATGAGGGAACAAATCAAGTAAAAGAGTCTAAAATAAACATGCTTGTACATAAATATGAATTGTTCAAAATAGAGCATGATGAGTCCATAACTGCGATGTTTACTCGTTTTACTGATATAATTAATGGTTTGAAGAGTCTTGGCAAATCTTATACTAACAGTGAACTTGTAAGGAAGATTCTCAGGTCACTGCCAAGAACTTGGGAAGCCAAGGTGACTGCCATCCAAGAAGCAAAGGACTTGAACACTCTACCTCTAGAAGAGCTTCTTGGATCCTTGATGACTCATGAACTGAGCATGAAGCAACATCAAGAGGATGAAGTCAAAAAAAAAAGAACCATTGCCCTCAAATCCACAACTTTGCCTGATTATGAAACGGATGAATCTGAAGATGAAGAACAGGATGAAGAGATGGCACTCATCACCCGAAAATTTAAGAAGTTTCTAAGAAAAAGGAAACAGGGGATGAGAAAGAAATTCACAAAAGGAGAACAAAGCAAAGAAAAAGAGAAAGATCAACCCCTTACATGCTATGAGTGCAAGAAGCCGGGATATTTCAGATCCGAATGTCCACAACTGAAAAAAGGTCCCAAAAAGTTCAAAAAGAAGGCAATGATGGCGACTTGGAGTGCGAGTGATGACTCAAGCTCCGACGAGGAAACCTCAACAGAACAAGCCAATCTGTGTCTGATGGCACATGAAAATGAGGTAACTTCTGAATCCACTAGTGAATTCACATCTGAAGAATTGCATGAAGCTTTCTATGACTCAATTGATGAATTAAAGAAACTAGGGAAGAAAAACAAAGAACTGAAATTGGAAAATCAGTCCTTAGTGAAACAAGCTGAAATTCTTTCAATTGAAAAACTCACCTTGAGTCAAGAAAATCAAAACTTAAAGGATGAAATTAACAAGCTGAAATCTATAATAGATAAGTTCATATTAAGTTCAAACAAACTAAATATGATCCTTGAAAATCAGAAAGCTATATATGATAAGGCTGGACTTGGCTATAAACCTCTGAAGAAACAAAAGTTTCTGAAGGATATTTATGTAAATTATTCAGGTAACAAGTCTACAAATATTACTTGTTTCAAATGTGGTAGAATAGGACATAAATCATACACATGCCTTAAATCTACCAATACAATTATAAAGAAAATATGGGTTCCAAAAGGAACCATTCTGACTAACCCAAAAGGACCCAAGAAAGCTTGGGTACCTAAGACAGAGACTTGACCTTTGCTTGCAGGTGTGTCTAGCATCCCAAGAAGGAAACAGGAAATGGTATCTTGACAGTGGATGCTCGAGACACATGACTGGTGATGAATCACAATTCATCACGCTTGATGCTAAGGATGGAGGGATGGTCACCTTTGGAGATAATGGCAAAGGAAAGATCATCGGGATAGGTAACATTGGTATCACTCCCTCCAAATACATTGAGAATGTTTTACTAGTTAAAGGTTTAAAGCATAACTTACTTAGCATTAGTCAATTCTGTGATAAAGGGTATAAAGTAGTTTTTGAATCATCTGTTTGCATTGTGACTAGTCCTATTAACGATGGCATTAAATTTATAGGACATAGGCATGGCAATGTTTATATGATAGATTTGAATGACTTAGCCAAATTAGACATGCAATGCCTAGTATCCTTGAATGCTAAAATCAATGAGACTAGTTGGTGTGGCATCGTAGACTTGCACATATCAGCATGCATTCTCTTTCAAAATTAATTAAGAAAGATTTAGTTCTCGGTTTGCCAAAATTGAATTTTGAAAAGGATAGAATCTGTGATGCATGCCAATTAGGTAAACAAACTAGAGTATCATTTAAATCCAAAAATACTGTTTCAACTTCTAGACCATTAGAGCTCTTACATATGGACTTATTTGGACCAACAAGAACCACCAGTCTAGGAGGAAAAAGATATGGCTTTGTAATTATAGATGATTACTCTCGTTTTACTTGGGTTTTCTTTTTGGCTCACAAAAATGAAACTTTTCATATTTTCACTAAATTTCATCGAAAAGTCTCTAATGAAAAAAGATTTTCAATTCAAAATATTAGAAGTGATCATGAAACTGAATTTGAAAATCAAGATTTTGAAAATTTTTGTGATGAAAATGGAATTGGCCATAACTTCTCTGCTCCTAGGACACCCCAACAAAATGGGGTAGTTGAAAGAAAAACAGAACCTTAGAAGAAATGCCCGTACCATGCTTTGTGAAAGCAACCTTCCAAGATATTTTTGGGCGGAAGCTATTAACACAGCATGTTACATTTTAAATCATGCTTTAACTAGACAATTTTTAAAGAAAACCCCCTATGAACTTTGGAAAGGAAGAAAACCAAATATTGTATATTTTCATGTCTTTGGTTGCCGATGTTTTGTATTAAATAATGGAAAAGAAAAACTTGGTAAATTTGATGCAAAATCAGATGAAGCAATCTTTTTAGGTTACTCCTCCACTAGTAAAGCATTTAGAGTTTTTAACAAAAGAACTTTAGTAGTTGAGGAGTCCATACATGTTGTTTTTGATGAATCTAACGATCTTTCTTCAAGGAAGAATGAGGGTGTTGATGATGCAGAGCCACTAATAGAAGGTATGAAGGAGATCACTCTGAAAGACTCAGCAACTCCAGAAGACAAGGATCAAGAAGATAAACAAGATGAGAGAAGTGAAGAAATTCAAGAACAATCTCAAGGTACAAATGACCTACCCAAGGAATGGAGGTATGTTCACAACCACCCCAAGGAGTTAATTATCGGTGATCCTATGCATGGGGTAAAAACACATTCTTCACTTAGAGATATACTTAATCATTATGCTTTTGTATCTCAACTTGAACCTAAAACTTTTGAAGAAGCTGAAAATGATCATAACTGGATTAATGCTATGCAAGAGGAACTTAATCAATTTGAAAGAAATAATGTTTGGACCTTAGTATCAAGACCTAAAGATTATTCAATAATTGGCAAAAATGGGTCTTTAGAAACAAATTAGATGAGCATGGAAATGTAATTAGAAATAAAGCAAGACTGGTTGCTAAGGGATATAATCAAGAAGAAGGAATTGATTTTGATGAAACCTTTGCACCTGTTGCTAGATTAGAAGCTATTAGACTTCTACTTGGATATGCTTGCTTTATGAATTTCAAGTTATTTCAAATGGATGTTAAAAGTATATTTTTAAATGGATATATCTCTGAAGAAGTATATGTAGAACAACCCCCTGGATTTGAAAATCATGCTTTTCCTAATCATGTCTTTAGATTAAATAAAGCTTTATATGGATTAAAACAAGCACCTAGAGCATGGTATGAAAGGCTAAGCAAATTTCTACTATATAATGGTTTTTCAAGAGGCAATGTAGATACAACCCTATTTATTAAAAGAAATCAAAATGATATGCTAATTATACAAATTTATGTTGATGACATAATTTTTGGGTCTACTAATGAATCCCTTTGTCAAGACTTCGCTAAGCTTATGCAGGGGGAGTTCGAGATGAGCATGATGGGAGAACTCACCTTCTTCCTCGGACTCCAAATCAAACAATCAAAAGAGAGAATCTCCATCACCCAAAGCAAGTACACCAAGGAACTACTCAAAAGATTTGGAATGGAGAACTGCAAACCAATTGGCACACCAATGAGTCCCTCATGTAAGCTTGACAAGGATGATGAAGGTAAAAGCGTAGACTTAAAATACTATAGAGGTATGATTGGCACTTTATTATATTTAACTGCAAGTAGGCCTGATATAATGTTTAGTGTTTGCTTATGTGCTAGATATCAATCTAATCCTAAAGAATCTCATTTGAATGCTGTTAAAAGAATCCTTAGATACTTAAATGGTACTCAAACTCTAGGGTTATGGTACTCTAAGGACTCACAAATTAATTTATTAGGATATTCAGATGCTGATTTTGCTGATGTAAATTAGATAGAAAAAGCACAAGTGGAACTTGCCAATTTCTTGGAGTTAACCTAATCTCATGGTTTAGCAAGAAACAAAATTTGGTGGCACTGTCTACGGCTGAGGCCGAATACATTACAGCCGAAAGTTGTTGTGCTCAAATCTTGTGGATTAAGCAACAACTCGAAGACTTTGGAATCAAACTTAATGAAACACCAATAAGATGTGACAACACAAGTGCCATAAATCTATCTAAAAATCCAATTCAATATTCAAGATCCAAACATATTGAAATAAGACATCATTTCATAAGAGAACATGTTCAAAACAAAAATATAATTCTTGAATATGTTTGCACTGAGAATCAATTAGCTGATATCTTTACAAAGGCCCTTAGTGAGGATAGATTCTGTGAAATTAGGAGAAATCTAGGAATTCTAGATCCATTTGCCTAAAATTTCTCAATTTCCAAAGAATTGATTAGAGCTCAATTTTTAACATCTATCCTGGTCCCAAAAGCTCAAATTTATCATTCTAAAAACTTATCATTGAGCAAAATTCCTTCACTCAAAATTTCAAATTTTTTTGGAATTTATTCACATTTTTCCTGATTTTCTGAACTTCATGAGTCGACCCCCATGAGTCGACTCAATGGCAAACTTGTAAATCCCACCAACTTTCAACGGGTTCATTGTTTTTATAAGGGTTACTGTTTGTGAGACGACTCATCTTCCCATCGTTCTTCTTCCAAAAGCCGTCTTCTCCAACTCTTCTTGCTCCAAAATCCAAGGATTAATTTTGAGGCAATTCTCCCTCCTCCTCTCCACCAAAAATCGCCTCCTTCAAAAGGATTTTCTGTGCTTTCTCGCTTTGCTTGGCGCGGTTGGAACGTGCCCTAGCACTTTACCGAACTCCCAAAATCCACTTCTTTTCTCCACCAAAATCCTTCGTCACTCTCTTGTGATCCCTCCTCCACTTAATTCAAGTCTTCTTGTCTGCTACTTTAGTGGATATGGCTCCAAAGATGAAGCTTCCCCAAAGAAGAAAATCAATCCATGAGCCTGAAGAAGTTGTCCGAAAGAAAAGGCATGCTCAGTCTTCAACTGCTCCCACTCCAATTTCAGTACCTACTCAAGGTCCCTCTCAATCCTCCATAAGCCCCAGTGTAAATCTTCTTTCTGATAGAAAAGTAGAAACCGGGAAAAATATAGATTTTCGTTCTTTGAGAGAGAAGGCTTTACTTTTGCAAGTAAAATTAAAAATCAAGGATGGAAACTCTATTGCTCTCTTAAGGAAGTCACCTATGTTGACCTAGTAAGAGAATTCTACCAGAATCTACATTATGGAAACGGGTCAGTGACTTCAACTGTAAAGGGAATTGATATCTGCTTGGATTCTAGGATATTGGGAGAAATACTTCAGTTGCCTAGTGAAGGATATTCATATATGGAACTCCCAATTAAAGAAGAGGGGATCAGAATTATTTTAGGAGAAACTTATTCAGGAAATTTAAACAAATTGGAAGCAAAGATTTTGTCCATTGAGATGAGGGTCCTGCATCAGATAGTAACAAAGCTCTTCTTTCCTAGGAGTGGTAGACATGACTTACTTTCCAGCAGAGATGTATGTGTCATGTTTCATGTCATCACTCAGACCCCCCTGAACCTCCCTGCACTTATGATAGAGGCCATGAGAGAAACTTTGAATAGA
This sequence comes from Elaeis guineensis, assembly GCF_000442705.2. Lineage (NCBI taxonomy): Eukaryota > Viridiplantae > Streptophyta > Magnoliopsida > Arecales > Arecaceae > Elaeis > Elaeis guineensis. Next base: position 33,849,245 of record NC_026003.2, on the reverse strand, counting down.
TCCAAGGCACACTTGCCTTATGGTATGGCCCTTACTAGAGTATTCAGGAGGTTTGGAGTTAGTTGTGAGGGGGAGGCTGCTACTAAGCTCTCTCATGTGGACACTTTCAACCAACACACCCTGCACCGAATGGGATTTGCAAAGACTGATGGTGGTTGGATCAAGGCTCTGAAGAAAGAACTGAGGATAGAGCTGAAACAAGAGCTGAAGACAGAACTGAAGGCAGAGTAGAAGAAGAAGGTCCATCTTCTCCTGTACATGACTTCAGGGCAGCTTCACCAGATACCCAGTTCATTCCTGATACTGAGGCTGGCCCTTCAGAGTTTACTAGGATGCCCACACCAGTGTATCAGCCAGAGAGCAGAGCACCTTATTCAGAGTTCAGACTGGCTGACGATCAGATCGAGCATATATCTCAGGTGTGGCTTCTTTGCTGTCTAGTCAGTGGGGTAGTACTTCTTTTGCACCTGGAGCCACCTCTTCTGATCAGACCATTACTCCCCACATCTCCACTGTGTTTCAGATGATATCAGATCAGTCCATCAGGATCCAGCAGCTTGAGGACACAGTCTGGAGACTTACTGGCAGAGTTCTTGACTTGTAGGGGCAAGTCCTTGCTTTGGCCCATCCCCAGCCACAGGAGTCTACTATTGAGGTCACAGACCTCACTGCAGAGGCTGGCAGGCTCAGAGGAGCACTAGAAGGTGGATATGAATTACTGAGGAAAGAGATCCGAGGATCGAGTGAGCATGCTACCACTCAGTTCACTGCTCTACTTCAATCTGTTTCCAGAACACTGAACGTACTTGATTCTATCAGACTCACCCTTTCTGTTCAGTCCTTAGCATCTCAGCGTTCTCAGCCACCCAGTTCATCTCGCTCTCCCACTCGTGGCAGAGGTAGACGGGGTAGAGGATGCACTTCTGATCCATCATCTCCTCACCCTATCTCTGATGACTCCGATCATTGACTTATCTTGATCTTTACTAGATCTTAGGTGTTAGTATCTTATTCTAGGATCTATACCTTGGGGCCATGTATTGACAATTAGCTGGTTGAATTTTATTTTTTAAATAATTATGTATTGAAACAATTATGATATTGATGGAATCATCTTTTACCTATATGATATTGATCATATTTTGGTTATATATATTCTCCTTGTTGAAATATTATCTTCTCTTTGTTGTTGTTTGCTGTTGATAATTGCTATATTAAGGGGGAGCAAACATCTGTGATATACTCTAAAAGGGGAGAAATTAAAAGATATTTCTGAAAAAGAAAAGTTAACCATGTCTGATGATGTCAAAAAGGGGGAGAAAGTAAACAATTAAACAAAAAGCAAGCAACTCATTAAAAGCAAAACCCTAAATTATGAAAGAAAAAGGGGGAGAAATTAAACAAAAAAAAAAAGCAAGAAAAAGGGGGAGAAATTAAACAAAAAGCAACCCATCAAAAGCAAAATTACAAATTATGAGAAATTAATTGAAAAATTTAAAGTACAATGCTAAGTACAATGCAATTATGTAACTTTTAAATTACTTCTTTACATATGCTCTGATTTACCTTAAAAATTTAAATATGCTCTGATATATTTCAAAATTCAAACTTGCTCTGATATATCTTTTGAAATTTACCTTGATACATCTTAAGAAATTTAACTTACTCTGATACTCCCTAAAATTTCTTTTAACTTGCTCTGATACATTACAAAATTTGCTCTGATACAGTGTAAAATTTTCTCTGATACATTACAAAATTTGCTCTGATACAGTGTAAAATTTTCTCTGATACATTACAAAATTTGCTCTGATACAGTGTGAAATTTTCTCTGATACATTATAAAATTTGCTCTGATACAGTGTGAAATTTTTCTGTTATATTATAACATTTACTCTGATACATTGTAAAATCTTTTTGGATAACATTGTAAAAATTATTTTTTTCTTGCTCTGATATATTAAAAAAATTTATTTTTCTCTCTTGCTCTGATATATCTTAAACTCAAAATGATCTAATACTCTTTTCAAATGTTTATGAAAATGGACAAACTATTTTTGCATATGATCATTTATATCACATGCCAAAAGAATCATATTTTTCAAGCATATACACCTATAGTGCATTTTTTTTGAAATTAATGCATTCACATAAATGCTTTTGTTCAAGTGTTTTGTCATCATCAAAAAGGGGGAGATTGTTGCTCCTATATTGATTTTGATGATTACAAAGCAGATTGAAGGGATACAAATAGTTTTAAAATAAAAAAGTCCTTATGCTCTTCAAGGGCAAAATCATAATTTCACTAAAATTCTGATTTGATAGTACCATTTGGTGGAAAAATGATTTGAAATCTATTGGTGAAAATTTCATTGTTTTGGACTTATATTTTTGAAGTTATGAAGGTTTGAAGTGCATGAGTCGACTCATGAGTCAACTCATGGCACTGTGAGTTGATTGGCACGCAAAAATTCTCCTTGGCACGCTAGTTTTCTGGCTTGGCACGACCTGTGAGTCGACTCATGAGTCGACCCACAAGGCATGAGTCGACTCATGAGTCGACCCCTGCTAATTTGAGCCAAGAATTTCCAGAAACACATTCTCTGGTTTTTGCAATAGAGGTTGACTCATGAGTCGACCCCTGAAGCATGAGTCGACTCATGAGTCGACCCCTGCGACGAGAAATGTCAGCAATGGCTATTTTTTTTTGCCCATTTTAATTGCCTTTTATGCTTCCTAAAATTGCTCTAACGGCTCTTTATCTGCCTAAATTATTTTCTCTTGCTTCTAATGTCATAAAATGTTTAAATGGTGAAAGAAATTGCAGATTAAATAGCAGATCAAACGTGAAATCAAAGAAGAGAAAAACAGAAGAAAGGATCCGAAATCTGCACGAAAAAGCCTGAGATCAACGAAATATCCAAAAAGAAAAAGAGAGAGGATCCACGAGATAATTTGAGAGAAAAAGAAAAGAGGATCCAAAATCCATACAAGAGATTGTGAAAGAGATTCAAGAGCTTTCAAAGAGAGGATCTTTCAAGCCTATTGTTCAACCTTGATCTAGAGATCTTCCAAAGCTTTCAAGAGATCTTCAATCAACAATCAACCTCTTCTCAAGCATTCGTTCAAGCGTTCATCCACCTTGAGAAAATTCGAAAAAGGGTTCTTCATTTGAGTAAAAGTTTTTATTGTTATATTCGCTCATTTAAAGGAGCTGTTATTGTATTAATCTGTGCTCAAAATTTTCTAACTCTTTGTGAGTTTTAGTTCTTATTTTTGGAGGATTTCCAAAACAAGGAAAGGTTGATCCGAACCTGAAATCGAAGTTTTTGGGTTTACTTGTACCCGAGAAACAAGTGATCTAGCTTGGGATAGCTAGTGTCGGAGTTTCCGACGTTTTGTATTCGGGTTGAATACAAAGTATAGTGGATTGAAATTCCCAAGTAGGAGCTTGGGGAGTGGATGTAGGTGCAAGGTTAGCACCGAACCACTATAAATCCTTGTGTTTGTGGTGTGCTTTATCGCTTCACTTTATTTCTTTATTATATTCTTGCATTCCTGCTTTAGGTAATTAATATTGAATTAAAGTCTTTGTTTTGTTCTTCATAAGTAATCAGTTGGGCTTAAAATTTTTAGAAACCCAATTCACCCCCCCCCTCTTGGGTTGCATAGCTGGGCAACAGAAGGTAACAAGTCGATTCGAGCGCATATCCCTAGAGGGAGATCGGCAGACCAGCAAACCGTATCATGGATCAAACCATGTCCAACAAGGTTCAATTCCTCCTTTCAAATACACCATTATATTGTGGTGTTCCAGGAGGAGTCCACTAAGAGAGAATCCCATTCTCCTCAAGATATGTCAGAAAATCATTGGAAAGGTATTCACCTCCTCGATCAGATCGAGAGTTTTAATACACTTTCCAGTTTATTTTTCTACCTCATTTCGGAATAGTTTGAACATTTCAAACGACTCTAATTTATGCTTCATTAAATAGACATACCCATACCTCGATAGGTCATTTGTGAAGGTTATGAAGTAGAAATATCCACCTCTTGCACATGAGCTCATGGGTCCACATACATCAGAATGTACCAGACCCAAGAGTTCACTGGCTTGCTCACCTTTTCCAGTAAAAGGTGATTTGGTCATTTTACTAAGAAGACAGGACTCACAGGTTGGAAGTGATTCACAATCACCTACTTCAAGAATTTGTTCTTGAGCCAACCTATTTATCCTGTTCTTATTGATATGACCTAGCCTACAGTGCCAAAGGTAGACTTCTGACACATTATCTATTCTAGGGCGTTTACCGGAGGTTTGAACCACATTAACAGGTTGTGATAGAAAGTAAATTCCATTATTAAGTTGTCCAACAAATATTATAACACCATTCAAAATGATATTGCAAACATTTCCTTTTTTAAAAATTGATAACCGTTCATGACCAAAAGGCCTACAGAAATAATATTTAATAAAAAAGCTTGGATAATAGTGACATTCACTCAGAATTATATTTCGAGAATTGATTACAAGGTTCATGATTCTTAATGCTAGAACTGAAACTTTGCTTCCATCTCCAACGTTCAAAAATCTATCGCCTTCATCAAATCTCCTACTGACCTGCAGACCCTACATCGAATTGCAAATATGATAAGGGCTTTCGGTATCCAATACCCAGGCAGTAGTATCACAAATGGAAAAGTTGCAAGGTGTTATCATATAAGTACCTTGCTTCTTCTTCGGCCTGTTCGGGTCCAGGGAGGCAATGTATAGAGGACAGTTCCTCTTCCAGTGCCCCTGCTTCTTGCAAAAGAAGCACTCCGCCTGGCTCTGGTCGGGCTTGCGCTTCTTGGTCTGACCCTGTGCAGACGTCCCAGCATGCAGCTGCACCTACTTATTCTTCTTCTTTTTGTTCTTCTTCTTCCCTTTCTTAAAGGGTCGACGATCAGAAGAAGACCCTCCCACAACATTCACCGACTCCTTATGGAGCTGGTGATCCTTCTCAAAGTTTTGCAGCAACCCCAATAAGCCATGGTAGTTCACTGCAGGCTTTGTCATCCGAAAATGAGTAAGGAAGGGGAGGAAGGACTTGGGCAATAAATTAAGGATCGCATCCTTACCGAGCTGCTCATGCAAGGGAAAGCCCAGTTTACTTAGGCACTCAATCATTTCGATCATGTACAGTACATGATCAATGACTGAGGCTCCATCCCTCATCCGAGCATTGAAAATGGCACAACTAGTTTTGTGCCTTTCAACGTCGTCAGGCATGCCAAAGGAGTCGTTCAACATTTGAAGCATCTCCTGTGACTGGGCATTCTCGAACCTGTGGCTGAACTCATCATTCATTGCCGCCAACATAATGCACCGAACGGTGGTGTGGTCGTTGAGCCACTTCTGCTAAGTATCTCGAACCACCCATCTAGCATTCAGGGCTGGCTCCTCAGGTGCCGGATCTATTACTACATAAAGGATCCACTCATGCTCAAGACGATTTTTAATTTTTGATACCAGCTATCGAAATTAGATCCCATGAGCTTGTCATTATCTAATAATGACCAGAGCGAAAGGGTAGTGGCCATAGCTGCATAAAGAAAAATCAGACCTATATTAGTACATAAATTATTAATACTAAAGACTTAAACTTTTGTCTAAAGTTTCTCCCAGTATTTGTACGAACTGGTAGCCTTAACCTCCAATTCGAGGAATTACTTTAATTTCTTAGTGGGTACTAGAATCTACATAGACTACACACAAGCCCAACTTTGGTTGGTCAACCCATGTGTATCTATGGGTAGGTTCATAACCAGTTGTTTCTCTAAACAACTTCTAATAATTGATTTTGCCCCAGAACCTAATTAGTAGGCTTTGGCCTCCACTGAAAAGATCTGGTTAGGTCCAACCATTAATATGATTTGATTTGGTGAATCGGATCAATAAATGATCAGGCTCGACTTTGGCCAGCCAATCTGACCACCATCAGAAAGACTCAAACCAAATTATCATATTATGAATGATAATTCCATTAGTCAATAAGCACCAGGCCTTTGGGCCTCCAATGATTATTAAACTAATGGACTCATTATCACTCACTTAATGGGAGGCTATGACTTAGTTATCAATATAACTTAATCATTTTTAGGACCTAATAATTTTTGAGGATTTTATTAAAGAATAGATGAGAAGATAAATTACCAGTCAATTTCAATCCTCCCACTGACTTCACCAAGTCAGATTAAAAAGGATTTAATTAAGCCAGCATTAGGAGCACCTAAATCAGTCAAACTGATTTACCTAATGACATGGGTGAGCCCTAATCACCAAGTGATCTAATCAAAACCTAATTCACCAGGTTGGCCAGGTAAGTGAGATCAGTGGTGGGATAAGCCATTAACTCATCAGAGATCGAATCACTGCAAGTAGCTCTCGCTTAAAAATCACTGGTCAAACTACCAAACTTACCATAGACACCAACCGGTTCATTAGTTTTAATTTGATCAACTTAGTAAATAGGGTTCCACCGTGTAGCCATGAATTAAGTCCATCTTGGTCTAGTTAAAGACATGGACCCATTCAACTACAACTATTGGAGTTGAGTCTAGAGTATCCTTGACCTAATCTAATTCAACCTTTGATTAGATTTGATCAATTACTCTAATTTAGTCCATTTCTTTAAGCTAACCTTAGGTCTAACCCAATTATGGACCTAATCCATCTAACCCATTGACCCACAAGTTTATGCAATTATCTTAGGTCTTAATTCACAATTCTAGACCTACTAGACAATACTTAATTCTTTAAATTAAGTATTTGGGCTGAGGGGTCAGGGTTTGGCATTTCGAAAATAATTTTCAAATTTAAAAGATTTTATTTTTGTTCACCAAATATGTTGACTCATTTCACAAATAGATCAGCACATTTCATAAATAGCAATCCTATTGCTAATTACATAACAGAAAATAACTCAATCAAAATAAATCATGAATATTTCTTTAGATCTAATCTAACATATTCATGATAAATTTCATAATTAAATTTTTACAATTAATTCCTTTCGTCGCTTCATCTGCATGAGATATAATTACAGCAGCACCCCTACCGCCATAGGAGACCCCATCGAATGGGAGGAGAGGGCCTTTAAACCCTGCTTTTCTCCTATGACCGGACGGTCATGGCAACCAACCCAATTCGATTACTTGCTACTTGGATCAAGTATATCTAAATATACCAATTTTAAAATTTAAATTTCAAATTTTAAATTTTGAATTTTAAATTTTAAATAAATTTCAAATTTCAAATTTTTGAATTTCAAATTTTAATTTTAATTTTTGAATTTTAAATTTTAAATTTCAATCAAATTTTAAATTTTGAATTTTAAATTTCAAATTTTTGAATTTTGAATTTCGAATTTTAAATTTCAAAATTCAAAATTTAAATTTTAAATTTCAAATTTTTGAATTTTGAATTTTGAACAACTTTCAAAATTCAAATTTCAAATTTAAACTTTTAGATTACAACTTAATCTACGTATGAAAATATATATATCATATCTAAAAACCCACTCTGATACCATTTGTGAGGAAATTCAGTGCTGGGGTAAAATAATAATTTTAAAATTTTTTCAAAATTATGATTTTACTGCAAAAAAATATTAATTAATCTAATTAATTAATATAAATTTACCCTACACTAGGATCTATATATGATATATAGTATGCATGCATTTAAATTTGAAATTCGAATTTGAACAATAAACACTTTATTGTAATGTGTTCAGAACACAATACCTTTGTGCTAGTATATCGTCGCAATCTGATCACCATCGAAAGAGTCTGATCATCATGATGCACCACACAATGTGTCTGGCCTCTGTGGATCATCCACATGAAGCTCCCGATCTGATCGACTCCTCACGAATGCTAGCTCATTGTAGAGCCCTTTTGACGGTCGATGCTGATCGAACTCCTTCGATCGATGTCTGTCGATTCTTCAAACACTCCAGATCATCAACAGATATGCTTGAGAGGATGTTAAAGATCTCTCTGAGATTTTGTGAGCTCATGACACTCGTAGCTCACTTTCTCACTTCCCAAACCCCAGGCTAAAACTCTAGAGAACTCACCGGAAACCTTGCACCCACTTTTCTTTCTTTTCTTTCTTTTTCTCTTGGAAGGATATGGACTTCCTTCTCATGCACAAGACTTCTCACACCCCAAAATTTTTCTTCAAAAATCTTCTTCTTGCACGCCCCACTTTTCTCCTCCTTTTATAACAACGTCAAACGTCTTATCCAAAAGAAAGGATAAAGATGAGTAATTGCATATTTGAATTCAAATCAAATTTTGAATTCAAATGGACACCAACTCATCCCTTATCCACTAAAGGCATGAGGCATGGCTTAAATTATGCATGGAGTGATTTCATGAGAAACCTTTTCTTATGTAATAAATGGGGCATAAAAAAAGGAATAAGGTGCAAAGATTGATTGCCCATTCAAATTCAAACTTTATTTTGAATTTGAATGGCCAACCAATCATCCTTATCCATTCATTTGGCACATTAAAGTGGGGTGTGGAGAGAGCTTGGCATGAGAAAATAAGTCATGAGAAGTTCCTTCTCATGAATTCAAATGGGTGCAATGGAAGTGAGGTGGCGCATGGAGATTGGGTCAAGGTGGTTTAATTATTTAAACCAACCTAATTAACCAAATAAGTTAGGTCCAATTAGACTAATTTAAACCCAACTAAATTAGGCTTAATTAGGCTTAATAAAATCCTAATCAAATCAAGAATTGATTAAGCCCAACCCTGATCAAATCAGGGACCAAACCATCTCGACGATTAGGTCAACTCTTAACCTAATCGGGTCAAACCCAACTGAATCCAATTCAATTGGACTTGATCCAAAAATAATTACTCAATTAAATTGAGTTAATTAGTGATCAAATCACTAATTAAACCTCTCATAAATATTGAGTCCAAATTTGATGGGCAATCAGGCATCAGAATTCATCGATATGTAACCCTGATCGAAAAATCCCAACCAATGGGACTCTTGACCTCGGTACCCATAATGTGTGAAACTCATGATCAGAGAATCTTGATTCTCGATCACTGAGTCTCAAACATGTAGGATTCTACATCAGCCATCAGATCAGATAGGAACCTCTAATGTATGTGATCCCGCAGGTTCGAACCTAAGCCGGTAGCACAGGAACCAATTTCTGTACTAATCGAAGTGACCATCTAGCAATGGTACCCGATGTTCGGATAGGTCGAAGAGTCACAATCGTAACACTTAGAACTTACATGAATATGGTTACTGTATAATTCATCCTTTTGACCCCTGTGTTTAGGATGACTCAAGGTTAAACTGTCAACCCTGATCAGATCATCCGAATCATGCTCAACTCAAACAGTCCTGTGACTCCTCACTAGGACTACCTTGGTTAAGGTTTTGCTAAGTTGAAACATGATTGTACACAGCTTCTAAACTAAAGTGGTCAATCCCATCTTGACACACGCACCGACAAATCAAGAACTTGACTACACCCAGCAGCCTTCCGTCACTGAATAAAAAATTCAGGTAGTCCAGTGCCTAAGTGCAGTGAGTTGCTTGCAAGTCACCATGGCGGTCTCAGGTCGAAGGGATATTTATACCCATATTCCATCGGAGCAAATCTTGATAGCAGAAATAGCTCCGGAGTTGGTCACGTTCAGTGCAGATGTACCCTTACATCTCACCTGTATGCCATACCAGTGTCTCCACACTCATTGGTTAAGAGGACAACCAACCTATATGGTACACAACGATCTATGCTTGATAAACATTGTCATCCTTAGTAACAACGTATCATTTGGTCGCGAACAGATTTAAAGACTAAACGACAAATCCTCCTTTGTCGAGTCTAAATAGTCCTAAGGACTTCACCACAACATAGGAGTTCATTAGAAGATGAAACATTTTGTGATGAAAAATATCAAAATAATTTTTATTAATTCATAATTCATGTACAAATATAAAAATGAGCACAACCATCAACAGGCTGACGATTGGCTTTAGGACACTATTCCCAACATCGATCACCTACATGGATGCAATACAGAGGTCCGACTTTGATAAGTGGCTAGAAGCTATGAAAACAAAATGGAGTCCTTGAAGGTCAACAATGTATGGATATTGGTTGACCCATCTGAAGGGGTAAAACTCATAGGATGTAAGTAGATCTTCAGAAAGAAGAGTGGCACAGATGGAAAGGTGGAGACCTATAAAGTTTGTCTGGTTGCCAAGGATTACTGTCAGCATTATGATATTGACTATGATGAGATATTTTCTCTTATAGCAATGCTCAAATCCATTCAGATCATGCTTGCGATAGCATCATATCTAGACTATAAAATCTAGCAAATAGATGTGAAAACAGTCTTCCTAAATAGAGAGCTAGAAGAAGAGGTGTATATGATACAACCTAAAGGTTTCATATCCACAGATGAGTCTAAGGTTTGCAAGCTTCAGAGGTCTATTTATGGACATAAGAAGGCATTTGAGAGTTGGAACATGTATTTTGATAAAGTGATCAGAATGTATGGCTTCATTAAGAATGAAGAAGAACCCTGTATATATAAGTGGGTTAATAACTCTGTGATAGTATTTCTTATTTTGTATGTAAATGGCATTCTGTTAATCAAGAATAATATCCCTGCATTACAGGGAATAAAGATTTGACTATTATCATAACTCTTCATGAAGGACTTGGGAGAAGTATCCTACATCTTTGGGATAAAAATCTATAGAGATAGATTTAAGAGGTTGCTTGGATTATCTCAGTCCACGCATATTGATACTGTGCTAAAACAGATCAGTATGAAGAATTTCAAGAAAGACTATTTCTGATAAGCCATGAAATTTTTCTTTCAAAGAGAGATTGTCTGACAACTCCTCAAGAGAGAGAGTGTATGAGTAGAATTTTATATACTTCGACAGTGAGATCTATTATATACGCCATGACATATGCAAGATCAGACATGACATACTCACTAGAGGTAGTCAGTAGATACCAATCCGATCCAGATGAGAACCATTGGAAGGATGTGAAGACTATCTTTAAGTATTTGAGAAATACTAAGGACCAGTGACTTATCTATGAAGAATCCGACTTAAAACTTTTAGAATTTACAGACTTCAATTTTCAGTCAGATCATGATAATAGCAAGAGTATATCAGGATACATTTATACCCTGAACGGTGAAGCAGTTTGCTGAAAAAGTTTTAAGCAGTACACCATGTTCGACTATACTTGTGAGGTGGAATATATCACGGCATCCGATGCTGCGAAGGAAGCTATGTAGTTATGGAAGTTTATCGATGAGCTCGGAGTAGCACTCTTCCATGATGGTCCTATCTTGTTGTACTATAATAGCACTGATGCCATTGCTCTAGCGAGGGAATTGAAGTCACATTAGTGCACCAAACATATTCTGTGCCACTACCACTTGGTCTGAGAGATCATGGATCGAGGTAATGTCAAGCTTCAGAAGATCGATGGAAAGAAGAATCTGACCGATCCATTTACTAAAACCCTTGGTATCAAAGAGTTTGAAGATTATAAATTGAAGATGGATATACAATACTGTATTGATTGGCTTTAGTCCAAGTGGGAGTTGTTGAGAATTGTGTTCCAAAATCAATCATCAGTCTGTTGATGGTTGAGCTAATTATTATAAATATATATAAATTATTAAAAGAATAAATATTATTTAGTTTTCTCATCACTCTGTGTATATCTTACTTGAACTCCTATTTTGTGATGAAGTCCTTGAGACTATTTGAATCGATGTAGGAGGATATATCATTTAGTCCTTAAACCTAGTTTAAGGCTAAATGATATGCTATTATTAAGATGATAGCTATATCAAGTGTAGGTCGTTGTATACCATATGGATTGATTATCCTCTTAATCAAGGAGTGTAGAGATTCTGGCATAGCATGCAAGTGAGACATGGGGTACATCTCACTAAATGTGACCAACTGCTAGCACTCTACTATCAAGAATAGCTCACGAAGGATATGGGTATAAGTATCTCTCCGACTTGAGATCACCATGGTATCTTATAAGCAACTCACTGTGCTTTGGTGCTGGACTATCTGAATTTTTAATTCAGTGATAAAAAATTTTTGTGCATAGTCAAATACTTGCGAAGTCAGTGTGTGAGTCAAGATAAAATTGACCCCTCTGAATAAGTAGGAGTTAATGCATCAGTGTATTTCAATTCAGTAAAACTTCGATCGAGGTAACCAATATGATAGATTTGATAGTTAAAATATAATGTGGATGGCATTTTTAGGATTGATAGTTAAACCCTTAGTCATCTTGAGCATTAGGGTCAAAGGGATGAATTATATGGTAACCATATGCCAATAGGTTCTTAAATATTGCTTTATAATCTTTCGACTTATCTGGTCGTCAGGTATCATTACTAGATGGTCACTTTGATTAGTACAGAAAGATTATTTCTATACTATTATCTTCAGTTTGAACCTATGGGGTCATGTCAAAAAAAAATTTTGACTGATCATGTGGCTGATCGATGATTAAGAATCATTCTAGGATATAATCATCGATTCGATTAATGATTAACCTTATATAAAAATTATAATAAATTAATTTATTAATTATTGATGAATTATAAGAAGATTGATTAATGATTAGATTACTAATTATCTCAATTTGATTAACTATTAAGGTTTGGGTCAAATCTAATTGAATTAGATTCAATTTGATTTGATCCGATTAGGTTATGAGATGACCTAATCGCTAAAGATATTCGATTTCTGATTTGATCGAAACTTGAACTCGATTAATTTTTAATTTGATTAAAATTTAATCAAAGCTATTTGTTATCTAATTAGATTAGGTTCAATGGTCTAATTGGGTCTAACCTAATTTTGTTAGGTTAATAACCTAATTGGATAAGAATTCAAATTCGATTTGAACCAACCCATGCGCCACCTCTTCTTTATGCCCACCTTTTCTTCATGCAAGAAATATTCTTATGTGAATATTTTCTACACCCAGAAGTGCATTGTCACCCCCTTCTCTGGTTCCTTTTGGATGAGGATAAGTTGGTTCTTCATTCGAATTCAAATCATTTGAAATTTGATTAGAAAAAATCTTGCACCTATCCTTATCCATACCTTGGCGCCATCACCTTTGGAAGGCTAAAGTTTGTGTGACAAATTATGAAGTAAATGGTATGAGAAATGTCTCACACCTCAGCTCTTGTGGTGCCCCACTTGGATAAGGATAAGTGGTTGAGTTTTGAATTCAAATTGGTTTGAATTTGAACTACATCTAACCACTTTATCCTTATCCCTTCACCTCTCCATGCTACCTTAAAATCTCCTCTCATTTTGTGCAACAAAATGATTAAATTTTATCATCAAAAATCTCTTCTAAGAGAGAGGGGGCATGAAATAGAGAGGAGGCGGACTTTTGTGCATGAGAAACAGAGGTAGAGACCTTCCTCTTTGGCCGTGAGGTCTAGGATGGGTTCTAAGATTTCGACTCTAGATTTTGGTGTGAGAAGAAATACAAGAAGGTCTTGTTCTAATCTTTCACACCACCATCTCATCATGTAGCTCCATCCTCTGATCTAAAAGAGTCTGGATGATCCAAAGAAAGAAGCTTATTCCAGCCATCCAGTGCCTTCTACGTGAGCTAGCACTTCAGAGACGGATGATCCGATCAGAAATTCCAGTGGACAATCTATAGAGGCTGGACGAGCTGTGCGACTATTCGATATCAGGAAGAATCTAATATCACACCTATCAGTAGTGGCGACCATTGATCAGTACAAAGATAATGAGTTCTGAACTTGTCTGATTAGATCTAATGGTTAGATCTGATCTAGGGTATTGATGTGATCGATGTAATTTTTTTTATATTAGATAATTTTTTTAATAAAAATTTTATATCATAGATCCTTAGTAGGTAGTTTGGATCTGATCTAAAGCATGCATAGGAGATTAAAATATTTAATCTACTGTCTTTCATTGTGTAAAATTTTTTAAAATGCATGCTTGGAACTATAGATTTTTCTTTATCCAGTTCTTTGGTGAGAGGTGTCTTATCCAAGGTCCAGTCCTCCACCCCTTGCTATCTTAAGAAAGTATAATAATCTGAGGCTTCATCCTACTTTTCTGCGAAGTCTGGCGTGCACATGAAGTAGAGGGTTTGTATGTTCAAACCATTATGAGGCTTTGAATTTAGAATCTTTTGGAGATTTGATCCATATTTTGCTGCATATCAGATAAAAGATAAAATCTTTGTTAGTTTATTATAAAAAAAAATTTATATGCTCCCTGATGATCCGATCATGAATCAACCCTTTTCTTCAATCTGGTATCAGAGGTAGGCTGTTGCTCCTCGAATTGATTTTGATGATTACAAAGTATTTGAGTGGATTACTAATGATTTTGGCTTAGAAAAAGATTTATTATATTTCAGGGGCAAAATTATAATTTTATCAGACCTGATTCGAAAGCCTCAAGAGTAAGAACAAAAGATGTGTAATCTATAAGAGGTATTTTCAACATTTTTGGAAGTGTAGTTTGTAAGAAATTCAGGTTTATATTTTTGAGTCGACCCCATGAGTCGACTAATGGCTAAAAGAGCTGAATGGCATGCAAAATTTTTGGCTGGCACACTCTGTGAGTCGACCCCATGAGTCAACCCTTTGGCATGAGTCGATCTCACTACTCTGTAGGCCAAAATTATAGAACAGTCATTTTCTGCTCTTTTCTATAGAGGTCGACCCCATGAGTCGATCCATGAGCATGAGTCGACCCTATGAGTCGATCCCTGCGACAGAAAAATTCCACAATGGCTAGTTTTTAGCTCGTTTTGACTATATTTAATGCTCATTTAATATGCTCTAACGGCTCTATTTTAGCTCAGATTACTCTCCACTATTATTTGAAGATATAAAAGGCACTTAAAGGAGGGTATCAAAAAATAAGAAAGAGAGTTTTTGAAAAAGGTTCTTCAAGCATTCACTTCAACCCTAAGCAAGAGCCCTCTTGAAGTTAAAGAAGCATTTATTTCAAGTTCACCAACTCCTCAAGAGCTCATTCAAGTCTCCAACCACCTTGAGAAAATCAGAAAGAGCTTCCTTCTAATTGAGTAAAGCAAATTTAAAGCATTATTTGCTTATTAAAGGAGCTACATCTATACTTTTATGTGATTAACTCCTATACTCTATTTTTGAGTTGTTTAGTTTGTTTTGGAAGGAATCCAAAATATGAAAAGGTTGATCCGAACCTTGAATCGGATTATATTGGATTGACTTGTATCCAGAAAATAAGTGTTCTAGCTTGGGATAGCTAGAGTCGAAGGTTCCGACGTTGTATTCAGATTGAATACAGTCTAGTGGATTTAAATTCTCAAGTAGGAGCTTGGAGAGTGGATGTAGGTGCAAGGTTGGCACTGAACCACTATAAATCTTCTTGTTTGTGTTGTGCTTACTTGCTCTCCTTTTGAATTTCTTTATCCTCTTGCATTCTTGCATCCAACTTCTACACCTTGCATAAATTACACTCTCCATACTTATCTTGCTCATTGTTAAATAATCTTCATAGTTGTAAGTTAAGTTTAAAATTTTTAAAACCCAATTCACCCCCCCTCTTGGGTTTCATAGCTGGGCAACAAGTGGTATCAGAGCTTGGTGCTCTAGCCCTACTTTGATTTAACAATCAAAGATCTATGGCAACTCAAGTTAGCACTTCTCTAGCCGAGGGGCAGTCCACAAACTGACCTCCATTTTTTAATGGGTCAAACTATACCTATTGGAAAGCTCGGATAAAAATCTTTATTCAAGCACTTGACTATGATATGTGGAGTATCATAGTAAACGGACCACGCACACCCACTAAATTAATTGATGGTGTGGAATCAACCAAATCTGAAAAAGAATGGGATGAGGTTGATAAAAAAATGGCTCAACTAAATGCTAAAGCCATGAATATTTTGTATTGTGCTCTAGATGCTAATGAATTTAATCATATTTCAACATGCATGTCTGCTAAGAAAATATGGATAGATTAGAAGTAACTCATGAAGGAACTAATCAAGTGAAGGAATCTAAAATTAACATGCTCGTGTATAAATATGAACTTTTTAAAATGGAGCATGATGAATCTATAACTAAAATTTTACTCATTTTACTGATATTATAAATGATCTAAAAAGTCTTGATAAGTCTTATTCTAATAGTGATCTCGTGAGAAAGATTCTTAGATCCTTACCAAGAACTTGGGAAGCCAAAGTGACCGCTATCCAAGAAGCCAAAGATCTAAACATCCTACCCTTGGAAGAGCTTCTAGGATCACTGATGACACATGAGCTGAGCATGAAACAACATCAAGAAGAAGAAGTCAAAAAGAAGAGGACAATCACCCTTAAATCCATGGCTCAGCTTGATGAAGAAACTGATGATACGAAAAATGAAGAGCAGGATGAAGAAATGACTCTCATTACTAGAAGGTTTAAGAAGTTTTTGAGGAAAAAGAAACAAAGAATGAGGAAGAGGCAACCCACAAAAGGGGAACACAGCAAAGAAAAAGATAAGGAGCAACCCCTTATTTGCTATGAATGTAAGAAATTGGAACACTTTAAGTCTGAATGTCCACAACTAAAGAAGGGTCCCAAGAAGTACAAGAAGAAGGCCATGATGGCTACATGGAGTGAAAGTGATGAGTCAAGCTCCGAAAAAGAAGACTCAAATGAATAAGTCAACTTGTGCCTTATGGCACATGAAAATGAGATAAATTCTGAAACTCCTATTGACTTCACCTTCGAAGAACTTCATGAAGCCTTTTATGATTTAATTGATGAACTAAAGAAGCTAGGGGTAAAGAACAAAGAGTTAAAATCAAAGAATCAATACTTACTAAAACAAAATGAGAGTATTTCTAATGAAAAATCAATCCTGTCTCAAGAAAATCTGAACTTAAAAGATGAGATTGCCAAGCTAAAATTAATGATTAAAAAATTCACTTTAAGTTCAAATAAACTTAATATGATACTTGAAAATCAAAAGACCATTTATGATAAAGCTGGTCTTGGCTACAACCCCTTAAAGAAACAAAAGTTTCTTTAAAATATCTATGTAAACTCTTCAAGCAACAAGTTTTCAAACATTACTTGTTTCAAATATGGTAGAGTAGGACACAAGTCATATACTTGTTTCTCTAACAAATCCATAAATTCTAATGTAAAGAAAATATGGGTTCCAAAAGGAACCATTGTGACTAACCAAAAAGGACCCAAGAACGCTTGAGTACCTAAAGTAAAAACTTGACTTTTGCCTGCAGGTGTGTCTAGCATCCCATAGAGCAAATTGAAAATGGTATCTTGATAGCGGATGCTCGAGACACATGACTGGTGATGAATCCCAATTCATCACACTTGATGCTAAGAATGGAGGGATGGTCATCTTTGGAGACAATGGCAAAGGAAAGATCATCAGTATAGGTAACATTGGTATCACTCCCTTCAAGTATATTAAAAATATTTTATTAGTAGATGGTTTAAAATATAATTTATTAAGCATCAGTCAATTTTGTGATAAAGGATACAAAGTTATTTTTGAATCTTCTGTTTGCATAGTAACTAGTTCTATTAATGAAGGTATTAAATTTGTTGGGCATAGACATGGTAATGTTTATATGGTAGATTTGAATGATCTATCCAAAATAAACATGCAATGCCTAGTAGCCTTGAACACCAAGATTAATGAGACTAGTTGGCTTTGGCACCGTAGGCTTGCACATATTAGCATACATTCACTTTCAAAACTCATTAAGAAGGAATTAGTTATCGATTTACCCAAATTAAACCTTGAAAAGGATAGAATTTGTGATGCATGCCAACTGGGTAAACAAACAAGAGTTTCATTCCAACCAAAAAATATTGTTTCAACTTCTAGGCCATTAAAACTATTGCACATGGATTTATTTGGACGTACTAGAAGTATGAGTCTAGGTGGAAAATGATATGGTTTTGTAATTATTGATGATTTCTCTCATTTTACATGGATCTTCTTTTTGGCACATAAGGATGAAATTTTTCATATTTTCTCTAAATTTTATCGAAAAGTCACAAATGAGAAAGGTTTTTCAATTCAAAATATTCGAAGTGATCATGAAACCGAATTTGAAAAATAAGATTTTGAAAGGTTTTGTTATGAAAAAGGAATTGGCCATAACTTTTCGGCACCTAGGACATCCCAACAAAATGAGATAGTAGAAAGAAAAAATAGAACTCTTGAAAAAATGGCCTGTACCATGCTATGTGAAAGCAATCTTCCAAAATACTTTTTGGGCGGAAGCAATTAATACGGCATGTTATATATTAAACCGTGCTTTAATTAGACAAATTTTAAAGAAAACTCCATATGAGCTTTAGAAAGGAAGAAAATCAAATATTGCATATTTTCATATTTTTGGTTACCGATGTTTTGTGTTAAACAATGGTAAAGAAAGACTAAAAAAATTTGATGCAAAATCCAATGAAGTGATTTTTCTTGGTTACTCCTCTTCTAGTAAAGCCTCTAGAGTTTTCAACAAAAGAACCTTAGTAGTAGAGGAGTCAATACATGTTGTCTTTGATGAAACTAACGATCTTTTTCAAGGAAGAATGAAGGTATTGATGATGCAGATCCTCTTATAGAAGGGATGAAGAAAATCATTCTAAAAGATTCAACCATTCAAGATGATGAAGAACATGAAGACAAATCGGATGAGAAAGATGAAGAACAACAAGAACAATCTCAAGGTACAAATGATCTACCCAAAGAATGAAGGTACGATCACAATCACCCCAAAGAACTAATTATTGGTGATCCTACATATGGTGTAAGAACTCGTTCCTCACTTAGAGATGCATTCAATCATTTTGCTTTTGTCTCTCATCTTGAACCTAAAACCATAGACGAAGCTGAAAAAGATTATAATTAGATTAATGCAATGCAAGAAGAACTTAATCAATTCGAAAGAAATAACGTATGGACTTTAGTATCAAGACCTAAAAATTATTCAATAATTGGCATAAAATGGGTATATAGGAATAAATTGGATGAACATAAAAATATAATAAGAAATAAAGTAAGATTGATTGCAAAAGGTTATAATCAAGAAGAAGGAATTGATTTTGATGAGATCTTTGCACCTGTTGCTAGATTAGAAGCAATTAGACTTCTACTTGCATATACTTGCTTTATGAATTTTAAGTTATTTCAAATGGATGTCAAAAGTGCTTTTCTAAATGGATATATTGCTGAAGAAGTTTATGTAGAACAACCCCCAGATTTTGAAAATCATGCTTTTCCTAATCATATTTTTAAATTAAATAAAGCTCTATATGGTTTAAAACAAACACCCAAGGCTTAGTATGAAAGGCTAAGCAAATTTTTACTTAATAATGATTTTTCAAGAGAAAATGTAGACACAGCCCTTTTCATTAAAAAAAATCAAGATGACATATTAGTTATACAAATATATGTTGATGACATTATTTTTGGGTCTACTAATGAAACTCTTTGTCAAGATTTTACAAAGCTCATGCAGGGAGAGTTTAAGATGAGCATGATGGGAGAACTTACATTCTTTCTCGAACTCCAAATCAAACAAATGAAGGAAGAAATCTCCATCACCCAAAGCAAGTACACAAGAGAATTACTCAAAAGATTTGGAATGGAGAACTTCAAAGCAATTGGCACACCCATGAGCCCATCATGTAAGCTTGACAAGGACGAAGAAGGTAAAAGTGTAGACTTAAAATTTTATAAAGGCATGATTGGCTCTCTATTATATTTAACTGCTAGTAGACCTGATATTATATTTAGTGTTTGTCTATGTGCTCGCTTTCAATCAAATCCAAAAGAATCACACATGAATGCAGTTAAAAGAATTCTTAGATATTTAAATCGTACATAAACTCTAGGATTATGGTACTCTAAGGACTCATTAATTGACTTAATAGGATATTCAAATACCGATTTTGCTGGATGTAGATTAGATAGAAAAAGTACTAGTGGAACTTGCCAATTTCTTGGAGTTAACCTAATCTCTTGTTTAGCAAGAAACAAAATTCGGTAGCACTGTCTACGGTCGAGACCGAATACATTACAGTCGGAAGTTGTTGTGCTCAAATCTTATGGATTAAGCAACAACTCGAAGACTTTGGTATCAAACTCAATGAAACTCCATAAGATGTGATAACACTAGTGCTATAAATCTTACTAAAAATCCAATTCAGCATTCTAGGTCAAAATATATTGAAATCGGGCATCATTTCATAAGAGAACATGTCCAAAATAAAGACATAATTTTAAATTATGTTTGTACTAAAAAGTAATTGGCTGACATCTTTACCAAGGCCTTAAGTGAAGATAGATTCTATGAAATTAGAAAAGAATTAGGAATCCTTGATCCATCAGCTTAAGTATCTCTCTGATTCCAAATTCTTAATGCCAAAAATTCATTGAACCAATTTTTGAGAGCTCAATTTTCTTTTTGTTTTGAACTCAAAAGCTTAAATTATCATTCACATAATCAATATTTGGGTAAACATCTTTCTCCTAAAGTTTCAATTTTTTTTTCAAAATTATTTCATCATTTTTTTGAATTTCTCTATGCCATGAGTCGACCCCCAGGGTCAACCCTAGGGCAAACTTATAATTATGTCAAAACCCTTCGGACGCTCTCTTTTCATTGGGAATTTCTCTTAGAGCCGACCTAACACTCTGCCTTCTTTCTTTCATTGAACCAAAGGTCTCCCTCTCTTCCTCCTCAAACCCAAGACTTTCCTTAAAATTCCTCTCCCACCGACTCTCTCACTCCAAATCGCCCACTTAGGAACCAAGTTCCTCCCCTTCTCCTTCTTGATTTGGAGCGATTCAAGCTTACCCTAGACTCTACTCATCTCCTTTAAATCGGCACATCACTTCTCCAAAATTCTTATCTTTCCACTAAAAAAAAACCCTTCATCTCTCCCTCACATTTGCTCTCCTAAGTTCCGTGCTAGTCCTGCCTATGCAAATGGCTCCCAAGATGAAGCTTCCACAGAGGAGGAAATCCATTCGTGGGTTGGAGGAAAGTGTGTGCCGAAAGAGACTAGCAATCGAGATCACTTCTGCTTCAAACTCGGCTCCTAGTTCAGCTTCAGCTTCAACCCGATCATCAATCAGCCCTAGTAAGGTACCCCTCTCTGATAGGAAAGAAGAACCCGAGAAAAATATTGATTTCAAGTTTTTTGAAAAAGAAGGGTTCACCATTGGATCAAAGATTAAGGACCAAGGATGGGAATTTTATTGCTCCTCAAAAGAAAACACATATGTTGATCTTGTCAGAGAATTTTACCTAAATTTGTGGTACAGTAATGAAACAGTGAAATCCACAGTGAAGGGTGTAGACATTAGCCTAGATCCTGTGCTTTTGGGGCAGAAACTTCATTTACCATGTGAGGGGTATACCAACATGGAGCTCCCAGTTAAAGAGGAAGGAATAAATGTTATTCTAGGAAGAACCTTCACTGAAAGTCTGAACAAATTAGAAGCAAAGATTCTTTCTATTGAGATGAGACTGCTACACCACATGGTAACCAAATTATTTTTTCTTAGAAGTGGTAGACACGATCTTCTTTCTGGTAGGGATATCTATATTATGTACCATGTGATCACACGAACCCCCTTGAACCTCCCTGCATTGATGTTTGAGGCCATAAGAGAGACCTTGAACAGGTTCAAGGCACACTTGCCTTTTGGTATGGCTCTCACCTTAGTTTTTAGGAGGTTCGGAGTTAGTTTTGAGGGGGAGGCTGTAGCGAGACTATCCCACTCTGACACTATCAACCGCCACACATTGCACCACATGGAATTTTCTAAAACTGATGGCAGTTGGACAAAAGGTGTGGAAGAGAGAGCTGAGGATAGAGCAGAGGAGGAAGGACCATCCTCACCCCTTCATGATCACAGAGCAGTACACCAGATATTCAGTTTGTTTCTGATCACAAGGTCAGCTCGTCAGAGTCTGCGAGGAGACATACTTCAGTTCCACAGTCGGACAGCAGGGCACATCCTTCAGAGCTCAGATTGGCAGATGATCAGATTGAGATCATATCCCAACATGTAGCATCCATTCTATCTCGATAGTTTGGTACTTTAGTCTTTGCACAGGGATCGACATCTCAAGATGTATCTGATCAGACACTGATCCCTCATATTTTTACTATTTTTCAGATGATTACTGATCAGTCGGTATGCATTGAGCAGCTTGAGGGTTGTATATTGAGACTGACAGGTAGAGTTTTGAATTTGTAGGGGTAAGTATTAGCTTTAGCCCATCCTCAGCCACATGAGGACATCTTAGACATCTCAGACCTATCTGCAGAGGCGGCCAGACTTTGAGGAGTCTTAGAGAGTGGTTTTGACTTCTTGAGGAGAGAGATCAGGGGCTCTAGTGAACATGCTTCTACTCAGTTCAATGTCCTAATGCAGTCTGTCTCGAGAGCTTTGAATCTTCTGGACACTATCAGACTCTCACTCGTAGCTCAGTCCATAGCTTCTCAGGCTTCAGGATCTTCTCACTCCTCTACTCGTGCTGGCACCTCTACCCGTGGCCGAGGCAGATGCGATCGAGGTCGAGCTCGTGGACATGATCCTACATCTCCTCACCTTATCTCTGATTCATCAAACTCTGATCCTTCCAGCCATGACATCTATTAGATCCAGTGTAGTCTGTCCTTTCTTTTATTTTTTTTAGGATCTATCTTGTGGGCTATGTAATGCGTTGACTGATTGACTCTTGGATAGTTTCTATCCATGAATTTTGTACTCTAAGTTGACTCATTTGTATTGAAACACCTGTGTATTTAGTCACCTTTTTGAATATATATATAGATACTTTGACCTTCAATGAATGTCTATGAATGTGATCAACTTGAATTGCTTTTAATTATGAGATATGAAAAATAACTTATATTTGTGTTGTGAAATATTATGAATTACAATATCTTCTAAATGAGCAAATTGGTATATCTTTTATGTTTGTTATATTGAGGGGGAGTAAAATAATAAGCAATAGAGAAATAAGCAATCAAAGAAGGAGGCTAAAGAAGTAAAATTGATCCCATCAAAAAGGAAAAATAGAGAAAAAGGGAGTAGAGAATCTTAGTTGATGCTGTCAAAAAGGGAGAGTAGAGAATCAAAATCAAGATTGAGCAATAAGCAATAAATCAAGATTGAGCAATAAGCAATAAAGAATGAGCAATAAGTAAATTGTTAAGCAAATGGGCACATGTGTCAAAGAATCAAAATCATCATCTTTTTTTTCCAAGCAAATGAACTTATAAGCAAATTTTAAATTTTTAGCAAATTTCAAATTTGTCTTCAAACTGCTTATGATGCATTTCATTCAAATACTTGGCTATAATATTTAGGTGATGCATCTTCATAAATTTGAAATTCATGTTCAATACTTTATATATGCTTTTGCTCAAGTATTTTGTCACCATCAAAAAGGGGAAGATTGTTGGTCCTTGAATTGATTTTGATGATTACAAAGTATTTGAGGGGATTACTAATAATTTTGGCTTGAAAAAAGATTTATTGTATTTCAGGGGCAAAATCATAATTTTATCAGACTTGATTCGGAAGCCTCAAGAGCAAGAACAAAAGATGTGTAATCTATTGGAGGCAATTTCAATATTTTTGGAAGTGTAGTTTGTAAGAAATTCAGGTTTATATTTTTGAGTCGACTCATGGCTAAAAGGGCTGAACGGCACGCAAAATTTTTGGCTAGCACACTCTGTAAGTTGACCCCATAAGTCGACCCCTTGGCATGAGTCGACCCTATGAGTCGACCTCTGCTACTCTGTAGGCCAAAATTACAAAACAGTCATTTTCTGCTCTTTTCCACAGAGGTTGACCCCATGAGTCGACCCATGAGCATGAGTCGACCCTTGCGACGGAAAAGTTCCACAACGGTTAGTTTTTAGCTCATTTTGACTGCATTTAATGCTCATTTAATGTGCTCTAACAGCTCTATTTCAGTATAGATTACTCTTCACTATTATTTGAAGATATAAAAGGCACTTAAAGGAGGGTATCAAAAAAATAAGAAAGAGAGTTTTTGAAAAAGGTTCTTCAAGCGTTCACTTCAACCCTAAGCAAGAGCCCTCTTGAAGTTAAAGAAGCCTTTATTTCAAGTTCACCAACTTCTCAAAAGCTCATTCAAGTCTCCAACCACCTTGAGGAAATCAGAAAGAGCTTCCTTCTAATTGTGTAAAGCATATTTAAAGCATTATTTACTCATTAAAGAAGCTACATCTGTACTTTTATGTGATTAACTCCTATACTCTATTTTTGAGTTGTTTAGTTTATTTTAGAAGGAATCCAAAACGTAGAAAGGTTGATCCAAACCTTGAATCGAATTATACTGGATTGGCTTGTATCCGAAAAATAAGTGTTCTAGCTTGGGATAGCTAGAGTCGGAGGTTCTGATGTTGTATTCGGGTTGAATACAGTTTAGTGAATTTAAATTCCTAAGTAGGAGCTTGGAGAGTGGATGTAGGTGCAAGGTTGGCATCGAACCACTATAAATCTTCTTGTTTGTGTTGTGCTTACTTGCTCTCCTTTTGAATTTCTTTATCCTCTTGCATTCTTGCATCCAACTTCTACACCTTGCATAAATTATACTCTCCATACTTATCTTGCTCATTGTTAAATAATCTTCATAGTTGTAAGTTAAGTTTAAAATTTTTAAAACCCAATTCACCCTCCCTCTTGGGTTGCATAGCTGGGCAACATAGGCTTTGATATATGGATGCATAACTAATTTTTTTGATTGATTTACATTTGATATGTGATTAAAATTTTATATTAGATATTAAATCTGATTTAGATCTATTTAAATAAAATTTATGATCCAATTTTGATTAAATTTCATGAGCCTAATCAATGGTTGGTTAAGATTTGTTATAAATCTATTATAACATAATTTTATTGTTACAGATTTTTGTTAGAATAACAATCTTTTTTAAAATCTATTTTAATTTAATTTTAATAAAAAATTTTGTTATTATTTCATATTAGAAGTTAGACTTATTTCAGATCTGAATTGAATCTATTTTGACTAATTTTTAGATCTAATTTTTATCAAAATTCTGCATAACATTGAAACAGATCTAATAAAAAATTTAATCTTTATGTGTTCATATGTGTGTCTAATTATTTTTCTATATGATTTCAAATCTAAATGTAATATTTTATATCCTATATAAATTAAATTTTAGATATGATATGATATATATGATGCATTAAATCTGATTAGATTAGATGATGAACATGGTTGATACAATCAAAGTCATATTCATGCTTGTTTTGTTTTGACAATTACATGTAGATGTGATTTTTATTTGAAATTAGATTTTGGATCTTTGTAGCACAATACTCAGATTGATGAGATCATCAAACCATCTAATCAGAAGAAAAAATAAGGATTGATGTCCCTCTCTTGCCCATTCGATGAATTCTTTTATAATATGTAGGGGTATCGTTGTGATCCTATTTCATGAAGAAGAATAGCAAATAGATTTTTATAAATTATTTTGATCATAAATAAGTTTAGATTAGATCTAAAGTGATTTATGACTCATTACAATAAAATAAATTCAGATATAAAAATTATTTTAAAATCTAAATAGCATATTACATTAGATGTAATTGGTAATGATCTAAAAGTAGTCATGATACATGTGATCTATATATATAAAGTTTAGATCATAATTATACATGTTTAATTGTTAAACATACATATGAAAATTAGTTTTCATGATATGAAGTATATGGTATGCTTCACTTAAAATTCTAATAGAATAGTTCTACAAACTGAAACACACGTTTCATACATTTAATTTGGAATTAAGTTTTAAAATGATCTAGATTTAAGACTTGAAGATTATAAGATACCACATAAATCAATGGGCAATGGGTTAGCATGCATCAGGTCCTCTTATTAGGTTAGACCTAGGGTTAGAAACATATTTAGACTAAATAGAAAAATTAGTTAAATCTAATCAAGAGTTGAATTAGATTAAATTAGAATTTCTCTAGATCAACCTTAATAGTTGAAGCTTAATCAAGTCTATATTTTTGACCTTGCTAAATGGACCATGATCATGGTTCAGTGGTTGATCCTGAATCTTCTAATGGATCAAACTGAACTAATTAATCAGTTGGTGTCTAAGATAAGTTTGACAGTTTTGATCGGTGGTCATTAATTGGGAGCTACTCATCTAGATAGTGTCTATGGTAAGTTAAGGGCATATCCCTCCCACTGATCTTACTTATCTAGCCAACATGGTAGATTATATTTTGATTAGGTCACTAATCGATTCGAGCTGACCTATGCCATTAAGATAAATCTGTATGACTAATTTAGGTATCTTTAGATTAGCTTGTATAAAGTCCTCTTTATGACTTAGTGAAGTCAGTGGGAGGATTTACTACTTGTAGATCAGTTTCTTCTTTTATTCTCAAATCATTAAGTCAAATTCTTAAAATTATTAGGTCCTTAAAATGATATAGTTATGATGATAACTAGTTCATAGCCTCCTATTAAGGTGCGTGATAATAAATCCAACATTCTAAATAGGCATTGGAGGTACCACACACTTGATGTCTATTAGGTATTAAAATTATCATTCATCATATGATCATCTTATTGTGCCCTTTAGATCAATGCTCAGGTTGGTCGAGCTATACTCAAGCCTAGACATTCGTTTGTTCGATGCGCATAGTGTAGTCATGTTAATGGTTGGGTCTAACCAGAATTTTCATTGCAGTTATCACACATCTGCTAAAGAGATGCCTAGGGCAAAACCTAATTGCTGAAAGTTGTTTGGACCTAACGAGGTTATGAACCTATACATGGATGCACTAGGATTGGTCGAGCCACACTCGGGCCCGAATGTAGTCCATATGGATTCTGGTACCCACTAAAGAGTCAGTGTAATTTTTCAAAATGGAGGTAGAGGCTACCAATTCATATAAAATAGTGAGAGTATATTTAGACTAAAGTCTATATCTTTAGGATTAAAATAATTCATATACTAATAGATTTGTGTTTCTTCTTTTCAGCTATGACCAACACACTATCGCTCCATTCGCTGTTGGACAGCAACAAGCTTATCGGACCTAACTTTGATAGCTAGTATTGAAAGTTGAAGATCGTCCTAGAGCATGAAAAGATCTTGTATGTACTTACAGATCCAGCACCTGAAAAATCTACTGCCGATGCACCCCATACTGTGAGAGACACTTATCTGAAATGGCTCAATGACCGTATGACCATGTGTTGCATCATGAGGGCAGTCATGAATGACAAACTTAGCCGTAAGTTCGAGAATGTATAACCAGAGGATATGATTCAAATGTTGAATGAGTCTTTCGGCACCCCTGAGGATGTGGAAAGACATAAAATCTCCTATACTATATTCAATGTCCGTATGCAAGAGGGAGTGTCAGTCACTAATCATGTATTGTACATGATCGAGCAGATTGAATGCTTAAGCAAACTTGGCTTTTCATTACATAAACAATTAGTCAAGGATGCTGTCCTAAACTCACTACCGAAATCCTACCTACCCTTCTTGAGTCATTACACAATGATCAAGTCGGTAGTGAACTACCATGATTTGCTAAGATTGCTGCAGACATTCAAAAAGGACCATTAGCTTCAGAAGGAGTCAGTGCATATAGTGGGAGGTTGGTTTGCAGGTCATCGATTCTCTAAGAGAGAAAAGAAAAAAAAGGTACAGAAGAATCATACCACCAATCCAAAACTAAAACAGCACAAAAAATTGAAAGTCGATAAGAGCCAGGCAGAATACTTCTTTTACAAGAAGCTGGATCATTGAAAAAGAAATTGTCTAGCATATAAAGCTTACCTTGATCCAAATAGGTCAAAGAGCAAGAGAAACAAGCAATCAGTTGATTCGCAAGGTACTTATATGATAACACCTTGTAATTTCTCTGTTTATGATATTACTACTTGGATATTGGATACTAAAAGTTTGTTTAGTATTTATAATTTATTGCAGAGACTGTAGATCAGTAGAAAATTTCAAGAAGGCGAGTAGTTCCTGAATGTTGGAGATGGAAGCCTTGCTCTAGTTTTAGCTTTAGGAACTATGCAGCTTATTTTCGAGTTTAATAGTATCATGTTAGATGAGTATCATTATTATCCTTTCTTTTTGATGAATGTCATCTCTGTAGGCCTTTTGGCCAAACTTGATTTTAAGTTTTTAATAAAAGATAATTTTTGTGATATCATTATGAATAATACTATAATTATGCATGAACAATTAAAATATGGTATATATATATATATATATATATATTATCACAGCCTGTTGATGTAATATACACATCAAACAAATATCTTAAGATAGATAATGTCAGTGATTCTTACCTTTGGCATTGTAGGCTAGGTCATATGAACAAGAATAGGATAGATAGGTTTATCAAGGAGGATATCCTTAAAATTAATGATTGTGAATCATTACCAACTTGTGAATCTTATCTATTTGATAAGATGACTAAGTCATCTTTTAAAGAAAAAGGTGAACGAGCCAATCATATTCTAGATCTAATATATGGTGGTGTATGTAGACCCATGAACATAAGCATCAGAGGAAGGTATTATTACTTCATTATATTTACAGATGACCTATCAAGGTATGGGTATGTCAACCTTATGTAGCATAAATCTAAATTATTTAAAATATTTAAATGATTTTGGAGTGAAGTAGAAAAATAGATTGAGAAGAGTATTAAAATTTTTTGATCAGACTGAGGAGGTGAATACCTCACCAGTGATTTTCTCACATATCTAGAGGAGAATAGGATTCTCTCATAGTGAACCCCTCCTGGAACATCACAATATAATAGAATGTTTGAAAGAAGGAATCGAATCTTGTTAGATATGGTTCGATCTATGATGAAGTTTGTAAATCTGTCAATCTTCTTTTGGGGATACACACTTGAAACTGCCTGTTATATTCTTAACAAGATTTCGAGCAAGTCTATCGATAAAACTCCATATGAGATATGGATAGGGCATAAGCTAGTGCTCTCACACCTTAAGGTTTGGGGGTGTCCAGCTTATGTCAAGCGTTTAAGATAGATAAGTTTATATCAAAGTCTAATAAATGCTTGTTCATAGGATATCTAAAGAAAACTAAAGAGTACCACTTCTATCTCACTGAAGAACAAAAGATATTCGTCAGCAATAGAAAAATCTTTTTGAAAAAGGAGTTCTTTGGAGAAGAAACTAATGCCGAAAAAATTGAACTTGATAAAGTTCATGAGGTAGAAGAACCAGCACACACATAATCAAATTTGATTGGAGAATCAAATTCGAAGCCTGTAGAAGCACCATTAAGGAGATCTAATAGAGTACCACATCAATCGGAAAGATACTATAGTTTCTTGATCCAAGATGGTGATCCTATCGAAATAGAAGAGAACAATGAGTATCCGATCACCTATATGGAAGCCATGCAAAGGACCGACTCCTAGAAGTTGCTTGAGATCATAAAATCTGAGATGGAGTCCATGAAGATCAATAGTGTATGAACACTAGTTGATCCATCCAAAGTGATAAAACCCATAGGGTACAAGTGGATTTTCAAAAGGAACAGAGGAGCAGACGGGAATGTGGAAACCTGTAAAGCCTATCTAGTTATCAATGTTAGATGTATGTCCTGGAAGCCTATATAGCTGACATATTATAATAAATCTAGGACATAATTTTGTACTTAATATATTGATATAATCAATAAAAGAATAAATTTTTTTCATTCAAGTGTGATGTGTCCTTAAATCATCCATGAAATTAGTTTCGATACATATTCTCAAGGTATTGAGAATTAGAGACATGTATTTAATTCCTAAATGCTTCCGATCATAGGATCATCATGAGGAGGGTGATAGATCTGAATAGACTAGTGCACAAATCACTTCTTTTAGGATAGATGGATCTCTAGTCTATAGTATAAAGATACTGGGGATGAGTACGAATAGTTGCTAGAGTCTAATTAGTACTGAGCGTGACCATACAAGAGATCACTTGGATTTCTATTTGATCATCAGTGATTGTCTCGATGCTGCAGTTGTGTGACTGATCCTTTGACTTGAGATAGTACTGCTACTCGCAGTGAGACTGCTAGAGTTTGACTGACACATAAACATAGGTCTCAATGAGCCCTTGTAGTGGATGTTGGCGATAGTTGGTCCACTGTAGGAGTAGGTTGTGCATCAAGATAGGATCTATTGATCTTGATAGAAAGGAGTAGTCCTATGAAATTTGAGAGGCTAAATTTAAGAGTTTGTGGCCACAGCAATGTGATTGATAGAAAAAAATTTTCATAGAAGTCACAACTGGACTTGAGCTAATCGAATCTATCATATGACTGATGATGAGGTTTGACGATTTATCTATGACCTGCCATCTAATCAGAATTCACGATAGAGAGACTGAATCTCACGTTAACTATACCTAGAGGTTCATTTTAGTTCTACTAGATTGTCACTATATACCGTTAGGTGTCACTGGTGGATTGTGATAGCTCACTATGATTGTTCTGGTTCGACAATCCTTGCTGAGTTAGAGTTGAATTGTTCCGACCCATTGAAAAGAGTTTCAATGATATGATGATAGAGATCATTGTATATCTCACTACCAGATAGAATTGAACCTATGGGGTCACACAACAAAGGGATTAGGTCTTGGAATAAGCAATTGACTTATGAAGTGTCAATTAGGTTTAGAGAAATCTATTAGGTTCATGATAACCTTGCTAGCACATGGTTGGACCTAATTCTTCTTTCAATTGGGATTACTTATTTGATAAGATAATTTTAACTTAATTACTTGTTAATAACTATTTGAATAAGATTCATGAGACTTCAATTGTTGGATGTCTAAGGTTATGGATTATATAAATTAAGGGTGCAAGTCTCTAATTAATTTCCTTGATAGTTATTCTTGGGTGCCACCTTGATTTGATCAAGTTAGGCGTGTCCATTGATTAGAGAGCCTTTAGTTCTCCTATAGAGAGTCTCTTGGATGTATTTTGGGGTGTCTAATTATGGGTGCAAGGGCTTCAATTGTTGGCCCTAAAGGGTCTCCTAAAGTAAGTTGGATAACTTAAGTTATTAGAAAATCCAATGCAAGTAGGACTTATATTATGAGATTGAATAAGATTCAATCCTCATGCTTATTTAAAGGGACCTCCCCTAAGGTCCCTAGAGCATCCAAACGAGCAGCTCCTCACACCTAGAAGTAGTCCCCATGCCCTCTCTTCCTTTCCCTTTCTTTTCTCCCTCCCTTAGACATCCAAACATCCTTCACTTGGGGCATCACTTCCTGTCCACACCAAGGGGTGTTGAGGCATCCTCTTGCTGCTGCTCCATGATGTTTTGTAGCAGCACAAAGCAAAGCAAAAGACTAGAGAAGAAGAGAAAAAGAAGATCAAGGAAAGAAATCAAGTATTGATCACGATCCAGGTTTCATTCAGATCAGTAGGCTAAATTTTTAGAGAAGAAAACTCAGATTAAAGAGGACTATTCTAGGCTAATCCTGAGTGGATACTTGTAAAAGTCAAATACTTGTGTAGCTAAGAGAGAACCTCTTCTCTTCCAGATCCAGATTTGAAGAAAAGAATTGCGAAATAGGTATGTGATTTGATCACAATCTGAATTTCAGCATACATTAATTTCAGCATATGAGATAGATCCATGTGATTTTATATTTTTATGCATGCATAATTTAGATTAAAAGTATTTTAATCTTATTTTCTACTATATTATTTAGAAAATAAAGTTTTAAAATATAATATGCATGCACCAAACCTCAAATTCCAATAGTGGTAACAGAGCCACAGGTTTTCATATGCTGAATTTTGATATATATGTTTTTGAAAAGATTTCAAAATTAGATTTTTTCTTGACACCTAAGATATATAGATGGATCTTCTAATCTAAAATTTAATTTTATGTTTAATTTTAGAACATATAGTTGATATGTTATTGCATACATAGATCTGAATTTTGATCTAGAAAGAGTTCTAATTCATGTTCATGTGATATATATAGATGCATATATAAAATCTAAAATTTTTATATAATCTGAATTTTGATCCATATATATTATATAGTTATATATTTGGATCATCAATTTATTTTTAATCTGATCTATGATTAGTATATGAGATATATGATATCATGCTTAGATCTAAAATTTTATTTAGATCTGATTTTACATGCATATATATGATATATATTTATATGTTAAAATCTAAAAATTATTTTTATATTTTAAAATTTACTTTCATGCAAAAAATTTAGATCTGAAATATGATTTTAGAATCTAAAATTTGTGTTTGTGCATGAGAATTTTGGTCATGAAAAAATCATTAATTTGGTCATGTAATAGGATTGAATTTAAAATTTTTGATTTGAGTCATATGGGTCTAATTCGATTAAGTAATTGGTCAAATCGAGTCAAATATTAATCAAGATTAGATTAATTAAGTTAATGATCATACAATTATTGTTGATCAAATTAATTGAATCCCATATGTAGAATCGATTAATCTAAGGACCTAATTTGACTCGTTAGTTTGAGCCCAATTCGCTTGAGTTAACCAATTCTGATCAATCGACCTATTGGTGTTTAAGATAAGTTAATAAGATGTGGTTATTTAATTAGCTCTGTTAGCTGACCTAACCAATTTATTGGTGTCTAAGGAAGGAGACGAGGGGACCCCCACCATTCTCCACTTACCTGGCTGATTTGGAAGATTGGGTCTTGAATTAGGTTGCTTAGTGGTTTAGTTTAGCCCATGCCAGTTAGATTAGTCATATGATGACTGATTAGATGAGACCTAAACTTAAACCTCTCCACAAATATTAAGTTCATAGGTCTTTCACCATTGTAGATGTGCGGGCGTGCTACCGACGTTGATTGTTCTCGACTGGTTACAGTGGTTCAGTTGCATCGGAAACAGCAACCACTCTATTAGCAAAGAGTTGCTCCAGGGTAAGGATGGAGTTGGGCCCAATAATTATTAGGTGAGGGCCCAATGATGGCCTTGCACCTGCTTGTGAATGGTGGGTCAGGCTTAACTAACATATGTGGGCAATAACTGTTAGGTGAGCCACATGACTTAGAGATCAAGTCGCTGCAACATGCTTAGAGAAGTATCCAGATGAAGAGTTGCCTATGCATCGGTGTGCATATTACCAATAACTGTTAGGTGAGGTGTATGTCATCGATGGGACCGCAGTACCCATTAGGAATCCTTTGTTGCATTAGGTTTTCTTTGTGGAGAGTGGAGGGATCCGATAAATTAGTAGGAGTCATTATTTGCATCTTAAAGTCCCTAGAAGTAAATTAAATATTAAGTACAAAAGTCTAACTTGAATTTTTACTCTCGCAGTTAAACAATGTCAGCCTCAAAACCTCTAGCTCACATCCTGAAAACCAATCATTTGATCGGTAATAATTTTAAAGATTAGCTTAAAAATCTCAGGATTGTCCTGACCTCAGAAAAGTTAAGTCATGTTCTCGATCAGAATCCCATAGTGCTACCAAATCGTCCTACTACTGAGCAAAAAGCTGCTTTTTAAAAGTGGATGGATGAAGATAGTCGGATCAAGTGCTATGTACTGGCGTCCACGTCAAACGAGTTGCAAAGCCAATATGAGCATATGCCCACTGTCCGATTTATGATCACTCACCTACAAGAATTATATGGTAAGCAAAGCCGTACTGCATGTTTCGAAGTGTCCATGAGACTCTTCAATCTGAAGATGTGCGAGGGGCAGTCTGTCTATGAGCACTGTATGACAGTGATCAAGGATATTGAGGAATTTAGGAAGCTCGGGCTAGACATCCAAAAAGATTTATAGATGGATCTAATCCTTCAATTTCTTACCAGATCATATAGTCAATTCATTATGAATTTTCATATGAACAAACTTGACTACATTATTTTCGAACTCATCAATATGTTGGTCACTATGGAGGGTACCTTGAAAAGTTCAAGGGGCACTGTTCTCGCTGTGGAGCGGATTTTTTCTTTCAAAAATAAAATCTAATGGAAAGAAAAAGGTTAAAATCATGAAAAAGCAGAAGAAAGAGAGCAAGCCGAAGAAGGATGGTCCAAAGGTGGCTGAGGCAAAGAGAAAGTGTTTCTACTATCATGCTGAAGGTTACTGAAAAAGGAACTTGTTGGAATTCGGGATTTGGTGCATGCACATATGTTTCAAAATTTTATTTTTTAAACACCACAGCTGAGAATAAGATTAAAATACTTTTAATCTAAATGACACATGCATGAAAACATAAAACCACATAAATCTATTGAAGAAAAACTGACTTTTTCCTTGTAGGATCTTCCAGATCTAATGAGATCTAGGGTGGAATATTTCAAAAAAAATTATCCTATGATATTTAAATTTAAGGTCTATTAGATCTAATTCCTATTATCTGATATTAAATCTAAAATTAAATCTAAAACTTGAGGATTAAAGGAATACCTCTAGGGTAACTAGATTACCCTATAGATGATCGCAGCAATGCCCGAGGTTCTAAAATAGCCACGCAATCGCCTGATCTCTACCAGTATCCACTCAAGTAGGATCTGGATCATCTTCTCCTTGTGAATCTTTGCTTCAAAAATCAGGTCTAGATCTGATCTGGAAGATCTTTAAAAGATCTTCTGAAGCTGGAACAGCAGCTTCTTGACAAATCTCTGCAGCCTTCTAATCAGGAAGCCACCATGCCTTGGACAAGCATCAGATGGATGCCCAACCTCTTGGATATGAAGAGGGGAGGGAGAGGAGCAGAGGGGGTATAGAGAAGTGGAGAGGATTCAGGCTTTTGCTGGGTATTGAGTAGAGAGTCTAAACCCTAGGCGCAGATAGGGTTTAATTAGACCCTGTTGCGCCATGCAGTGCCACATCATTCGACCAATCAGAACATTCTAATTAATTCTGAAAAAATTTTGATTGATGGAGTGATATCATCTGATCATATCAGATAAGAATCTCCATAATCCCTCCTACTGTTGGGGCCAACACTGGATAAGCACAGTGAGATTGGCGCCCGATAGTCCAAGTTGATCAAGGGATCAGAGTCCTCATCTCATGAGACTCTATCCTTATCCACTTGGGGTGCACGCCATATCTGATTATGGTGCCCACATTGAGGGCTAATTTAGTAGGTGGACACTCCACTAAAACTCTCCAATGACCGCTTGCCAAGTGGCCTTCAGTCCAAGGTCCATGGGTCAATGTTTGACCAATGTCCTAAAATGGAAATGACAGGTGACAGGAATTGGGAGGTATTGTCTTAAATTCATCTCATGAATTAAGATAAAACTTTTCTGAGCTGGACTAGCTCCAGTCAGACTAAGAGAAATCTTCTCAAGGTTCTTTGGGTGAGTCAAATCACATTTAGCTCAATCGAGATAGAAAAGATTACATGAAGAGAAAGTTAGGCTCAATCATGTACTAGCACAATTTTTTTGAACCTAATTGGATCTAATCCAAATCAATCGAACTGGGCTAGCTCAATTGATGACATCCAGACCCTAACTCTTATTTGTGTGACCCAGTTAGGTTCATTTTTGTATGGTAATGAGACATGTCATGATCTCATCATCGACATCATCGAAACTCTTTTCGATGGACCAGAACTCTTCTGATTCAGATAATTAGAATGATCGATCATCAAGATCATTCTAATTGCTCCCAAAATCCACCAGTGACACCTAGCAGTATATGGTGGCAACCCATAATAAATGAAGATGAAACTCTCGATGTAGCTACCTGTGTGATTGAGTTCCTCTATCATGAGTTCCGACTGAATTAGGCTTAAGGTGAACTCGTCAAATCCAACATCAGTCATATGAATCAATCGATCGATCCAAGTCCGATGTGAAACCCCAATGAAAAATTCTTTTTTATTATTTCACTCTGCCATGGCCATGGGCTTAAAGACTCGATCTTTCGATCTTCATAGGACTACTCCTCTCATCTACCGAGGTTGATAGATCCTATCTTGATACAATCTGGTTCCTACAATGAATATGCTACAGCCAATATACACCTCAGGATTTTGAATGGGTAGGAGATCGAGTTATAGTGTAGTCAAACTATAACACACTCAAGGTAAACTGTCGATGCACCTTAGGTCAAAGAACTAGACACACAGCTGCAGCATCGAGCTAGTCATCGACGAGAAGGTAGACTTCCTTATGACTGCTCGAGATGGTCACGCTCAGTACTCTCGTTCTCAACGAATATCTGTACTCTCACTCGGTGTCTCCATACCATAGACTCAAGATACATCTATCCTAAGAAAGTGATCGTACACCAACCTTCCGGATCGATCACCATCCTCGTGATGATCCTATGGTCAGGAGCTGTTTATGAGTTAGTTATATAAATTCATGCCTTAAATTTTCAACTCTTGAAAATATGAATTAACATTCCTACTAACTCAAAGGATGTATCACAGACATAATGTACACAATGTGATAGTAGAATAATCTTTTTATTCATTTATAGTCAAAATTATAAATTTGTCCTTACATTTGTACTGGAATGTGTCAGCCAATTTGGCATCTAGGGCACACATCTAACAAACTCCCACTTGACCTAATGCCAATTGGCTATATATCTAAGTCCCATCTTCTCAAGGTGGGCGTCGATCTTCTGCTGGCCTAATGGCTTTGTCAGTGGGTCTGCCACATTGTCTGTGAAGTTAACTCTCTTAACCTCGACATAACTTTTTTCGAGGTAATCACGGATCAGATGAAATCACCGCTCGATATGTTTGAACTTCTGGTGAGACCTTGGCTCCTTAGCTAGGGCTATGGCACCATTATTGTCGCAATAAAGAGGGATGGCATCCGATGACATCACTCTAAGCTCTGCGGCAAACTTCTTGTACCAGAATACCTCCTTCGCATCTTCCAATGCAGAAATATACTCTGCCTCCATGGTGGAATTAGCAATCACCGTCTGCTTGGAACTCTTCCAGCTAACTGCACCACCATTACAAATGAACAGACTCCCAGATGTCGACTTTCGATCATCTATATCAGACATAAAGTCTGAGTCTTAAATTTCTAAATCTGGAGTTCTCATTCTCAAAGACTAGAAACATATCTTTAGTCCTTCTCAAGTACTTAAGGATACATTTTACAGAATTCTAGTGTCTTTGCCTAGATTTGACTAATATCTGCTTGTGACACTCACAGCATGGGCTATATTAGGTCGTGTACATAGCATGGCATACATGAGGCTTCCTATTGCTGAAGCATAAGAGATCTTGCTCATGCGTTCAATCTCCTCAGGTGTGCTAGGGCACATCTTCTTGGAGAGATGAATGACATGTCTAAAAGGTACTAAACCTCTTTTGGAGTTTTTCATGCTAAATCTTTTTAGCACCTCCTCTATGTACATCTTCTGTGAAAGTCCCAGCATCCTATTTGGTCTATCTCTATAGACCTTAATACCCAGTATAAAGGATGCCTCTCTTAAATCTTTCACAGAGAACTCCTTAGACAACCATATTTTGACTGAGGTCAACATGAAAATATCATTCTCAATCAGGAGGATGTCATTTACGTACAATACGAGGAAGACAACTGCGCTCCCACTGACCTTCTTGAACACACATGGTTCCTCCTCATTCTTGATGAAACCAAATATTTTGATCACATCATTGAAACGAGTATTCCAGCTCTGAGATGCTTGCTTAAGTCCATAAATAGACCTTTGTAGCTTGCAGACCTTGTGATCATCATCACCGGATGTGAAATCAAGCGGCTGTTCCATATAGATATCTTTCTCAAGATATTCATTTAAGAATGCCGTTTTCACATCCATCTACCATATTTCATAATCGAAATAGGCTGCAACAGCAAGCAATATGCGGATGAATTTTAGCATGGCTACAGGCGAAAAGGTATCCTGATAGTCAATGCCTTCACGCTGACTATGACCTTTCGCTATGAGCCTAGCCTTGAATGTCTCCACATTCCCATCTGTATCTATCTTTCTCTTAAAGATTCATTTACACCTAAAGGTACAATACCTTCAGATGGATCTATTAAGGTCCAGATTTGGTTTGAGTGCATCGAATCAATATCTGATCTCATTGCCTCTAACCATTTCTCAGAGTCGATATCTGATATCACCTCATCATAGTCTTGGGGTCATCACCATGAGTCTCCTTTTTCATGAGGAATATTTTTTCTACTTTCTCTTGTATAGTATCTAAGTACCTTTCAGGAGGATGGAAAACCCTAGTCGATCTACGAGGTGGAAGAGGTTGTATTAGGATTGGTTCTAATTGATTGGGTTCCTCAGATTCTTTAGCTCGTTGCTCTTGGGAGACATTCTCCTTGAGCTTAATTATTCTTCCGATGCCACTATCTTGAATAAATTATTTTTTAAGAAAAATAGTATGTCGATTCACAATCATATTGTGGTCTTTCGAAATATAAAAATAGTATCTTAATGACTCTTTAGGATATCCTATGAACTGAACTCTAAAAGACCTGAACTCTAACTTGTCCGCCTGCTGTCTCTTGACATAAGCCGGACAACCCCAAATTCTGAGATGACTCAGACTTGGCTTCTTACCATGCCATATCTCATACGGTGTGGTAGGAACGATTTTAGAGGAAACCCTATTCAATACATATATTGCTGTCATAAGACAATGTCTCCAAAGAAACTCAGGGAGATCCGTGAAGCTCATCATGGAACAGACCATATCTAATAGGATTCGATTCCTCCATTCTGAAATCTCGTTGAGTTGTGACGTTCCAGGTGAAGTCATTGAGAGATTATGCCATTATTCTTAAGATAGTCTAAGAACTTCCGACTAAGGTATTCACCTCCTCGATCTGACTGAAGAACCTTAATGGGCTTTTCTGTTTATTTTTCTACCTCATGTCTAAATTCTTTAAACTTTTCAAAGGCTTCAGACTTATGTTTCATTAGAAACACATACCCGTACCTAGATATATCATCGGTGAAGGTAATGAAGTAGACATAGTTGCCTCTAGCCGGCATATCAAATGGGCCGCACACATCTGTATGTACTAGGGCAAGTAAGTCTGTGGCCCTTTCCCCATGTCCTGTAAAAGAGAGCTTGGTCATTTTGCCTTGAAGGCATGATTCACAAACTAGATATGACTCGAAAGTCAACGGACTCAATAGCCCGAATTTCTCTAATTTGTTAACCCTGTCTTCCGCTATATGACCTAGCCTTAGGTGCCATAGATACCTATCATTTAGACTATCTCTAGGCCTTTTAATTCCTATGGCATTCACATTTTTCTCGATATTAAATACAGATACATCAATATGTAGCTGATAGAGACCATTAATAAGAAAATCATTTGTAACTTTATTATTTTCACAAAATATATTACAATGATCCTTATGAAAGCTAATCACATAGCCTTCTTGTGCTAAACATGAAATAGAAATCAAATTCCTGTTTGCTGCAGGAACATAATAATAGTCTTTAAGAACTAAATCTAATCTTAATGGTAATCGCAGAGGGTAGGTTCTCACGGCCACAGCAGCAACTCTTGCTCCATTCTCGATGCATAGGATCATATCCCCATCTCTTAGCCTCCTGCTCTCCTCAAGACCCTGCAAAGAAGTACACAAATGAGCACTAGAACTAGAGTCAAGTATCCAACTGGATGCAGAGGAAATCGTAAGATTAGATTCTATAATGAGCATACCTCCAGAAGGACTATCCATCTTGTTCTTCAGGGTGGCCAGGTACCGAGGACAATTTTTGTTGGTGCAAAAATCCGCTTGCGTCGGAGAAGCTGGAGTCGGGGAAGCCGCGGTCGCCGCCGGGACCTGCAAGGGAAGTCTAAACTGGAGGTGGGGTTGCTCCGGCAAGACCCTCCGACGCTCAAGTCAGTTCTCTGCCTCAACAAGAATGGAACGCTTGAACGGAGAATTTAGCAGAGTTTTGAGATAAAAAATGAGCTTATAGAATAACGTATCTGGGTCCCCCTTTTTATAGGTGGGGGAGATAACGGATTGATGGTGGTATCTGTAACCGTCTGGCAGTGGGCTGCCTAAGGTCAGGCGGAGTTTGCTGCGAAGAGTAGTGGAATGGACCCGTGGCTATCACTGGGGCGTGCCACGTGGAGTCTGCCGCGTGAAGTGGGGCGGCGTTTGTTGTCGTGACTTGCCAGCGGGTGGGAGAATCATGCGGTATCCGTTGCAGGAGGTGGAGCAGGATCGTGGCTATTTATCGTAGCCTGTCAGGTAGTAATGGAGCCGCGTGGGATCCGTCGTAGGGAGTGGAGCAGTGCTGCGATCGTTACTGCAGCCTGTCAGGGAGTGGTGGAGCTGCGCAGAATCCGTCGTAGGAAGTGTAGCAGAATCGTGGCCGTGATTGTGGCCTGGAGTGCAGATTTGTCGGCTGAAGTTCGGCTGTGGCCAGAGTCTGACCCCACGTAGGGTCCAGGTGGAGTCCTCCTTGCGGTCGGGGTAGTGGGTGGAGCCCGGCTCCCGTGGGAGTCCGGGTGGAATCCCCTGCAATCAAAATCAGATGCAAAGTCTGGCTCCCGTAGGAGTCCGGACAAGGCTTACCGGCAGCTGACGTCGAGGGCAGAGCCCGGCTCCCATAGGAGTCCGGGCGGAGTCCACCTGCGGTTGAAGTTGTTGAGGAGTCCGGCTCCTGTAGGAGTCCGGACGAAGTCTGCTTGTAGCTATTGGAGTTGAGGATGAAACCCGGCTCCCGTAGGAGTCCGGCGGAGTTGTCCTGTAGTCGATGTCGATGACGGAGCCCGGCTCCCGTAGGAGCCCGACAGAGTCTTCCTGCAATCAAAGTCAAAGGCGAAGTCCGGCTCTCGTAGGAGTCCGGACGGGGCTTACCAGCGGTCGATGTTGAGGACGGAGCCCGGCTCCCGTAGGAGTCCGGGCGGAGTCTACTTGCAGTTGAAGTTGTTGGCAGAGTTCGGCTCCGTAGGAGTCCGGACGAAGTCTGCTTGTAGCTGTTGGAGTTGAGGACGAAATCCGGATCCCGTAGGAGTTCGGGCGAAGTTTTCCTTTGAGGTCGACATCGTGGGCGGAATCATTGATTCTGTTGAGGACTTCGGCTGGGGGTATTTTATACCCAACACCAGTCCCCCTACTTCTGAGTTTGAATTTCGAACGAAGGAAGTACAGAGAGATGGGCACAGCCGAAGCCGTCTCTTCGAATCCCGCGCACTGCCACCCCCAGATATTTTGGCCTTTAATGTGTGTACGTCAGAGCTCGTTTTCTGATGAAGGTGACCTGAAGAGTCTTTTCGGAACCCCCATCGGAATGCGATCCCAAGCATCATGCTACAGAAATTAGCGAACGATCAACCCTCGATAGCGGTGAGGGGGACATGCGGGACACGCGGCACGCACCAATTGGCCCAGGAACACCCGTCGCCATAACTGCGCTAGGATCCGTCGGCTATTTAAACCCCCTAATCTCCCTTCGTGGCTTCATCCTGTCGATAGGACGGTACCTTTCTTTCGCCTGAGAGCCTAGCTACTCAGCCACTTCCCTCGCACCAGTCCTTGCCTTCTTCAGCCCCCCAATTCTTCTCTGAGGGTTCCCACACCATGTCCTCTACCCCGGAGGCCATTCTTGAAGGGATGTCTAGGGCTTGGAGGAAGGCGAGAAGGAGAACGGCGGCCGGTGAGGATCTCCATCGTTTTAAAGGGGGCTCAATGAAGAATTCCTTCAATAACAGGGGTTTAATAACGGGGGCCGTCGATAAAGTTATTCTGCCCGAGAATTTCGGAGTAGCAAGGCGGGGTGATACCGATCAAGAGGGCAAAGCTGTCGTCACAAGCTGTGGCGGGATCCTTTATGCCGTCGGGGTCGAGGGACCAGAAGCGGTCGGTGTCAACGGTGGGGCAGCAAAATCTATTGCGGGGACGGTGGAAGTAGCGCATGCCGACCTTGCCGGAGCATTTTGGGTGGCGACTGTCGTGGAGCATTCGGAGATGGAGCATATCTCTGGCGCCACCGCTGCCTCCAAGGTGACTCCGGCTCTTCTTGAAACAGGTCTTTGTCACTGCTGCCGTTGCCCTTATCGCCCCCGGGAATCTATCCCACCCTTTTCCCCCTAGGGTTGGGACTTTGGAGATGGAGCGAAGCGAGGCGAGGCGAGAGCCGATAGGTCCGTTACACGTACTGGAGAACGCGGCTGAGAAGGACAGAGACGGGGAGAGGAGTTTGCAGCTGGGAGCGACCTCCGGTATATCCTTCCCGAACCGTGTTCGTGAGGCTTGCAATGATGTATATCTTCTTTTTTTCTTGACCCACGGGTCTTGTAATGTATATCTTGTTAAATGAAAAGGAGATTTTGCTACCTTGTCTGCATCTTGCATCGAATAGTTGTTTGTCGAGCTTCTTCGTTTTCCATTCCTCTTTCTTCCTCCTTTTCTTCTCTTTTTTTTTTTTTTTTTTTTTTTTTTTTTTTTTTTTTTACGTCGTCCTAAGGTCATCGACGACTTCTTTTATCCGTGTAGGGTTGTTATCTGCCGAGGTCCTTTTCGACTTTTACGCCGTTCGAAGATACTCGGTTGTCATTTTTCAGTCAATGGCTGCAGGTTCGCTTGGGGCCATTTGGGCCCGGGGTCCCTTCTAGGGCTTGAATTCGAGGATCCGAGCTTCAGTTGCCCTCGGGCGCTGTTTGTTTTCCAATCATCACTGTTGCAATCCATTACCTTTCTTTATTGCTTGGAGTTTTTTCACCGCTGAAGTCGAGGCTAAGTTTGGCTCCCGTGGGAGTCCGGACGGAGAATCCCTCTTGGAGTCATGGGTGGAGCCCGGCTCTCGTAGGAGTCCGGGCGAAGCCTTCCTTGGTGTCGTGGACAGAGCCCGGCTCCCGTTGGAGTCAGGGTGAAGTCTTCCTGCAATCAAAGTCATAGGTAGAGTCCGGCTCCCGTAGGAGTCCGGACAAGGCTTATCGGTAGTTGCTGTCGTCAGCGGAGCCCAGCTCCCGTAGGAGTC
This sequence comes from Elaeis guineensis, assembly GCF_000442705.2. NCBI lineage: Eukaryota > Viridiplantae > Streptophyta > Magnoliopsida > Arecales > Arecaceae > Elaeis > Elaeis guineensis. The sequence goes on along the minus strand of NC_026003.2, from coordinate 33,806,071 downwards.
CGGGCGGGGTTGTTCTGTAGTTGATGTCGGCGATGGAGCCCGGCTCCCATAGAAGTCTGGGCTGGGCTTACCATCGGTCAAAGTTGCTTAAGTTAGGGCAAGGTTTTCCTCTTGGGGGGCGCATATGGACATTGCAGGGCCTTCCCCCCATCCGGTCTAAAAGGATCGGGCCTTCGACTTTGCTCAAGTTAGGGTGAGGTTCTCCTCCTGTCCCTAACAGGGCTATGGGGGCACATATGGGCGTTGTAAGGCCTCTCCCCCCATCCGGTCTAAATGGAATCGGGCCTTCGACTTTGCTCAAGTTAGGGCGAGGTTCTCCTCCTGTCCCTAACAGGGCTGTGGGGGCACATATGGGCGTTGTAAGGCCTCTCCCCCCATCCGGTCTAAATGGAACCGGGCCTTCGACTTTGCTCAAGTTAGGGCGAGGTTCTCCTCCTGTCCCTAATAGGGCTGTGGGGGCACATATGGGCGTTGTAAGGCCTCTCCCTCCATCCGGTCTAAATGGAACCGGGCCTTCGACTTTGCTCAAGTTAGGCGAGGTTCTCCTCCTGTCCCTAACAGGGCTGTGGGGGCACATATGGGCGTTGTAAGGCTTCTCCCCCCATCCGGTCTAAATGGAACCGGGCCTTCGACTTTGCTCAAGTTAGGGCGAGTTTCTCCTCCTGTCCCTAACAGGGCTGTGGGGGCACATATGGGCGTTGTAAGGCCTCTCCCCCCATCCGGTCTAGATGGAACCGGGCCTTCGACTTTATGAGGTTGCCCTTTTGTTTTTGATACAGTTTGTTTGAATTGTCCAAAGACATGTGGATATGCGGTTTTCGATTAAAACGAAGTCACTGGTAGTACATCCGTAAGTTTTCTAAGCTCCACGGCCGCGGGTGGCCCGTTCCTCCTTGAGGCCCTCTGGTGATGGAGTCGATGGTCCCGATGGGAGGCCGGTCCCCGGGTTGCTCCTCCCTTCTCGACGGTTCAGGTTGTGGAAGGGCTCTTGGCCGGTCTCCTCTACCCTAAGGCCTGCGGCGGATGAATCTGTCAAGTCGACCTCACCGAATGAGCTCCTCGATCTCGTCCTGGAGCTGGATGCATTCCTCTGTGTTGTGGTCGTGGTCGCAGTGGTAGAGGCAGAACTTGTTGGGGTTGCGCTTCCTGGGGTGTGTGCGCATCCTCTCTGGCCTAGGGAGCTGCTCCCTGACCTCCATTAATACATGGGCCTTCGAGGCGTTGAGGGGGGCGTAGTTGCGAAATCTCCCTGGTGGGGAACCCCGCCGAACCCCGCGGTCCGAGCTTCTCTGCCTGCGTGCCTGGGGTGGAGTATGGGCACGCTTATGCCCAGGAGGGGATCGAGAATGCGGCCGGACTTCCTTTGGCCTTTTCTCAACTGCGGGCTTACTCGAATCTCCCGCTTGCCGCTCCCTTGCTGTCTCTTCATCCTTCATTTTGAAGGCTTCTTCCGCTCGGGCGTATCCCTCAGCCCGAGCCAGCAAATCGACAAAATCCCTGTGACACTTCTTCTCCAGGGAGAACAAAAGATCATTCTTCTGAAGGTCGCCTTTCAGGGCGGCCATGGCAACTGATTGGTCCAAGTTCCGGACCTCCAGCACCGCGATGTTGAAGCGGTTGATGTAGGCCCGTATGGACTCCCCTTCCCTCTGCTTGATGTTGATGAGAGACTCCGAACCCTTCCGGGGGCACCGACTGCTGACAAAATGGGTCACAAATTGGTGGCTCATTTGATCGAAGGAGAAGATGGTACCCGATTTCAAAGCTGAATACCAGTTCCTCGCCGCTCCCTTCAAAGTAGATGGGAAAGCCCGGCATAAGATGGCGTCAGGAGCACCGTGAAGCAGCATCATCGTCTGGAAGGCCTCCAGATGATCAACCGGGTCCGAAGTCCCGTCGTAGCTTTCGAACTGGGGAAGCTTGAAGTTTGGCGGGATCGGTTCCTGCATGATCATTTGGGAGAAGGGAGGGTCAGTACAAATGTCCTCACCATAAGCGGGGGGTGCATGGCGGAGTTCTTCAATCCGTCGGTTCATCTCCTGGAGCCTCCAATCCAGGAAATCCTCTCAACTTCGAGTCTCGAGGGTCCTCTGGCAGAACGGGGTAGGGATCTTCCAGGGGTGGAGTCGTGGTCCGATTGAGGGCTCTCTACCCTCGAGTTTGTTTTCCCGAGAAGGATGGGGCGGCTGGCCCAGGTGGCCCGCCCCGCCACCGGGTTCTGGCATTTCGGAGACGCCCTTTTTGGGTGCGCTGACGCCTGCGGCTGCTGCTGCTGCATTGCTTGCACAGCTTCGACGAGGCCTCTGACCTGCTGTGTCAGCAAGTCAAACTGCTCCGTGCCGACCATCGCCGCTGGAGGAGGTTGAGAAATAGGAGGGGAGGCTGGAGCCTGAGATCTGGCCGTGGAGGCCGTGGACTGTCGCGTGGACGCCTTGCGTGGAGGCATCGAGTGTGGACCCAGCGGGGGAAAATAAGGAGTGGGTGTCGGAGGAGATGATCGGAGGCGGCTCCATTGAACGCTCCTTTAAGAACAAGGGTTCTGCGAAGGTTCGCCCCCCTTCCTCTAGCGCCAATCCTGTTGGTGCAAAAATCCGCTTGCGCCGGAGAAGCTGGAGTCGGGGAAGTCACGGTCGCCGCCGGGACCTGCAAGGAAAGTCTAAACCGGAGGTGGGGTTGCTCCGGCAAGACCCTCCGACGCTCAAGTCAGTTCTCTGCCTCAACAAGAATGGAGCGCTCGAACGGAGAATTTAGCAGAGTTTTGAGATAAGAAATGAGCTTATAGAATAACGTATCTAGGTCCCCCTTTTTATAGGCGGGGAGATAACGGATTGATGGCGATATCTGTAACCATCTGGCAGTGAGCTGCCCAGGGTCAGGCAAGTTTGCTGCGAAGAGTAGTGGAATGGACCCGTGGCTATCACTGGGGCGTGCCACGTGGAGTCTGCCGCGTGAAGTGGGGTGGCGTTTGTTGTCGTGACTTGCCAGCGGGTGGGAGAATCGTGCGGTATCCGTTGCAAGAGGTGGAGCAGGATCGCGGCCGTTTATCGTGGCCTGTCAGGTAGTAATGGAGCCGCGTGGGATCCGTCGTAGGGAGTGGAGCAGTGCTGCGATCGTTACTGCAGCCTGTCAGGGAGTGGTGGAGCTGCGCGGAATCCACCGCAGGAAGTGTAGCAGAATCGTGGCCGTGATTGTGGCCTGGGAGTGCAGATTTGTCAGCTGAAGTTCGACTGTGGCCGGAGTCTGACCCCACGTAGGGGTCCAGGCAGAGTCCTCCTTGCGGTCGGGGTAGTGGGTGGAGCCCGGCTCCCGTGGGAGTCCGGGTGGAATCCCCTGCAATCAAAATCAGATGCAAAGTCCGACTCCCGTAGGAGTCCGGACAAGGCTTACCGGCAGCTGACGTCGAGGGTGGAGCCCGGCTCCTATAGGAGTCCGGGCAGAGTCCACCTGCGGTTGAAGTTGTTGACGGAGTCCGGCTCCCGTAGGAGTCCGGACGAAGTCTGCTTGTAGCTGTTGGAGTTGAGGACAAAACCCGGCTCCCGTAGGAGTCCGGGTGGAGTCTCCCTGCAATCAAAGTTAAAGGCGAAGTCCGGCTCCCGTAGGAGTCCGGACGGGGCTTACCAGTAGTTGATGTTGAGGACGGAGCCCGGCTCCCGTAGAAGTCCGGGCGGAGTCAACTTGAAGTCGGAGTTGTCGGCGGAGTCCGGCTCCCATAGGAGTCCGGACACATTCTGTCTTGCAGCCGTTGGAGTCGAGGACGAAGCCCGGCTCCCGTAGGAGTCCGGGCGGAGTCTTCCTGCAATCAAAGTTAAAGGCGAAGTCCGGCTCCCGTAGGAGTCCGGACGGGGCTTACCAGTGGTTGATGTTGAGGACGGAGCCCGACTCCCGTAGGAGTCCGGGCGGAGTCAACTTGAGGTCGGAGTTGTCGGCGGAGTCCGGCTCCCGTAAGAGTCCGGACGAAGTCTGTCTGCAGTCGTTGGAGTCGAGGACGAAGCCCGACTCCCGTAGGAGTCCGGGCGGAGTCTTCCTACAATCAAAGTTAAAGGCGAAGTCGGCTCCCGTAGGAGTCTGGACGGAGCTTACCAGCGGTTGATGTTGAGGACGGAGCCCGGCTCCCATAGGAGTCCGGGTGGAGTCAACTTGAGGTCGGAGTTGTTGGCGGAGTCCGGCTCCCGTAGGAGTCCGGACGAAGTCTGTCTGCAGCCGTTGGAGTCGAGGACAAAGCCCGACTCCCGTAGGAGTTCGGGCGGAGTCTTTCTGCAATCAAAGTCAAAGGAGAGGTTCGGCTCCCGTAGGAGTCCGGCGGAGTTGTCCTGTAGTCGATGTCGATGACGGAGCCCGGCTCCCGTAGGAGCCCGGACAGAGTCTTCCTGCAATCAAAGTCAAAGACGAAGTCCGGCTCCCGTAGGAGTCCGGACGGGGCTTACCAGCGGTCGATGTTGAGGACGGAGCCCGGCTCCCGTAGGAGTCCGGGCGGAGTCTACTTGCGGTTGAAGTCGTTGGCAGAGTTTGGCTCCCGTAGGAGTCCGGACGAAGTCTGCTTGTAGCTGTTGGAGTTGAGGATGAAACCCGGCTCCCGTAGGAGTCCGGGCGGAGTTTTCCTTTGAGGTCGGCATCGTGGGCGGAATCGTTGATTCTGTTGAGGACTTCGGCTGGGGGTATTTTATACCCAACAGTTTTATTTTCAATGGCCGTCTGAATTGCAGTGGAAACATTTTGTCTTTTCAAGAGCCTTCTTCTTCGGTTCCATCTTCTTCCTTTTTCCATCCACCTTCTGCTTCTTCGCAGACTTTTTTCTCTTTCCAAAAAACTTTCTCTTGGAAGAAGTTCACTCCACTGTAAGGACTGAGCCTTTTGAACTCTTCAAAGAAAGCTCAGCCATAACCAACATGTTCATTAACTCAGCCAAGGTACACTACATCTTATGCATATGAAAGTTCATGATGAACTGACCATATGCATCGGACAAGGACTGAAGGATCACATCAATTTGAAAATCCTTGTCTAAGATGATATCGAGCTTCTCAAGCTCCTCAAGGTCCTTGATCATTGTCAAACAATGATCTTGGACTGACTGCCCATCACGCATTTTAGCCTTAAAAAGTCTTTGGCAAACTTGATACTTGGCTGTGCGACTTTGTTCACCAAACAACTCTTGTAGGTGAACCAATATTTGGCGGATAGTCATAATATTCTCATGCTGGCACTGCAAGTCATCAGACATTGCACCCAACATGTAGTACCTGGCTTTGTTATCTTCATCCATCCACTTTTTTAGAGATGCTCTCTGTTCAGCAGTCGGACGTGCTGGTATGGCAGGTGGGTCCTGGTCCAAGACATGAGTCAGTTTCTCAGAACCTAGAATAATTCTGTAGTTCCTCAATCAATCTTTGAAATTGGGTCCAGTCAATCTGTGGGTGTCTAGTATTTTGGTCAGGGGGTTGGACGCAGACATGTTTCCTGTAGAGAGTCAAAAGTTTCTAGTTAGATTTTGTAATCAGACTTAACCAATTTGTTTAGGGATTTTATTTTTAAACAAATTAGGCTCTCACTATTTTTTTGGATCCCTACACTCCCTAGGTAGAGATGTGAAAATCTCCGTGATTAGTGATTTCTAGTGGGTGGTGCGGTCTCACCGATTGGCTCACCACCTCACCTAATAGTTATTGATGATGGGTCAACCGATGAGTGGACAACTCTTGTCCAATGATTCTCTAATCATGGTGCACCCAAAACTTGATCTCTAATTCATGAAGCTCACCATGTTTGGAATATTGCTCCAATCCTTAGTTAAGTCAGACCCACCATTTACATAAACTAGATTCCTGATTGAATCCCTCACCGTATCCAGAATATTGAGCACAACCCATCTTCTAATCCATAGCATCCAATGCCTAATGGATATGGTTGCGTCTTCCCGATGCAACTGAACCACTGTAACCAGCCAAGAACAATCAACCCCGGGAAGGGCCCGCACATCCACAATGGTGGAAGACCTTAGACTTAATATTTTCTTAGGGAGATTTGATTTAGGTCTCATTAAACTTGACTTGAATAGTCATAACAATTATGACTAACCTAGTGACATGGGTTAGCTCGAATTGTTAGTCACCTCAAATCAGAACTGGATTGACACATATGGCTAAGTAAGTGAGACCGGTGGAAGGGATATGCTATTAACTCGATAAGAATGTATTCGAGTCGAGTAGCTCCCAATTAAAAATCAGTCGGTTGCATCTGTCCAACTTACCTTAGACACCAAATTATCGAACCAGAACCAATTGGGTTAGCCTACAATCCAGACTCTAACCACTGAGCCAAATTAGGTCTTAACTTGATCGAGTCACATATGAATGTGATTCGATCTTGACCTAGACTTAATCCTATTAGGCTGGTCAATTATTAGCTTTCATGATCCCATCTAACCAACTTTTGATTCGGTTTGATCAACCGCTAGACCTAATTGAGCTACCCAAGCCCGAACCCAATTTTATGAAAATGACTTAGATCTAAAATTCTCAATTTTAATCTAATTTAATTTAATAAGCTTAATTCATTAATTAAGTCTTGGATTCATAAATAAAATATTTAAAATAAATCCTAAGGTTTCAAGATCTAGGATTTTGTAGAAAAGTAAGTTTAATTTCTGATTAAGGATGAACGTGCAGCACCCCTACACGCCATAAGAACACCCCATTGAATGAGAGGAAAGGGTCTTAAACCCTACTTTGTTCTTATGACCAGATGGCTATGAGGAACACTTTAATCAGAAATATTAATTTAAACTACAAAACTAGTTAGATCTAAGTTACATATCACATATATAATTTCAGATCTAACTTATACATGCTTTGCATATATCTCATGTATTAAAATATGATCTAATTAGCATGCTTTCAGATCTAATACATTACATATAACATCTAAAAAATATGATTTAAATTGAACTATTCAATATAAAATCGATTCTAGATAGTAACTAGAATAATTCTACAACTAGTCTAGACATGCAACAGATCAATCTTATGAATTAATTAAATTTTATTTTCTATTTTTTAATCTAAATATAATATTTATAATATCAAAAAATTAGAGAATAAATTAGATCTAATTTATATTTTAATCATATTAAAATATAAAACTTCAAGACTATTCATAGTTTAAACTATTCCTAGTCTAGTCGTGCATCTCATACATTTTAGATCTACTTAGATTTAATTTTAAATTTTTTGATTTTAGATCCAATCATATCTGATGTGATATCTGAAATTCAATAATATTAGATAAATAAAAATAAAAATTAGATCTAAATTAGATCTGAAATAGAGCCATCAATCTGGCTCTGATACCAGTTGAAGAAAAAATCAGTTTTTTTCTTGTAGGATCTTCCAGATCTAATGAGATCTGGGGCAGAATATTTCAAAAAAAATTATTCTATGATATTTTAGATCTAAGATCTATTAGATTTAATTTTTATTATTTGATATTAAATCTAAAATTAAATCTAAAACTTGAGGATTAGAGGAATACCTCTAGGGTAACTAGATTACTCCGTAGATGATCACAGCAACGCCCGAGGTTCTAAAATAGCCACCTAGTCACCTGGCTCCATCGGTATCCATTCGAGCAGGATCTAGATTATCTTCTCCTCACAAATTTTTGCTCCAAAAATTAGATCTAGATCTGATCTGAAAGATCTTCAAAAGATCTTCTGAAGCTGGAGCAGCAACTTCTCGACAAATCTCTGCAGCCTTCTAATCAGGAAGCCACCACGCCTTGGACAAGCACCAGATGGATGCCCAATCTCATGGATGTGAAGAGGAGAGGGAGAGGAGTAGAGGGGGTATAGAGAAGTAGAGAGAATTAAGGCTTTTTCTGGATATTGAGCAGAGAGTCTAAACCCTAGGCGCAAACAAGATTTAAATAGACCCTGCTGCGCCATGCAGTGCCACATCATTCGACCAATCAGAAAATTCTAATTAATTCTAAAAAAATTTTGATTGGTGGAGTGATATCATCTGATAATATCAAATAAGAATCCCCACAATCCCTCCTACTGTTGGCACCAACACTGGATAAGTACAGTGAGATTGGCGCCCCACAGTCCAAGTTGATCAAGGGATTAGAGTCCTCATCTCATGGGACTCTATCCTTATCCACTTGGAGCGCACGCCATATCTGATTATGGTGCCCACATTGAGGGCTAATTTAGTAGGTGGACACTTCACTAAAACTCTCCAATGACCTCTTGCCAAGTGGCCTTCAGTCCAAGGTCCATGGGTCAACGTTTGACCAATATCCTAAAATAGAAATGGCAGGTGACAGGAATTGACAGGTGTTGTCTTAAATTCATCTCATGAATTAAGACCAGACTTTTTTGAGCTGGACTGACTCTAGTCAGACTGAGAGAAACCTTCTTAAGATTTTTTGGGTGAGTTAAATCACATTTGGCTCAGTCGAGATAGAAAAGATTACACGAGGAGAAAGTTAGGCTCAATCGTGTGCTAGCATGATTTCCTTGAACCTAATTGGATCTAATCCAAATCAATCAAACTGGGCTAGCTCAATTGATGACATCCAGACCCTAACTCTTATTTGTGTGACCCAGTTAGATTCATTTTTGTATGGTAATGAGACATGTCGTGATGTCATCATCGACGTCATCGAAACTCCTTTCAATGGACCAGAACTCTTCTGATTCAGACAATTAGAATGATCGATCATCAAGATCATTCTAATTGCTTCCAAAATCCACCAGTGACACCTAACAGTGTATGGTGGCAACCCATCAAAAATGAAGAGGAACCTCTTAGTGCAGCTACCTATGTTATTGAGTTCTTTTATCATGAGTCCCGACTGAATTAGGATTAAAGTGAACTCGTCAAACCCAACATCAGTCATATGAATCAATCGATCGATCCGAGTCCGATGTGAAACCCCAATGGAAAACTCTTTTCCATTATTTTACTCTACCATGGCCATGGGCTTAAGGACTCGATCTTTCGATCATCATAGGACTACTCCTCTCATCTACCAAGGTTGATAGATCCCATCTTGGTGCAATCTGGTTCCTACAATGAATATGCTACAGCCAACATACATCTCAGGGTTCTGAATGGCTAGGAGACTGAGTTATGGTGTAGTCAAACTATAACACACTCAAGGTGAACTGTCAATGCACCTTCGATCAAAGAACTAGACACAGCTGCAGCATCGAGCTAGTCATCGATGAGAAGGTAGACTTCCTTATGATTGCTCGAGGTGGTCACGCTCAGTACTCTCGTTCTCAATGAATACCTATACTCTGGCTCGATGTCTCCATACTGTAGACTCAAGACACATCTATCCTAAGGAAGAAATCGTACACCAACCTTCTGGATCGATCACCATCCTCGTGATGATCCTATGGTCAGGAGCTGTTTATGAGTTAGTTATGTAAATTCATGCCTTAAATTTTTAACTCTTGAAAATATGAATTAACATTCCTACTAACTCAAAGGATGTATCACAGACATAATGTACATAATGTGATAGTAGAATAACCCTTTTATTCATTTATAGTCAAAATTATAAATTTATCCTTACATTTGTACAGAAATATGTCAGCCAATCTGATGTCTAGGGCACACATCTAACATCTATCTCATATGCTGAAATTGATATATGCTAAATTTAGATTGTGATCAAATTACATATCTATTTTGTAATCTTTTTCTTTGAATCTGGATCTGAAAGAGAAGAGATTCTCTTTTAGCCACACAAGTATTCGGCCTCTATGAGTATCTACTCAGGATCAACCTGGAACAGCTCTTTTTTATCTGAATTTTGATTCTCCAAAATTCAGCCTGCTGAATCTGAACGAAGCCTGGATCGCGATCAACACTTCATCTTTCTCCTTGATCTTCTTCTTCTCTTCTTTTTTAGAGTTTTTTCTTGCTTTGTACTACTACAAAACACTAGCAACCAGCAAATTATGGGATGCTCAATGCCTTGGGCGTGGAACTCTTTAGGAATCGCATCCCAAAGATGGGCATGTAGAACGCCCAAGAGAAGAGAAAGGGAGAGGAAGAGAGGGTGTAGGGAGAGCCTTTGGGCATGAGGGGCTGCTGGTTTGGATTCACTAGGGATCTTAGAAAAGATCCTTTTAAATAGGCATGAGGATTGAATTCTATTCAATCTCATAATATAAGTCCTACTTGCATTAGGATTCCTATTAACTTAAGTTATCCAACTTACATTAGGAAGCCCATTAGGCACCAACAATTGGAGCCCTTACACCCATAATTAGACATCCCAAAATACACCCAAGAAATGCCCCATAAAAGAACTAAAAGTCCTCTACTCAATAGATACGCCCAACTTGATCAAATCAAAGTGGCCCCAAAAATAACTATCAAGAAAATTAATTAGGGACTTGCACCCTTAATTAATATGATCCATAATCTTAGACACCCAATAATTGGAGTCTGATGAATCTAATTCATATAGGTTATTAGTAGGTAATTAATTTAAAATTATCTTATCAAATAAGTAGTCTCAACGGAAAGAAAATTAGGTCCAATCATGTGCTAGCAATGTTATCAAGAACCCAATGAATTTTTCTAAACCCAATTGATACTTCATAAGCTCAATTACTTATTTTAGACCTAATTCCTTTGTTGTGTGACTCCATAGGTTTAATTCTATCTGGTAGTGAGATATATAATGATCTCTATCATTATATCATTGAAATTCTTTTCAATGAATCGAAACAATTCCACTCTAACTCAGTAAGGATTGTCGATCCAGAATGATCCTAGTGAGCTCTCACAATTCACCAATGATATCTAGCAGTATGTAGTGGCAACCTAGTAGAACTAAAATAACCTCTAGGTATAGTTAATGTATGATTTAGTCCCTCTATTGTGAGTCTGAACTAGATGGCAGGTCATGGATAAATCGTCAAATCTCAACATCAGTCATATGATAGATTCAATTAGCTCAAGTCTAGTTGTGACTTTTATGAAAATTCTTTTCCATTAATCACACTACTATGGTCATAGATTCTTGGACTTAGCCTTTCGAATCTTATAGGACTACTCCTCTCTATCAAGATCGATAGATCCTATCTTGATGCACACCCCACTCTTACAGTGGATCAACTATCACCAACATCTACTATAATGGCTCATTGAGACCCATGTTTATGTGTTAGTCAAACTTCAGCAGTCTCACTACGAGCAGTAGTACCATCTCAAGTCAAAGGACCAGTCACACAACTACAGCATCAAGACAATCATCGATGACTGAATAAAAATCCAAGTGATCTCTCATATGGTCATGCTCAGTACTAATTGTTCTTTAACAACTATCCATACTTGTTATCCTATATCTTTACACAGTAGACTAGAGACTCATCTATCTCGAAGAAAGCAATTTGTATGCTAGTCTATCCGGATCTATCACCGTCCTCATGATGATTCTATGATCGAAAGTATTTAAGAATTAAATTCATGTCTCTAATTCTCAATACTTTGAGAATATGCATCGAAACTAATTTCATGGATGATTCAAAGATACATCACACTTAATGATAAAGAAATTATTCTTTTATTGATCATATCAATATATTAAGTATAAAATTGTATCCTAGAATTATTACAATGTGTCAGCCATATTGGCTTCTAGAACATATATTTGATAATCTCCTACTTGGCCTAAAGCCAATTGGACATAAATCTAAGACCTATCTTCTTAAGATGGACTTTCATTTTCAATTAGCTCAACTACTTAGTCAGCAAGTCTACTACATTGTCCGTGGAGTTTACTCTTCACACCTCGATATGTTTCTTTTCGAGGTAGTCACGTATGATATGAAAATACTACTCAATATACTTAGATTTTTAATAAGACCTTGGCTCTTTAGCAAGTACTATGGCTCCATTATTATCGCAGTACAATGGTATGGCATTCGATGTCATAACCCTAAGTTTTGCAATAAACTTTTTGAGCCAGAAGCCTTCCTTTGCAGCATCCAAAGCAGCGACATACTCAGCCTCTGTTGTCGAATCCTCTATGATAGGTTGCTTGGAACTCTTCCAGCTAACTGCACCATTATAGCAAATGAACACATACCCTGATGTAGACTTTCTATTATCAGGATCAGACATGAAGTTTGAGTCAGTATAGCCCTCAACTCACAACTCAGAATCACCTCCAAAGATCAAGAGCAGTTCTTTAGTCCTTCATGAGTACTTAAAGATGTTCTTCATAGCTATCCAGTGCTCTTCATCTGAATTCGACTGATACCTGCTCGTGACACTCATGACAAGGACAATATCAGGTTGAGTACATAGCATGGTGTGCATGAGGCTTCCTATCACCGAAGCATAAAGAATCCTACTCATGCACTGTACCTCCTCAGATATCATCGAAACATCATCTTGAAGAGACTAATACTATGCCTAAGAGGTAAGAAATCTCTCTTGGAGTTTTTCATGCTAAATCTCTTCAGTACCTTCTCTATGTACAGCTTTTGTGACAGACCAAGCATCCATTTAGGTCTATCCTTACAGATTTTTATTCCAAAAATATAGGATATTTTTTCTAGGTCTTTCATAGAAAATTTCTTAGACAACCATCTTTTGACCATGGTCAGCATGGGAATGTCATTCCTAATAAGAAGAATATCATCCACGTACAATACGAGAAAGGTGATCGCACTCCCACTAATCCTCTTGTACACACAAGATTTTTCTTTATTTTTTATGAAATCTAATGATTTGATTGCCTCATCCAAATGATGGTTCCAACTCCGAGAAGCTTGCTTTAATCCATATATGGATCTTTATAGCTTGCAGACTCTGTGATCACTATCACCGAATGTGAAATCCATAGGCTGCTCCATATAGATATCTTCCTCAAGATATCCATTTAGGAAAGTAATTTTCATATCTATCTACTAGATTTCATAATCATAGTAAGCTACAACGGTAAGCAAAGTGCAGATGGATTTCAGCATGGCTATAGGTGAAAAATTTTTTGATAGTCAATACCCTCGCACTGACTATAATCTTTTGCCATAAGCCTAGCTTATAAGTCTCTACTTTACCATCGGCATCTATCTTCTTTTTGTAGATCCATTTATACCCAATGGGTATGATACCCTCAGGTGGATCTACTAAAGTCCAGACTTGGTTCGAGTACATCGAGTCAATTTCTGACTTCATAGCATCTAATAATTTCTCAGAATCGATGTCAAACATCGCTTCGTCAAAGGTATTAGGATCATCACTATGACTACTATCTCCCATAAGGAACATTTTCTTTACTTCCTCTATAAGCAAACCCATATACCTTTTTGGAGGTCGAAAGACCCTGCTAGATCTATGAGGTGGTAGAGGAAGATCAACTACTGGCTCATGGACTATGGGTTCCTGAGGATCTATAGCTCTGAGCTCTTCAGAGACTTTCTCTTCGAGCTCCACTAACCTTCCACTATTGCCATCTTGGATAAATTATTTTTCTAAGAATATGATGTTTCAACTCACAATCATATTATGATCTTGTGAAAAGTAGTAGTATCCCATGGATTCCTTTGGATACCCTATAAAGTGAGCTATAATAGATCTATCCTCTAGCTTATCCGCCATCTGTCTCTTGACATAGGCCGGACATCTCCAAGTCTTAAGATAACCTAGACTTGACTTCTTACCAAATCATATCTCATACAGTGTGGTAGGAATGGACCTTGATGAAACCCTATTCAACAAGTGAATGGTAATTAACAAGGTATGTCCTCAAAGAAATAAGGAAAGATCAGTGAAGCTCATCATAAACTGGACCATATCCAATAAGGTCCTATTCTTCCTTTCGAATACCCAGTTGAGCTAAAGCATTCTAAGAGGGATCCATTGAGAGACTATGCCATTGTCCTTAAGATATCTCAAAAATTTTTAACTAAGGTATTCACCTCCTCGATCAGATCAAAGAATCTTAACGGATTTGCCTGTTTGCTTTTCTACTTCATACCTGAATTCTTTGAACTTTTCAAAGGTCTCAACTTGTGTTTCATGAGATACATATATCCATACCTAGATAAATCATTGGTAAAGATAATAAAGTAGGTATAACCACCCCAGATCTGCATATCAAATGGCCCACACACATCAGTGTGTACCAGGGCAAGTAACTTTATGGCCCTTTCCCCATGTCTTATAAAGGATAACTTGGCCATCTTTCCTCAAAGGTAGGATTCGCAAGCTGCATACGGCTCTGGATTAAGATGTTGGGTTCCGGTGGCACAGCGGAAGGATTAGGTGTTTAAAATTTTCATTCAAAACAACCAATGCATCAGAAGCCTTAATGCCCAGAAACTCTTGACTATAATAATCAAAGCATAATAAATATAAATTAGGATAAAAAGAATACCTATAGTGCTAATCTAATTTTCATAAGGTATCCAAGTGTCCACCCTCCAATGGTGATCCATACGAAAATTGAACCAAAGACAGCGCTCCTTCTTCACCTTGCTTCAAGAGTTCTAGCCCCTAGAACTCGACTAGCCTCGTACCAGTCAAGTTTCTTCAAGAACCTGATCTCACTCTCTTAGAACCTCCTCTGAACTTTTGATTCTCCTTTTTTAAAATTCTTACAACCCTTGTTAGGACCAGATAAGGCTTTGTCTTAAATCTCAAAGCCTTGTCCTAAAACTAAGATAGGTTGTAAGAAAGAAAGGAGAGCAATAGGAGAAAAATTAGAAACCCCTCTTAGATTCATCAGATACCCAGTGCCCTAGCCTATTTATAGCCATCAGAGGAATACCAAAAGAGAGGGACATACCTTATCCAAAAGGCATATCTGATCTGATTATCAGAGATAAGAGTTCCTTCAAGCAGAAGGACTCTAGTCCATAATACGTCGATCAACACCCTAGTCTGTGCGTATGCAACCAAAGAAGGGATGTTTTCATATTTCTTCTCAAATCAAAAAAATCATTAAAAATCTTTGTGGATTGGGGATTCAATCTAAATTCCATAAAATCAAAAATTGTGATAAAATTCTCAAGGAAAGATGATATTCTCGCACCACTTCACATGAGTACTGATCACAGCATGTGCAGGCATCAGGACCGACTTATGGCATCCGTTTGGCATCCAGATAAGTCTGGAAAAAATTTCAAAAAAATTATCAAAAATATGATATCGAGTATAGAATGTTTCACCAAAAATCATTCCAATGTAAAAGCATTTGATTGAAATAAAGACACTCCAAATTATGGAGAGATGTGATGCTTCTGCACGTGCATGCGAGACATCCTTAATTTTTTAATTTTTTATTTATCCCATAAATTTCAGAAAAAATATATCTCATACTTTGAGATGTGCACCAGAGGATGGAGGTTGATATGAGCTACTACACATAATTAAATCCTACTAAAAAATAAATTATTTCTTCTACCCATGCCAACACTTGTAGGCAGAACCTGTTTTACACCAAGAGTCCACCACAACTTGGACTCTTCATATTTGGTGTTAACATAGGATGTGGTGCCCTAATTTGGACTGCTTTTAGGTATCACAACCTGACCCAAATATTTACTAAATTGGGCTAGCTAATTAGCAAGGGATGGGACCAAATTGATCTCTAAAGGAGCAAAGGTTTCCACACGTGCTAGCATGCTTATCAGAACCCCGATTGAATCCAAAATTTCAATCAACCTTTTTCAAAAGGGTCCTTGGCTAATTTCTATATGTGTATGACCCATTGGGTTCCACATCTAGCTGGCAGTAGGTTTGGGTATAAGTTGATCAAATTTGATTAGATTTCAATCTAATTGATTTAGGTCCAATCGAGCTAAACCGAGCTCAATAATTAGAATCATTTCTAATTGGCAATCGAATTAAATGCTTTAATTCAGTCAGAAACCTACAAGTCAAGATTGACATCTAGCAACATATCATGACTACTCAAAAAATATAGAATTTGATGAAAATACCAAATCTACCTTCAGTGGTAAATTACCGTGCAATTCAATCATTCGATCATCTTTGCACCCTGAATATGTTTATGAGTATGGAATCATGTCAAACTCAAACACATATTCATATCGATTCTCAATTAACCAATGATGACTCTAATGAAGAAGCTTAGAAACTCTATCTAATCTCCTTCCTGCTTTTGGCCAAAAGACTTTTCTCGAGTCATCTAGGATTGAGAATACACAAGATGCGATCTCCTCTTATTAGGAGTGATTGATTCCATGTTGACCTACTCACAACCTCCATACACACTCCACCATATCCAAAATACCCCGTACATATGTTAATGCCATGCCTGGGTATGAACCAAAATATGAATTTATGTGCACAAGATTTCATGGTAATCTCAGGTCTAAGGATCACTTGCACAACTCTCACTTAGAGAACCATCTTTGACATGCAAATAAGGCTTCCATAAGATGTTCTCTTTCATTGAGTCAATTTAGTAGACTCATTTCTCAAATGAGCACCCACATCTTTGTATTAGTATCTCACATAAGTGGCTAGTAAAATCTGTCACCCTCTCCATTGAGCATACATAGGATGTACCAGTCTATTCGGAATATTGATCTCCAACTCAATACTCCTACGATCAAAAATATTTAATATTAAAATTTTAGAATTTTAGATCTCACTAGCATGATCAATTCATGTCTCCTAAAATTATTATCCTAATCTTTGGGTTCATCATAATCTTAGACATAATAAGATATAGCTAATATGATGAATCAATGCCTCAAATAATAATAAATATCATTTCATGGGTTGAAAAATTGTAAAAAAAATTCCATCGCAACACACTTGTGATTGGCTTATAGGGCACTTTTCTTTTAATCTTCCACTTGCACTAAAGCCAATCACCTTTGTATCTCATACAATCATGATGATAATCATATAGCTGTTGTGGTATGGCCTTAGTGAATGGGTCTGCTATATTGTTCTTTCTGTCTACTCATTTAAGGATAACATCTTGTCTCTAATGAGATGAAAACGTCTGAAAATATGTTTAAATTTATAATGAGACCTAGGTTTCTTATCTTGAATAACGGCCCCAATGTTATTACTCTAAAGTGACACCGATCCTTCAATCTTAGGAACGACTCTTAAATCCATGATGAGTTTTTTCATCCAGACAGCTTCCTTAATGACTTCACTAGCAACAACATACTCTGGCTCAGTAGTTGAGTCAACTACTATCTACTGCTTGAAACTCTTCCAACTCACTACCCCATCATTTAGGATAAACACATATCCTGATATTGACTTGCTATTATCTGCTTTCCAATGATCCTTCCTTGGATCAGCTTGAAATCTACTAGCTATGCCCAAAGCATAAGCTACATCAGGCTTGGTACATAGCATGGCATACATAATTGATCCGACAGCTGAAGCATAAGAGATTTCATTCATCCTTTTCCTCTCTTCTGGTGTCTTAGGACACATTCTCTTAGAGAGACATATACCATGACTTGCAAGTAGGTAATCTCTTACTTGCCTCTATATTAAATCTCTTTAATATGAGATCTATGTACCGTGATTGGGATAAGCTTAACATCCTTTTAGATTTATCTCTATAGATCTTTATATCCAGTATATAGGATGCTTCATCCAAGTCTTTCATGAAAAACTTATTCGATAGCTAAGTTTTGACCGATTGTATCATTGGGATATTATTCCCAATGAGCAGTATATCACCAATATACAGAACCAAGAAGATAATAACACTTTCACTTGTCTTCTTGTATACACATGGTTCATCCATATTTTTGATAAAGCCAAACTCTTTGACTGTCATATTAAATCGGATGTTCCAGCTCCTTAAAATTTGCTTCGATCCATAGATGGATCTCATTAGCTTGCATACTTGATTTGTTCTCCCACTTGAGATAAATCCCTCTGGCTGAGTCATATAGACCTCTTCCTCTAGATTACTATTAAGAAAAATGATCTTGACATCCATCTGTCAGATTTTATAATCGTAGTATGTCGCGATTACAAGCAAAATCTGGACGGACTAGAGCATAGCCACTGGTGAGAAGGTTTCATCATAGTCAATTCCTTGCCTTTGACTGAAACCCTTCGCCACTAACCTAGCTTTGTAGATTTCTACTTGGCCATCTACTCTGATCTTCCTTTTGAAGACCCACTTGTACCATATATTGGGATCACATCCTGAAGTGCATCAACCAAGGTCTACACTTGGTTGGTATTCATTAAGTCCATCTCAGATTTCATAGCTTCTAGCTATCTGTCTGAGTCCCTACTCATGATAGCTTTCAAATAGGTCAGTGAATCAACATCTTGAATGATGTTGATAGAATTGTTATTCTCAATGATAAAATTATATCTCAGAGATGCTTGACGCACTCTATTTGACCTTCGGAGAGAAGGTGTGTATAGTGGATATACCTCATCCTTGGATACTTTTGATTAAGGATCTTCTTATGGTCCAACCACTGATATTTCTGGATCAGTTTGTAGATCATGAACTTTCATAAATTCAATATTCCTCCCACTGCCTCCTTCTTGGATAAATTCATGTTTCAAAAAAGTGGCGTGCCTACTAACAAATATCTTTTGTTCGTAGGGCAGTTGAAATAATATCTATTAATTTCATTAAGATACTCAACAAACCTACACTTGTCTGATCTAGCATTAAGCATATGTCCAAAAATATTTTTGACATAAGTAGGATAGTCCAAAGTCTTAAGATGTTTAAGATTAGACTTCCTTCCATTTCATATCTCATATGGAGTGCTTGCGACAGACTTTGAAGGCATTCTGTTTAATATATATGTGTCAGTCTCTAAGGCATTATCCCTAAAAAGATATTGAGAGATCGATGAAGTATATCATAGACCGCACCATATCCATTAAAGTGTGATTCCTCCTTTCTACTGCACCATTTAACTGAGGTGTATAAGGAGGGGTCCATTCAGAGAGAATACCTTTACTTTTAAGATGATCAAGAAATTCACTGGATAAGTACTCTTCACTTCGATCAGATCAAAAAACTTTGATATTTTTTTCAGTTTGTTTCTCGACCATATCTTGATACTCCTTGAACTTATCAAAAGCTTCAAATTTATGTTTCATAAGATACACATATCTAAACCTTAATAAATCATCTGTAAAGGTAATAAAATAGGAGTATCTTCTTCTGACCTGAGTTGTTATCAATCCATATACATCTATATATACTAGAGCTAACAACTCACTTATCCTCTCTCCATATTAAGAAAATGGAGTCTTGATCATCTTACTCATGAGACAAGATTTATAAGTCCCTAATGATTCATAATTATTTGGATCAAAAAAATTTTTTTGTATAATTTATTTATCCTTGACTCACTAATATGACCAAGGCAACAATGCCAGAGATATGTGACATTCACATTTTCTCTCTTTCTTTTCATATTTCTTTTACTATGAAAAATATTTTCATTGAGTACAAGAATTAAAAGATTATTATCAATATAACCACTGCCATAAAATTTATTAAAAAAAAATAGAGCATCCATTTTTCATTAGCCTTATTTCATAATCTTGTTTTAACAACAAAGGTATAGAAATAATATTTCTAATGACCTTTGGCATGTAATAACAGTCTTTTAATTCTAAAATTTTGTCTGAAGGTAAATCAAGCATATAGGTTTCCACAGTCTTTGCACTAATAGACTCTCCACTTATGCTATAAAGCTCGAGGTCACCTCTTTTCAGACCTTTGATATTCTATAGTCGCATTACAAATATGCGATCCACAGATGGTATCCAATATCCAAATATCAGAGTCTGAATTACTCAATAAAAAATAGATCTATATCATATACATATCTTTTGGTGTTACACTTGTACCCTACTTCAATCTTGCAAGATAATTCTAGCAATTATACTTCCAATATCTAAATTTTTCATAAATAATATCCATACGGACATCATTACCTTCTCATTATTACTGACCAATCTAAGGTCAGAAATATCCAGAACATCGAAGTTCTTTTTCGATATAAACCTAATTTGCAAGTTCCTCAACCAATCCACATAGTTGTATCGATCAACATAGTTTTATTTATGATATCATGGGGTGAAAATAAAGAAGCCATAATGTAGACTTAAATCTACATAAAATAATAGTATAAGCAGACCACTCATGTTTGACATGCATAACTAGATGACGATTTTTAAAACTAGTTGTCTTTCACTATTTTATCAGATACCATAGCCCTCTCCTATGGTAAATGAGATATATTTTATATTTATCTTACTAAGATTGAGATCCTAATTTCTCATAATGATCTTGTGTTAACACAATAAACCTTATGAGTTCATAGGTAGGAAACTCTTTCCAGTTACATCTCATGCAATTCTCAATATTTTATCTTGTCCTCTAAAATATTATTAGCCTTGTGTAATACAACAAGCTATAATATTTTAGTTAAGTAAGACCCTTCATTTCAATACAGTCAAAATCGAATATAATTGCCCTTGTGTTAGCACAACAAAGCAGTATATCCAAAATTACTGTAAGCTTCTTTTATGCACCAAGATTATGTTATATCAATCTTTATGACAAGCCTTATGGTAACACAACAAACTAGCCATAGTTCATGATATAACATTAACCTAGCATGAAGGAAGGCCCTTAGTAGTGTTTAAAATACTAAGCTACCTTCATTCAAGATTCGAATAATCTAATTGGCTAGAAAAGTATTAAGATTGATGGGGATCTCCCCATTGCTTTTCTTAGACACCAATAAAATTGGCCAGACCAGCAATAGAACCACTTAAATAACCACCGCACTTGAAATACTCCTTAGACACCAATTAATTAATCGATTCAAAAAAATAGATCAGCTTCTGGTTCACAATACTATGACTTAATATAATTTTTATGAGGACTTTAATGGTCTCAAACACATCCTAATTCAATCTATCACAAGAATGCATTATAATAGTTGTATCTTAATAATCATAACAACTAATTATGGCATCTTATCATATCTCTAAGATATGAAAGTAGAATCATACAATATCATTATAACTAAACATCTCAAGCATATCATATATGTATGAAGTTCTAATAAATGCATGAATATAAAACACTCTTTTCATGATCTTCTTCTTGGAACATCACAGTAGCTCCCCTACACGCCATAAGAGTACCCTATTGAATAGGAAGAGAGGGTCTCTGAACCCTACTTGCTCTTATGACCAGACGACCTGGTGATGAACTCCAATTAAGTACTAAGCTACTAAAAAAATTTTACACATACATCATGCATTTTATATTTAAAAATATCTCTAAGACATGATAGGTTTGGATGTTCAATCGGGTTCAACCCTTGACCCGACTTGAACCAAACCAAAAACTCATGCTTGATCACAATCAAGATAATAATTTAATCTTTGATTACATAAATCAAGATAGGCTCTGATACCACTGTTGGTTTCATGGCATAGCGGAAGGGTTAGGTATTTAAAATTTTCATTCAAAACATCCAATGCACCGGAAGCCCTAATGCCAGAAACTCTTGACTATAATAATCAAAGCATAATAAATATAAATTAGGATAAGAAGAATACTATAGTGCTAATCTAATTTTCATAAGACATCCAAGTGTCTGCCCTCAATGGTGATCCACACAAAATTGAACCAAAGACAGTGCTCCTTCTTCACCTTGCTTCAAGAGTTCTAGCCCTAGAACTCGACTAGCCTCGTACCGATCAAGTTTCTTCAAGAACCTGACCTCATCCTCTTAGAACCTTCTCTGAACTTTTGATTCTCCTTCTTTAGGACCTTACAACCCTTTTAGGATCAGATAAGGCTTTGTCTTAAATCCAAAGCCTTGTCCTAAAACTAAGATAGGTTGTAAGAAAGAAAGGAGAGCAACAGGAGAGAAATTGAAAACCCTCTTAGATCATCGGATCCCAGTGCCCCAGCCTATTTATAGCCACCAGAGGGATGCCAAAAGAGAGGACATGCCTTATCCAAAAGCATATCTGATCTGATTATCAGAGATAAGAGTTTCTTCAAGTAGAAGGACTCTTATCCATGATACGTCGATCAGCACCCTGGTCTGTGCACGTGCAACCAAAGAAGGGATGTTTTTACATCCCTTCTCAAATCAAAAAAATCCTCAAAAATCTATGTGATTGAATTCAATCTAGATTCTAGAAAATTAAAAATAGTGATAAAAATTCTCATGGAAGGATGCTATCCTCACACCTCTTCATGCGAGTGCTGATCACCATACGCGCAGGCATTAGGACCAACTTATGGCATCCGTTTGGCATCCAGATAAGTCTGAAAAATTTCAAAAAAATTATAAAAATATCTTATCAAATGAAATGTATCACCAAAATTGTTCCAATCTGAAAGCATTTGATTGGGAGAAGGACTCTCCAAATCATGGAGAGATCGATGCTTCTGGCATGCAGCGAGACATCCTTCTTTTCAATTTTTTCTCTTCCCAAAAATTCTAGAAAAAAATATATCTCATACTTGAGATTGTAAGCGAAGATGAGGGTGATTTGGCTACTACAATATTTTAATCCATAAAAAATAATTTTTTTCTTCTACCCATGCCAACACTTGTAGGTAGAACCATTTTTAGCACCAAGAGTCCATAACAATTGGACTCTTCATAATTGGTGTAACATAGGATGTGTTGGGAAATGTTCCCAAAAAGCCAATCGTCAAGCTGTTGACGGTTGAGCAACCAAGTATTGTAATTGATTTGTAATAAATAAAATATATTTGGCATTTTCATCATAAGCTTTCATCTTCTAATGAACTCCGTTGTTATGATGAAGTCCTTAGGACTATTTAGTTCGATAAAGAGAGGATTATCGATTAGTCCTTAAAACTGTTCACGACCAAATGATAGGCTGTTAATAAGGACGACAGCTTCTATCGAGCATAGGTCGCTGTAGGCCATATGGGTTGGTTGTCCTCTTAACCAAGAGTGTGGAGACACTGGTATGGCATACAGGTGAGATGTAAGGGTACATCATCATGAACGTGACCAACTCCAGAGCATTCTGCTGTCGAGAATGTCTCTGATGGGATATAGGTATAAGTGTCCCTTAGACTTGAGATCGCCTCAGTGACTTGCAAGCAACTCACTGTGCTTTGGTACTGGACTAACTGAATTCTAATTCAGAGACGGAAGGCTTCTGGGCACAGTCAAGTACTTGCGAAGTCAGAGTGTGATCGAGATGGGATTGACCACTCCAAGAGTTGGAGAAGAATGAGTCGCTGTATTTCAATTTAGCAAAACCTTGGCCAGGGTAATCCATCAGATGGATTTGATATTTTGAAATACAATGTGGACAACCTGATCAGAGTTGACAGTTAAACTCTGGGGTGTCCTATGATCATTTTGGTCAAGGGATGAATTATATGAAAACTATATCCGCATGGTTTAAGGATGTTGTTCTACCATTCACCTATCCGGTCGTCGGGTACATTGCTAGATGGTCACTTCGATTGGTATAGAATTTATTCCTATGCTACCGGCTTAGGTTCGGACCTATGAGGTCACACACATTAGAGTTCATGATCCGATCGATGGTTGATCAACGATTAAGAATCGTTCTAGGGTTAATGATCAATACGATTGACATTTAACCCAGTGCAAGTGTTGCAGGAGGATGATTAGCAATTGATTGCTAATTGGCTTAATTTGATTAAGCCAATGGGCTGAGATTAAGTCTAATTAAATATGATTTAATTAGATTTGGTTTGGGCTTGATTGGATCAAGTCCAATTGGTTTATTGGATAAGCCAAGTGCAAGGAAAAACTAGTCCTAGTTCAACTAGGACTTGGGTCAATCTAATTTCTAATTTGATTAGAAAATTAAATCAGATTTAAATATAATTTAATCTATTAAATTAGTTCTTAATTGGGTTAAGACCTATTTTAATTGGTTGATCTAATTTTGATTTGATTTGTTTGGGAAACCAAATTAAAACAAGTCATGAGACAGAATCCTAGTAGACTAGGATTCCACCTTGCGCCACATAAGCTTCTCCACGCCCTCTCTCTTATTCAACGCCAATCTCCACTTATTTTGTGACAAAAGCCCTCTCCCAGATCTCTCCACGTTCACAAAAGGTCTCCTCTCTTCTTTCTTACATGGAAGGTGGTTTGGATCAAATCTAAAAGGAATAAGTTTGGATTTCGAATTCTATGAGATAGAGTTTTAGAAATCCAAAACTCTTTCAATTTTGCACCGAATTTATCCAAATTTTTTTTGGAATTTTATGGCTTTTAGGGTATAATTATGCACCTTTTCTGTTAATCCATTACGAAAATATGAGGAGGTGCTCAAGAGTTGGGCATCCTTAACTTGCCATGTTTGGATAAGCCTTGACTAGGTGTTTGACCTAGACAAGGACTCTATCATATCTCTCTATATAAGATGATTTCTTTATGAAATTTTAGGAAAGATAGATATTTGAGAGACCTTTCTGCATCCAAAAATAGAGAGAAATACCTTTGGGTCGTGGAGATATAAAAGATGCAAGTTTGGGTGTCTAGAGAGAAAAACGTGAAGAAGAAGAGGGTCTTCTTCTTGGGTTTTTGTTTTCATATCTTTCCTCCTCCATCTTGAGTTTCCTGAGAGTGTCTCAGATCTGAAACTCTCCTTCTACTTTCCATCTTTGGAAGAGTCCAAATCAAGAAGAAGGAGGCCACCTGATCAACCATCAAAGAAGGATCAGGCAGTACTAGCATACTGTGCTGATTTCCTGAAGCAGGACTTCTGATCGAGATTCGTGGGCTCGTGTGGATGACTCCTAGAGGCGGATGCGTGTGCGGCTTGCAACATCATCCTCAAGCCCAGATCAGCAAGGTTAGAACTCTAACTTGCAAGGTAATAGATCTGATCTATTGTTTAATACATACATTAGATGTAGTATAGAAACATGTTGATATGATCAACATGTAGTTCATCTATATTTATATATTTTAATTTCTGATTTAATGCCATTAATAATCATGTAATAGGATCTTAGATCTAGGATTTTTCTGATCTTAAAAAATAAATTTTGATTTATTTAGTCTTCCCTGTATGATCTTGAAAAAGTTTCAAGATCTAACCCTCTTTTTCAAGATCTAACCCTGAACCCTAGATCTGGTTCTATCAATTGGTATCAGAGCCTAGTTCTTTATTACATGATTATTTATACATGCTTAGATTATTTTTAGATTAGATCTAATTTATAATCTGATTATTAAATCTGAAATTAAAATTTTAGATCAATCACAAACTGCAAGGTTGTCCTGCGTAAGGTTTACCCTTACATGCAAAGTGTCCTAGTTTGTGTAGATCTATCTTTAATCATAAATTTATTAGATATGATCTAGATTAAATTTATGATTTATTAGATTTAAAAGATGTTTAAATCTGAAATAAAATCTCTTTGTTAATAATTTTGTGCAAAGAAATTTTTAAAGTTGAAATTATTTCAATTACATGAACCTGTTTAGATTAGATCTAAAGTAGTTTCATGTTTATTTCACTTGCATCTTGATTATGAATCAAACATCAATATGTTGGTAGAATCATATTGTAAAATTTTTTACAAATATGAAAATTATTTTTTGAAAAGCCAACCCAACCCTCAGCCCAAAACTTAATTAAGAATTAAGAAGTTGTTTGATTAGGTTCTAGGATTGTGAATTGAAGAACCTAAGACACAAATCATAAACATTGGGTTAATGGGTTAGTGGAATTAGGTCCATTAATTGGGTTAGACCTATGTTAGATAAAGATGGACTTAATTAGAGAATTGACTAAATCTAATCAATTGTTGTCTTAGATTAGGTCAAGGATTCTCTAGATCAATTACAATAGTTGTAGTTGGTCAAGTCCATGTCTTTAACGAGAACCAAATGGACTTGATTCTTGGCTAAGCGGTCTAGCACGAACTGTTAGGTTGATCTAATCGAAACTAATTAAACCAGTTGGTGTCTAAGGTAAACCAGACGGTGGTTTTTAATTGGGAGCCCGCTTACCTGGCCATTTCTGATGGTGTCTAAGGCAAGCTTTGGCAGACCCTCCACTGATCGAACTTACCTGGCCTCTTGTGAATTATGTTTTGATCGGATCACTTGACTATTCGAGCTGACCCATGTCAGCTAGGTAAATCAGTGTGACTGATTTAGGTGCTCCTAGACCAGCCCTGGTCTCCCTTAAGCTGACTTGGTGAAGCCAGTGGGAGGATCATGAAAGCTGGTTCATCTACTTCATCCTCTATATTATTTAAATCCTCTAAAATTATTAGGTCCTTAAAATGATAAAGTTATGGAGATAACTGAGTCATAGCTCCATTAAGGTGTTTGATAATGAGTCCATAACTCAATAATCATTGCAGACCCAAAGCTGGTGCTGTTGACTAATGGAATTATCACTCATCATATGACGACTTGGAAGTGTCTCTCTAATGGTGGTTAGGTGAGCCAACCAAAGTTGGGCTTAATCATTCGTTGGTTAGATACACAAGTATGATCATGTTAATGGTTGGACCTAACTGATCCTTACATGGAGGCCAAAGCCTACTGATTAGGTTTCTGGGGCAAAATTAAAATTACTAGAAATTATTTAGAGAAACAATTGGTTATGAACCTACCCTTAGATGTACATGGGTTGCCAACCAAAGTTGGGCTTGTGTGCAGTCTAAGTGATTCTAGTACCCGTAAGGAATTAGGGTAATTCCTCGAGTTGGAGGTAGAGGCTACCAATTCGAAATAAAATAGTGGAGAAACCTTTTGATTAAAGTCCAAATCTTTAGGTTAATGATCAATTACTAATTAGGTTATGGTTCTTTTGTGCAAATATGCCACTTCCCTATCGCTCGATCATTGTTGGACAATGATAATTGGTGGAACCAACTTCGGTAGCTGGTACCGAAAGTTGAAGATAGTCCTGGAGCATGAACGGATCCTATATGTGATAATAGATCCTCACCTGAGGAGCCAGCTGTCAATGCACGTGGAACATCAGAGACACTTACCAAAGTGGCTCAGTGATCGGACCACGGTGCGCTGTATCATGCTGGCTATCATGAGCGACGAGTTCAGTCGAGATTCGAGATGGCTCAGCCAAAGGACAGCTTCAAGTGTTGGAGGATGCCTTTGGCACACCCGATGACGTGGAGAGGCACAAGACTAGTTGTGCCATCTTCAACGCCAAAATGCGGGATGGTGCCTCTTCACTGATCATGTATTGTACATGATCGAGCTGATGGAATGATTGAGCAAGCTCGACTTTCTTTGCATGAGCAGCTTGGGAAAGATGCAATACTGAACTCGCTGCCCAAGTCTTATCTCCCATTCCTCATCATTATAGAATGACAAAGCCTGAAGAGAACTACCATGGGTTACTGGGGTTGCTTCAGAACTTTGAGAAGGATCACCAACTTCACAAGGAGTCGGTGAATTTAGTGGGAGGTTCGTCTTCTGGTTCTCGACCCTTTGAGAAAGGAAGAAGAACAAGAAGAAGAAAGTGAAGAAGGTCAAGTTCAGGCTGGACATCAGTGCAGGCCAGACCAAAAAGGTCAAGCCTGATAAAGTCTATTTACTGGCAAGCACCTAGATTAGATAGTGTGTCAGATATCTACTTATGGCACTGTAGGCTAGGTCATATAAAAAGAAAGAATAAACAGGTTGACTCAAGAGGGAATCCTCGAAGTTAGTGATGTGAATCACTTCCAACCTGTGAGTCCTGTCTTCTTGGTAAAATGACCAAGTCACCTTTTACTGGAAAAAGGTGAGAGACTACTGAGCTCTTGAGCCTAGTACATACTGATGTATGTGGGCCCATGAGCACCAGTGCTAGAGTGGATATTTCTACTTCATAACTTTCACGGATGACCTATCCCGATATGGAATGTCTATCTGATGAAACATAAGTCAGATTCATTTGAAATGTTCAAACGATTCCTGAAGTGAAGTAGAAAAATAAACTGGGAAAGAGTATTAAAACTCTTCGATCTGATGAGGAGGAGAATACCTTTCTAGTGATTTCTCACATATCTAGGAGAGAATGGGATTCTCTCCCAATGGACTCCTCCAGGAACACCACAGCATAATGGTGTGTTGAAAGGAGGAATCGGACTTGTTAGACATGGTCCGATCCATGATGGGTTTTTGGCTAGCTGCTGATATCCTTCCGGGATATGCACTCGAATCGGCCTGTTATCTTTAAATAGGATTCCAAGTAAGTCTGTAATTAAGACTCCATATGAGATATGGACAGGGACGTAAGCCAGTACTTTACCACCTTAGGGTCTGGGGGTGCCGGCCTATGTCAACGATTAGTCACAGACAAACTTGACCTAGGTCTGACAAATGCTCATTCATAGGTACCCCAAAGAGACAAAAGAATATTTTTCTACATGCTAATGAACAAAAGGTGTTCGTCAGCCTTAAGGCAATCTTTTTAGAAAAAGAGTTTCCTTGGTGAAGGAACCGTTGCCTCTAAGGTTGAACTTGATGAAGTTCAACAGGTAGAAGGACCGACACCAATAGCTGAACCTGAGTCGGATATGATTAGATCAGATCCGGAGCCCAATATACCTGCACCATTAAGGCGATCCGGTAGAGTACCGCATCAGCCGGACAGATACTACGGTTTCTTGGTCCGGGACGGTGATCCCATCGAACTTGATGAGAATAATGAGGATCCGATCACCTATATGGATGCTATGCAGAGACCTGATTCGAGAAATGGCTTGAAGCCATGAAATCCGAAATGGAGTCCATGAAGGTCAACGATGTATGGACATTGGTTGACCCACCTGAAGGGGTTAAACCCATTGGGTGTAAATGGGTCTTCAAAAGGAAGAGGGGCAGACGGAAAGGTGGAGACCTATAAAGCCCGTCTGGTTGCCAAGGGGTATCGTCAACGTTATGGTATTGACTATGACGAGATATTTTTCCTGTGGCAATGCTCAAATCTATTCGGATAATGCTTGCAATAGCTGCCCATCTGGATTATGAGATCTGGCAGATGGATGTAAAGACAGCTTTCCTGAATGGAGAGCTGACTGAAGAGGTGTATATGATACAACCTGAGGGTTTACATCCACAGATGAGTCCAAGGTGTGCAAGCTTCAGAGATCCATTTATGGATTGAAGCAAGCTTCGGAGTTGGAACATGCGTTTTGATAAGGTGATCAAAACGTATGGCTTCATTAAGAATGGAGAAGAGCCCTGCATCTATAAATGGGCAAATGGTCCAGTTGTGGTATTCCTTGTCTTGTACGTGGATGACATTCTCTTAATCGGGAATGACATCCCCGCACTACAGGGAATAAAAGTTTGGTTGTCATCACAGTTCTCCATGAAGGACTTGGGTGAAGCATCCTACATCCTAGGGATGAAGATCTATAGGGATAGATCTAAAAGGATGCTTGGGTTATCCCAGTCCATGTACATAGACACTGTGCTGAAGAGGTTCAGCATGGAGAATTCCAAGAAGGGCTATCTACCGATAGGCCAGAATTTCTCTCTCTAAGAAGGATTGTCCGACAACTCCTGAAGAGAGAGAGCGTATGAGTAGAGTCCCATATGCTTCAGCCGTGGGATCTATCATGTACGCCATGACATGTACAAGACCAGATGTGGCATACTCACTAGGAGTAGTGAGTAGATACCAATCTGATCCTGGAGAAAATCACTGGAAAGTGGTTAAAGCCATCCTTAAGTATTTGAGAAATACTAAGGACCAATGGTTGGTTTATGGCGAGTCAGATCTGAAACTTGTGGGGTTCACAGACTCCAGCTTCCAATCTGACCATGATGACAGCAGGAGCGTGTCGGGTTATATCTTTACTCTGAATGG
>NC_026003.2:33572136-33776104 GCF_000442705.2 Elaeis guineensis | reverse complement strand
CATGTCATATCTCATATGGTGTGGTAGGAACAATTTTAGAGGAAACCATATTCAATACATATATTGCTGTCATGAGACAATGTCCCCAAAGAAACTCGGGGAGGTCCGTGAAGCTCAACATGGAACAGACCATATCTAATAGGATCCGATTTCTTCATTCTGAAATCCTGTTGAGTTGTGGCATTCCAGGTGGAGTCCATTGAGAGACTATGCCATTGTCCTTAAGATAGTCTAGGAACTCCCGACTAAGGTATTCACCTCTTCGATTTGATCGAAGAACCTTAATGGGCTTTTCTGTTTGTTTTTCTACCTCATGCCTGCATTCTTTGAACTTTTCAAAGGCTTCAGACTTGGGTTTCATTAGAAACACATACCTGTACCTAGACATATCATCGGTAAAGGTAATGAAGTAAACATAGCTGCCTCTAGCTGGCACATCAAATGGGCCGCACACATCCGTATGTACTAGGGCAAGTAGGTCTGTGGCCCTTTCCCCATGTCCCACAAAAGGGAGCTTGATCATTTTGCCTTGAAGGCATGATTCATAAACTGGATATGACTTGGAAGTCAACGGACTCAATAGCCCAAATTTTTTCAATTTATTAACCCTATCTTCCGCTATATGATCTAGCCTTAGGTGCCACAAATACCTATCATTTAGACTATCTCTAGGCCTTTTAATTCCTATGGGATTCATATTTTTCTCAATATTAAATACAGATACATCAATATGTAGCTGATAGAGATCATTAATAAGAAAACCATTTACAACTTTATTATTTTCATAAAATATGTTACAATGGTCCTTATGAAAGCTAATCACATAGCTTTCTTGTGCTAAACATGAAACAGAAATCAAATTCCTGCTTACTGTAGGCACATAATAACAATCTCTAAGAACTAAATCTAATCCTAACAGTAATCGCAGAGGGTAGGTTCTCACAGCCACAGCAGTAACTCTTGCTCCATTCCCAATGCATAGGATCATATCCCCATCCCTCAGCCTCCTGCTCTCCTCAATATCCTGCATAAAAGTGCACAAATGAGCACAAGAATCAGAGTCAAGTACCCAACTGGATGCAGAGAAAATCGTAAGATTAGATTCTATAACAAACATACCTCTAAAAGGACCATCCTTCTTGTTCTTCAGGGTGGCCAGGTACTGAGGACAGTTTCGTTTCCAATGGCTGTCTGAATTACAGTGGAAATATTTTTCCTTTTCAGCAGCCTTCTTCTTCGATTTCGTTTTCTTCCTTTTTCCATCCACCTTCTACTTCTTCACAGACTTTTTTTTCTTTTCAAAAGACTTTCTCTTGGAAGAAGTCCACTCCACAGTAAGGACTGAGCCTTTTGAACTTTTCAAAGAAAGCTTAGCCGTAACCAACATGTTCATTAACTCAGCCAAGGTACACTACATCTTATGCATATGAAAGTTCATGATGAACTGACCATATGCATCGGACAAGGACTGAAGGATCACATCAATCTAAAATCCTTGTCTAAGATGATACCGAGCTTCTCAAGCTCCTCAAGATCCTTGATCATTGTCAAACAATGATCTTGGACTGACTGCCCATCATGCATTTTAGCCTTAAAAAATCTTTGGCAGACTTGATACTTGGCTGTGCGACTTTGTTCACGAAACAACTCTTGTAGGTGAGCCAACATTTGGCGAGTGTCATAACATTCTCATGCTGGTGCTGCAAGTCATCAGACATTGCACCCAACATGTAGTACCTAGCTTTG
The DNA here is from genome assembly GCF_000442705.2 of Elaeis guineensis. NCBI lineage: Eukaryota > Viridiplantae > Streptophyta > Magnoliopsida > Arecales > Arecaceae > Elaeis > Elaeis guineensis. The sequence goes on along the minus strand of NC_026003.2, from coordinate 33,774,358 downwards.
TTATCTTCATCAGTCCACTTTTCCAGAGATGCTCTCTGTTCAGTAGTCGGACGTGCTGGTATGGCAGGTGGGTCCTGGTCTAAGATATGAGTCAGTTTCTCGGAACCCAGAATAATTTTATAGTTCCTCAACCAGTCTTTGAAATTAAGTCCAGTCAATCTGTGGATGTCTAGTATTTTGGTCAAGGGGTTGGACGTAGATATATTTCCTGTAGAGAGTCAAAAGTTTCTAGTTAGATTTTATAATCAGACTTAACCAATTTATTTAAGGGTTTCATTTTTAAACAAATTAGGCTCTCACTATTTTCTCAGATCCCTACACTCCCTAGGTAAAGATGTGAAAATCTCCATGATTAGTGATTTCTAGTGGGTGGTGCGATCTTACCGACTGGCTCATCACCTCACCTAACAGTTATTGGTGATGGGTCAACCAATGAGTGGATAACTCTTGTCCAATGATTCTCTAATCATGGTGCACCCAAAATTTGGTCTCTAATTCATGAAGCTCACCGTGTCCAGAATATTGCTCCAATTTTTAGTTAAGTCAGACCCACCATTTGCACAAACTAGATTCCTGATTGAGTCCGTCACCGTATCCAAAATATTGAGCACAACCCATCCTCTAATCTGTAGCATCCAATGCCTAATGGACATGGTTGTGTCTTTCTGGTGCAACTGAACCACTGTAACCAGCCGAGAATAATCAACCCCGGGAAGGACCCGCACATTCACAATGGTGGAAGACCTTAGACTTAATATTTTCTTAGAGAGATTTAATTTAGGTCTCATTAAACTTGACTTGACATAGTCATAACAATTATGACTAACCTAGTGGCATGGGTTAGCTCGAATTGTTAGTCACCTCAAATCAGAATTGGATCGACACATATGGCCAGGTAAGTGAAATTGGTGGAAGGGATATGCCATTAACTCGATAAGAACGCATTCAAGTCGAGTAGCTCCCAATTAAAAATCATTCGGTCATATCTGTCCAACTTACCTTAGACACCAAATTATCAAACCAGAACCAATTGGGTTAGCCTACAATCGAGGCTCTAACCACTAAGCCAAATTAGGTCTTAACTTGATCGAGTCACATATGAATGTGATTCGATCTTGACCTAGACTTAATCCTATTAGGCTGGTCAATTATTATCTTTCTTGATCCCACCTAACCAACTTTTGATTCAGTTTGATCAATCGCTAGACCTAATTGAGCTACCCAAGCCCGAACCCAATTTTATGAAAATGACTTAGATCTAAAATTCTTAATTTTAGACCTAATTTAATTTCATAAGCTTAATTCATTAATTAAGTCTTGGGTTCATAAACAAAATATGTAAAATAAATCTCAGGATTTCAGGATCTAGAATTTTACAGAAATGTAAGTTTGATTTCTGATTAAGGATGAACATGTAGCACCCCTACACACCATAAGAACACCCCATTGAATGAGAGGAGAGGGTCTTAAACCCTACTTTGTTCTTATGACCAGACGGCCATGAGAAACACCTTAATCAGAAATATTGATTTAACTACAAAACTAGTTAGATCTAAGTTACATATCACATATATAATTTCAGATCTAACTTATACATGCTTTGCATACATCTCATGTATTAAAATCTGATCTAATTAGCATTCTTTCAGATCTGATACATCATATATAATATCTAAAAAATAAGATTTAAATTGAACTATTCAATATAAAATCTATTCTAGACAGTTACTAGAATAATTCTACAACTAGTCTAGGCATGCAGCAGATCAATCTTATGAATTAATTAAATTTTATTTTCTATTTTTTGATCTGAATATAACATTTATAACATCAAAAAATTAAATAATAAATTAGATCTAATTTATATTTTAATCATATTAAAACATAAAACTTTAAAACTATTCATAGCTTAAACTATTCCTAGTCTAGTCATGCATCTCATACATGTTAGATCTACTTAGATTTAATTTTAAATTTTTTGATTTCAGATCCAATCATATCTGATGTGACATCTAAAATCTATTAATATCAGATAAATAAAAATAAAAATTAAATCTAAATTAGATTTGAAATAGAGCCATCAACCTGGCTCTGATACCAGTTGAAAGAAAAACTGCCTTTTTTCTTGTAGGATCTTCCAGATCTAATGAGATCTGGGGTAGAATATTTTAAAAAAAATTATCTTATAATATTTTAAATCTAAGATCTATTAGATCTAATTCTTATTATTTGATATTTAATCTAAAATTAAATCTAAAACTTGAGGATTAGAGAAATACCTTTAGGATAACTAGATTACCCTGTAGATGATCGCAGCAATGCCCGAGGTTCAAAAATAGCCACACAGTCATCTGACCTCTACCAGTATCCACTCGAGCAGGATCTGGATCATCTTCTCCTTATAAATTTTTTCTCCAAAAATTAGATCTGGATCTGATCTGGAAGATCTTCAAAAGATCTTTTGAAGCTGGAGCAGCAGCTTCTCGACAAATTCCTACAGCCTTCTGATCAGGGAGCCACCACACCTTGGACAAGCACCAGATGGATGCCCAACTTCTTGAAAATGAAGAGGGGAGAGAGAGGACCAGAGGGGGTATGGAGAAGTGGAGGGATTGAAGGAAAAACTTCTTTTTTTCTTTGTAGGATCTTCCAGATTTCATCAAATCTGGGATGAAATAATTTAAAATTTTTATCCTACACTATTTCAGATCTAATATTTGTTAGATCTAATTTTATTATCTGATATTTAAAATTTAAAATTAAATTTAAAAGTATGAGAAGTATAAACATACCTCAAGGGGAATCTGATTACCCTGTAGATGATCTCTGCACAGCCTGAGGTTCTGATGTAGCCACACAAGCGCCTGGCCTCTACCAGTATCCACTCAGGTAGGATCTAAAACATCTTCTCCTCATGAATCTATGCTCCAAAAATCAGATCTCTATCTAATTTGAAAGTACTTCAGAACTCCTTCTGAAGTTGGAGCAGCAGCTTGTCGAAGATGTCCTGCAGCCTTCCTGTTCCAGGCATCACCACGCCTTGGATCTTTGCCAGATGGACGTCCAACTCTTTGGACATGAAGAGGGGAGAAAGGAGAGCAGGGAGGATATAGAGAAGAGGAGAGAATTCTCATTTTGGCTGGGTATTGGGTAGAAACTTACAAACCCTAGGAGCTGATAGGGATTTTATAGACCCTGTATGCTGTGCAGTGCCACATCATTCGATCAATCAAAAAATTCCAATAAATTTTGAAAAAATTTTGATTGGTGGAGTGATGTCATCTGATCACATCAGATAAGAACCTCCACCCTCTCTCCTATGTTGGCACCAACTTTAGATAAGCACAAGCAAGGTGGCACCAAAGAGTCCATGTTTATCAAGACTCTTTCATTCTTATCCATTTGGGGCGCCCACTTTAATCCAATTGGGCTCACGCCATAATCTGATTATGGCACTCAATTAAATTGGGTTTTGGCATGTGGACACTCCACAAAAATCCTCCAATGAGCTCTCTTTAGTTTAAGACCCATATGTCAACATTTGATAGATGTCCTAAAATAAAATTGACAGGTGATAGGAATTAGCAGGTGCTTGTCTTAAATTCATCTCATGAATTAAGACAAGCCTTTTCTGAGCTGGACAAGCTTCATTTAGATTGAGAGAAACCTTCTCAAGATTCTCTGGGTGAGTCAAATCATATTTGACTTAGTAGAGACACAAAAGATTACACGAGAAAAAAGTTAGGCTCAATCGAGTGCTAGCACGATTTCCTTGAACCTAATTGGATCTAATCCAAATCAATTGGGTTAGCCCAATTGATGACATCCAGATCCTAACCCTTGTTTGTGTGATCCAGTTAGGTTTAATTTCGTATGGTAATGAGACATATCATGATCTCATCATCGACATCATCGAAACTCCTTTCGATGGATCAGAACTCTTCTGATTCAGACAATTAGAATGATCGATCATCAATATCATTCTAATTGCTCTTAAAATCCACCAGTGACACCTAGCAGTATATGGTGGCAACCCATCAGAATTGAAGACGGACCTCTCAGTGTAGCTACCTGTGTGATTGAGTTCCTCTATCATGAGTCCCGACTGAATTAGGGTTAAGGTGAACTCGTCAAATCCAACATCAATCATATGAATCAATCGATCGATCCGAGTCCGATGTGAAATCCCAATGGAAAACTCTTTTTTCATTATTTCACTCTGCCATGGCCATGGGCTTAAGGACTCGATCTTTCGATTATCATAGGACTACTCCTCCCATCTATCGAGGTTGATAGATCCCATCTTGGTGTAACTTAGTTCCTACAATGAATATGCTACAGCCAACATACACCTCAGGGTTCCAAATGGCTAGGAGATCGAGTTATGATATAGTCAAACTATAACACACTTAAGGTAAACTGTCGATGCATCTCATGTCAAAGAACTGACACACAACTGTAGCATCGAGCTAGTCATTGACGAGAAGGTAGACTTCCTTATGACTGCTCGATATGGTCACACTCAGTACTCTCATTCTCAACGAATACCTGTACTCTCACTCTGGTGTCTCCACACCGTAGACTTAAGACACATCTATCCTAAGGAAGTGATCGTACACCAATCTTTCGGATCGATCACCATCCTCGTGATGATCCTATGGTCAGGAGCTGTTTATGAGTTAGTTATGTAAATTATTGCCTTAAATTTTTAATTCTAGAAAATATGAATTGACATTCTTACTAACTCAAAGGATGTATTACAGACACAATATACTCAATGTGATAGAAGAATAACCCATTTATTGATTTATAGTCAAAATTATAAATTTGCTCTTAGATTTGTACAGGAATGTGTCAGCCAATCTGGCATCTAGGGCACACATCTAACAAACTCTCACTTGACCTAATGCCAATTGGCTACATATCTAAGTCCCATCTTCTCAAAGTGGGCTTCGATCTTTTGCTGGCCTAATGGCTTTGTTAGCGGATCTACCACATTATCTGTGGAGTCGACTCTCTTGACCTCGACATAACTATTTTTGAGGTAATCACGGATCAGATAGAATCACCGCTCAATGTGCTTGGACTTCTGGTGAGACCTTGGCTCCTTAGCAAGGGCTATGGCGCCATTATTGTCGCAGTAAAGAGGTATGGCATCCGATGACATCACTTCAAGCTCTACAGCAAACTTCTTGTACCAGAATGCCTCCTTCGTAGCTTTCGATGCAGCAATGTACTCTACCTCCATGGTGGAATCAGCAATCACCGTCTACTTGAAACTCTTCCAGCTAACTGCACCACCATTGCAAATGAACAAACTCTCAGATGTCGACTTTCGATCATCTATATCAGACATAAAGTCTGAGTCTGTATATCTCTGAATCTAGAGTTCTCCATTCCCAAAGACTAGAAACATATCCTAAGTCCTTCTCAAGTACTTAAGGATACATTTCACAGAAGCCCAGTGCTCTTCGCCAGGATTCGACTGAAATCTGCTTGTGACACTCACAGCATGGGCTATATCAGGTCGTATACATAGCATGGCATACATGAGGCTCCCAATTGCCGAAGCATAAGGGATCTTGCTCATGCGTTCAATCTCCTCAGGTGTGCTAGGGCACATCTTCTTGGAGAGATGAATGCCATGTCTAAAAGGTAATAAACCCCTTTTGGAATTTTTCATGCTAAACCTTTTTAGCACCTCCTCTATGTACATCTTCTGTGAAAGTCTGAGTATCCTATTTGGTCTATCTCTATAGACTTTAATACCCAGTATAAAGGATGCCTCTCTTAGATCTTTCATAGAGAACTCCTTAGACAACCATACTTTGACTGAGGTCAATATGGAATGTCATTTTCAATTAGGAGGATGTCATCTACGTACAATACGAGGAATACAATCACGCTCCCACTAACCTTTTTAAACACACATGGTTCCTCCTCATTCTTGATGAAACCAAACATTTTGATGACATCATTGAAAGAGTATTCCAACTCCGAGATGCTTGCTTAAGTCCATAAATGGATCTTTGCAGCTTGCAGATCCTGTGATCATCATCACTGGATGTGAAACCAAGTGACTGTTCCATATAGATATCTTCTCAAGATGTCCATTTAAGAACGCCAATTTCACGTCCATCTGTCATATTTAATAATCAAAATAGGCTGCAACAGCAAGCAATGTACGGATATTTTAGCATGGCTACGGGCGAGAAGTATCCTGATAGTCAATGCTTTCGTGCTGACTATAACTTTTCGCTACGAGCCTAGCCTTAAATATCTCCACATTCCCATCTGCATCTATCTTTCTCTTGAAGATCTATTTACACCCAATAATATAATACCTTCAGGTGGATCTACCAAGGTCCAGACTTGGTTTGAGTGCATCGAGTCAATTTCTGATCTCATTGCCTCTAACCATTTCTCAAAATTGATATCTGATATCGCCTCATTATAGATCTTGGGATCATCACCATGAACCCCATTTCTATGAGAAATATTTTCTCTACATCTCTTGTATGGTACCTAAGTACCTTTCAGGAGGATGGAAAATCCTAATCGATCTACGAGGTGGAAGAGGATATGTTAGGATTGTTCTGATTGATTTGGTTCCTCAGGTTCTTTAGCTCGTTGCTCTTGGAAGATATTCTCCTTGAGCTTAATTATTCTTCCGATGCCACCATCTTGAATAAACTATTTTTCAAAAAAAATAGCATTTTGACTTACAATCACATTGTGGTCTTCTGGAATATAAAAATAGTATCCTAATAACCCTTTAGATATCCTATGAATCAAGCTCTAAAAGATCTGAACTCTAACTTGTCTGCCTGTTGTCTCTTGACATGAGCCAGACAACCCCAAATTCTGAGATGATTTAGACTGGGCTTCTTACCATGCCATATCTCATAGGTGTGGTAGGAATGATTTTAGAGGGAACCCTATTCAATACATAAATTACTATCATGAGACAATGTCCCCAAAAAAATTTAGAGAGGTCTGTGAAGCTCATCATGGAATGGATCATATCTAATAGGGTCCGATTTCTCTGTTCTGAAACTCCGCTGAGTTGAGGCGTTCCAGGTGGAGTCCATTGAGAGACTATACCATTATCTTTAAGATAGTTTAGAAAATTCGACTAAGATATTCACCTCCTCGATCTGATCGAAGAACCTTAATGGACTTTCTGTTTGTTTTCTACCTCATGTCTGAATTCTTTGAACCTTTCAAAAGCTTCCGACTTGTGTTTCATTAGAAACACATACCCATATCTAGACATATCATCGATAAAGGTAATGAAGTAGATGTAGTTGCCTCTAACCGGCACATCAAATGGGCCACACACATCCGTATGTACTAGGGCAAGTAGGTCTGTGGCCCTTTCCCCATGTCCCACAAAAGGAAGCTTGATCATTTTGCCTTGAAGGCATGATTCACAAACTGGATATGACTCGAAAGTAACAGACTCAATAGTTCGAATTTTTCAATTTGTTAACCCTATCTTCCGCTATATGACCTAGCCTTAGGTGCCACAAATACCTATCATTTAGACTATCTCTAGGCCTTTTAATTCCTATGGCATTCATATTTTGCTCGATATTAAATACAGATACATCAATATGTAGCTGATAGAGACCGTTAATAAGAAAACCATCTGCAACTTTATTATTTTCATAAAAAATATTACAATGGTCCTTATGAAAGCTAATCACATAGCCTTCTTGCACTAAACATGAAACAGAAATCAAATTCCTGCTTGTTGTAGGCACATAATAACAATCTCTAAGAAATAAATTAATCCTAACGGTAATCACAGAGGGTAGGTTCCCACGGCCACAGCAGCAACTCTTGCTCCGTTCCAGATGCGTAGGATCATCTCCCCATCCGTCAGCCTCCTGCTCTCCTCAAGACCCTGCATAGAAGTGCACAAATGAGCACTAGAACCAGAGTCAAGCACCCAACTGGATGCAGAAGAAACCATAAGATTAGATTCTAAAATGAGCATACCTTGAGAAGGACTATCTTTCTTGTTCTTCAAGATGGCCAGGTACTGAGGACAGTTCTGCTTCCAATGGCCGTCTGATTGGCAGTAGAAATATTTTTCCTTATCAGTAGCCTTCTTCTTCGATTCTGTCTTCTTCTTCTTGCCATCCACCTTCTGCTTCTTCGCAGACTTCTTTTTCTTTCCAAAAGACTTTCTCTTGAAAGAAGTCTGCTCCACAGTAAGAACTGAGCCTGTTGAACCCTTCATGGAAAGCTCAGCCGTAACCAGCATGTTCATTAACTCGGCCAAGGTATACTGCATCTTATGCATATGGAAGTTTATGATGAACTGACCATATGCATCGGACAAGGACTGAAGGATCACATCAATCTAAAAATTTTTGTCTAAGATAATATCGAGCTTCTCAAGCTCCTCAAGATTCTTGATCATTGTCAAACAATGATCTTCGACTGACTATCCATCATACATTTTGGCCTTAAAAAGTCTTTGACATATTTGATACTTGGCCGTGCGACTCTGTTCACCAAACAACTCTTGTAGGTGTGCCAATATTTGGTGGGTAGTCAAAATATTCTCATGTTAGCGCTGCAAGTCATCAGACATTGCACCCAACATGTAGTACCTTACTTTATTATCATCATCCGTCCACTTTCCAGAGATGCTCTCTGTTCAGCAGTCGGACGTGCTGGCATGACAGGTGGGTCTTGGTCCAGGACATGAGTCAATTTTTCAAAATCCAGAATAATTCTGTAGTTCCTCAACTAGTCTTTGAAATTGGATCCAGTCAATCTGTGGGTGTCTAGTTTTTGGTCAGGGGGTTTGAGGCAGACATGTTTCCTGTAGAGAGTCGAAAGTTTCTAGTTAGATTTTATAATCAGACTTAACTAATTTATTTAGGAATTTTATTTTTAAATAAATTAGGCTCCCACTATTTTCTCAGATCCCTACACTCCCTTGGTAGAGATGTGAAAATCTCCGTGATCAGTGATTTCTAGTGGGTGGTGCGGTCTCACCGACTAGCTCATCACCTCACCTAACAGTTATTGGTGATGGGTCAACCAATGAGTGGACAACTCTTGTCCAATGATTCTCTAATCATAGTGCACCCAAAACTTGATCTCTAATTCATGAAGCTCACCGTGTCTGGGATATTACTCCAATCCTTAGTTAAGCAAACCCACCATTTGCACAAACTAGATTCCTGATTGGGTCCGTCACCGTATCCAAAATATTGAGCCCAACCCATCCTCTAATCCGTAGCATCCAATGCCTAATGGACATGGTTGCATCTTCCTGGTGCAACTGAGCCACTATAACCAGTCGAGAACAATCAACCCCAGGAAGGGCCCGCACTTCCACAATGGTGGAAGATCTAGACTTAATATTTTCTTAGGAAGATTTATTTAGGTCTCATTAAACTTGACTTGACATAGTCATAACAATTATGACTAACCTAGTGGCATGGGTTAGTTCGAATTGTTAGCCACCTCTAATCAGAACTGAGTCGACACATATGGCCAGGCAAGTGAGACCGGTGGGAGGGATATGCCATTAACTTGACAAGAACGCATTCGAGTCGAGTAGCTCCCAATTAAAAATTAGTCGATCACATCTACCCAACTTACCTTAAACACCAAATTATCGAACCAGAACTAATTGGGTTAGCCTACAATCCAGGCTCTAACCACTGAGCCAAATTAGGTCTTAACTTGATCGAGTCACATCTAAATATGATTCGACCTTGACCCAGACCTCATCCTATTAGGCTAGTCAATTATTAGCTTTCATGATCCCACCTAACCAACTCTTGATTTAGTTTGATCAACCGCTAGACCTAATTGAGCTACCCAAGCCCGAACCCAATTTTATGAAAATATCTTAGATCTGAAATTCTTAATTTTAGACCAAATTGATTTCATAAACTTAATTCATTAATTAAGTTTGAGTTCATAAACAAAATATGTAAAATAAATTCTAGGGTTTCAGGATCTAAAATTTTGCAGAAAAGTAAGTTTTGATTTCTGATTAAGGATGAATGCGCAGCACCCCTACACGTCATATGAACACCCCATTGAATCGAAAGAGAGGGTCTTAAAATCCTACTTTAGATCTGGGGTGGAATAATTTAAAATTTTTATCCTACACTATTTTAGATATAATATTTGTTAGACTAATTTTATTATCTGATATTTAAAATATAAAATTAAATCTAAAAGTATAAGAAGTATAGACATACCTCAAGGGTAATCTGATTACCCTGTAGATGATCTCTGCATAGCCCGAGATTCTGATGTAGCCACGCAAGCGCCTGACCTCTACCAGTATCCACTTGGGTAGGACCTGGAATATCTTCTTCTCACAAACCTATGCTCCAAAAATCAGATGTCTATCTGATTTGGAAGTACTTCAAAACTCCTTCTGAAGTTGGAACAGCAGCCTGTCGAAGATGTCCTGTAGCCTTCCTGTTCCAGGCATCACCACGCCTTGGATCTTTACTAGATGGATGTCCAACTCTTTGGATGTGAAGAGGGGAGAGAGGAGAGCAGGAAGGATATGGAGAAGAGGAGAGGATTCTCATTTTGACTGGGTATTGGGTAGAAACTTACAAACCCTAGGTGCAGACAGGGATTTTATAGACCCTGTATGCTGCGTAGTGCCACATCATTCGACCAATCAAAAAATTCTAATAAATTCTAAAAAAATTTTGATTAATGCAGTGATGTCATCTGATCATATCAGATAAAAACCCCCACCCTCTCTCCTATGTTGGTGCCAACTTTAGATAAGCACATGCAAGGTGGCGCCAAAGAGTCCATGTTTATTAGGACTCTTTCATTCTTATCCATTTGGGGTGCCCACTTTAATCCAATTGGGCTCACGCCATAATCTGATTATGGCACCCAATTAAATTAGGTTTTAGCATGTGGACACTTCACAAAAATCCTTCAATAAGCTCTCTTCAGTTTAAGACCCATATGTCAACATTTGATAGATGTCCTAAAATGAAATTAGCAGGTGACAGGAATTAGCAGGTGCTTATCTTAAATTTATCTCATGAATTAAGACAAGCCTTTTCTGAGCTGGACAAGCTTTATTTAGACTGAGAGAAACCTTCTCAAGATTTTTTGGGTAAGTCAAATCATATTTGACTCAGTAGAGACAGAAAAGATTATACGAGGAGAAAGTTAGGCTCAATCGAGTGCTAGCACGATTTTCTTGAACCTAATTGGATCTAATCCAAATCAATTGGGTTAGCCCAATTGATGACATCCAGACCCTAACTCTTATTTTTGTGATCCAGTTAGGTTCAATTCTATATGATAATGAGACATGTCATGATCTCATCATCGACATCATCGAAACTCCTTTCGATGGACCAGAACTCTTCTGATTCAGATAATTAGAATGATCAATCATCAATATCATTCTAATTGCTCCTAAAATCTATCAGTGACACCTAGCAGTATGTGGTGGCAACCCATCAAAATTGAAGACGAACCTCTCAGTGTAGCTACCTGTGTGATTGAGTTTCTCTATCATGAGTCCCGACTGAATTAGGCTTAAGGTGAACTCATCAAACCCAACATCAGTCATATGAATCAATCGATCGATCCGAGTCCGATGTGAAATCCCAATGAAAAACTCTTTTTCCATTATTTCACTCTGCCATGGCTATGGGCTTAAGAACTCAATCTTTCGATTATCATAGGACTACTCCTCTCATCTATCGAGGTTGATAGATCCCATCTTGGTGCGACCTAGTTCCTACAATGAATATGCTACAGCCAACATACACCTCAGGGTTTCGAATGGCTAGAAAATCGAGTTATGGTGTAGTCAAACTGTAATACACTCAAGGTGAACTGTCGATGCCCCTCAGGTCAAAGAACTAGACAAACAACTGCAGCATCGAGCTAGTCATCGACGAGAAGGTAGACTTTCTTATGACTGTCAATATGGTCACACTCAGTACTCTCGTTCTCAACGAATACCTATATTCTCACTCTGGTGTCTCCACACTATAGACTCAAGACACATCTATTCTAAGAAAGCGATCGTACACCAACCTTCCAGACCGATCACCATCCTCGTGATGATCCTATGGTTAGGAGCTGTTTATGAGTTAGTTATATAAATTCATGTCTTAAATTTTTAACTCTTGAAAATATGAATTGACATTCCTACTAACTCAAAGGATATATCACAGACACAATGTACTCAATGTGATAGAAGAATAACCCATTTATTGATTTATAGTCAAAATTACAAATTTGCCCTTAGATTTGTACTGGAATGTGTCGGCCAATCTGGCATCTAGGGCACACATCTAACAAGGATATCAAACTTTTACTGGGTATTGAGCAGATTCACTAAACCCTAGGCGCAGATAGGGTTTAAATAGATCCTGCTGCGCCATGCAGTGCCACATCATTTGACCAATCAAAAAATTCTAATTAATTCTAAAAAAATTCTAATTGATGGAGTGATGTCATCTAATTATATCAGATAAGAACCCCACCAAACCCTCCTACTGTTGGTGCCAATACTGGATAAACACAGTGAGATTGGTGCCCAACAGTTTGAGTCGATCAAGGCATAGAGTCCTCATCTCATGGGACTCTATCCTTATCCACTTGGGGCGCATGCCCAATCTGATCTTGGTGCCTACTTTGAGGCTTAATTTAGCAGGCAGACACTCCATAAAAATTCTCCAATAACCTCTTGCCAAGTGGCCTTCAGTTCAAGATCCATAAGTCAACATTTGACCGATGTCCTAAAATGGAAATGACAGGTGACAGAAATTGGCAGGTGTTGTCCTAAATTTATCTCATGAATTAAGATAAGACTTTTCTGAGCTAGACTGGCTCTAGTCAGACTGAGAGAAACCTTCTTAAGGTTCTCTGGGTGAGTCAAATCATATTTGACTCAGTCGAGATAGAAAAGATTACATGAGGAGAAAGTTAGGCTCAATCGTGTGCTAGCACGATTTTCTTGAACCTAATTGGATCTAATCCAAATCAATCGAACTGGACTAGTTCAATTGATGACGTTCAGACCCTAACTCTTATTTGTGTGACCCAGTTAGGTTCATTTCCATATGGTAATGAGATATGTCATGATCTCATCATCGACATCATCGAAACTCCTTTCAATGGATCAAAACTCTTCTGATTCAGACAATTTAGAATGATCGATCATCAATATCATTCTAATTGCTCTCAAAATCTACCAGTGACATCTAGCAGTATATGGTGACAACCCATCAAAAATGAAGATGAACCTCTCGGTGCAGCTACCTGTGTGATTGAGTTCCTCTATCATGAGTCCCAACTGAATTAGGGTTAAGGTGAACTCGTCAAATCCAACATCAGTCATATGAATCAATCGATCGATCCGAGTCCGATGTGAAACCCCAATGAAAAATTCTTTTTCATTATTTCACTCTGCCATGGCTATGGACTTAAGGACTCAATCTTTCGATCATCATAGGACTACTCCTCTCATCTATCGAGGTTGATAGATCCCATCTTGGTGCAATCTAGTTCTTACAATGAATATGCTACAGCCAACATATACCTCAGAATTTCAAATGGCTAGGAGACGAGTTATGGTGTAGTCAAACTATAACACACTCAAGGTGAACTGTCGATGTACCTCAGATCAAAGAACTAGACACACAGCTGCAGCATCGAGCAAGTCATCGATGAGAAGGTAGACTTCCTTATGACTACTCGAGATGGTCACGCTCAGTACTCTCATTCTCAATAAATATCTGTACTCTTACTCTGGTGTCTCCACATCATAGACTCAAGACACATCTATCCTAAGAAAGTGATCGTACACCAACCTTCTGGATCGATCACCATCCTCGTGATGATCCTATGGTTAAGAGTTGTTTATGAGTTAGTTATGTAAATTTATGTCTTAAATTTTTAACTCTTGAAAATATGAATTAACATTCTTACTAACTCAAAGGATGTATCACAGACATAATGTACACAATGTGATAGTAGAGTAACCCTTTTATTTATTTATAGTCAAAATTATAAATTTGTCCTTACATTTGTACAGGAATGTGTCAGTCAATCTGGCATCTAGGGCACACATCTAATATTTACTGCAACAACAATGAAGCCATAGCACTTACTAAGGAGCTGAGGTCTCATCAGAAATCAAAGCACATCAAATGATGGTATCATATCATACGTGATTATCTCAAAAAAAATATGTCAAAGTGTGAAGAGTAGACTCCACGGACAACGTGGCAAATCCACTAACAAAATAGTTGAGCCAGCCAAAAATAGAAGTCCATCTTGAGAGGATGAGACTTAGATTAGTGGCCAATTGGCTTTAGTCCAAGTGGCAGATTGTTAGATATATGTCCTAGAAGTCAATATGGCTGACACATTGTAATATAACTAGAACACAATTTTATACTTAACATATTGATTTGATCAATAAAAGGACAAGTTTATTTTTCATTCAAGTGTGATGTATCCTTGAATCATCCACAGAATTAATATTTCGATATATATTCTCAAAGTGCTAAGAATTAAAGTTATGTATTTAATTCCTAAATACTTTCGATCATAGTATTATCATGAGGATGGTGATCGATTCAGATAGACCGATGCATAGATCGCTTCTTTTAGAGTAGATGAATCTTTAGTCTACAGTGTAGAGACACTAAGCAATGAGTGTGAGAGTTATTAGAGAACAACTAGTACTGAGCGTGACCATACGAGAGATCATTTAGATTTCTACTCGATCGTTAGTGATTTTTTTGATGATGTAGTTGTGTGAATGGTTCTTTGATCTGAGATATTATGATTGCTCGCAGTGAGGCTGTTGGAGTTTGACTGACACATAAATATGATCTCAATGAGCCCTTGTAGTAGATGTTGGCGACAGTTGGTCTACTGTAGGAGTAGGGTGCGCATCAAGATGGGATCTATCGATCTTGATAGAAAGGAGTAGTCCTATGAGATTTGAGAGGCTAAGTCTGAGAGTCTGTGGCCATAGCAGTATGATTGATAGAAAAGAGTTTCTGTAAGGATCACATTTGGACTTGAGCTGATTGAATTTATCATATGACTGATAATGAGGTTTGATGATTTATCCATGACCTGCCATCTAGTCG
This sequence comes from Elaeis guineensis, assembly GCF_000442705.2. Lineage (NCBI taxonomy): Eukaryota > Viridiplantae > Streptophyta > Magnoliopsida > Arecales > Arecaceae > Elaeis > Elaeis guineensis. The sequence goes on along the minus strand of NC_026003.2, from coordinate 33,759,215 downwards.
AGACTCACGATAGAGGGACTGAATCACACGTGAACTATACCTTGAGCTTCTATTTATTTTACTGAATTGCAACTACATACTGCTAGGTGTCACTGGTGAATTATGAGAGCTCACTAAGATTGCTCTGGATCAACAATCTTTGATGAGTTAGAGTGGAATTGTTTCAACCCATTGAAAAGAGTTTCAATAATACTATGATAAATATCATTATATATCTCACTATCAGATAGAATTGAATCTATGGGATCACACAATAAAGGGTTAGTCCTAGAATAAGTAATTGGGCTTATAAAATCTCAATTAGATTTAAAGAAACCCTATTGGGTTCAGGATAACCTTTCTAGCACATGGTTGGATCCAATTTTTTCTTTACATTTAAATTTTTTATTTGATAATATTAATTTAAATTTAATTATCTACTAATAATCTAAATGAATTAGATTCATTAGAATTCAATTGTTGGGTGCCTAAAGTTTTGGATCAAATGAATTAAGGGTGCAAGTCCTTAATTAATTTTCTTGATAGTTTTATTGGGTGCCACTTGATTTGATCCAGTTAGATATGTCCACTTATTAGTGGGCGTGTGGATCCTTTATGGGGCATCCCATGGGTACAAAGTTGGGTGTGATTTTATGGATGCAAGAGATCCAATTGTTGGTGCCTAATAGGTCTCCTAAAGGGGGTCAAATAACTAAAAGAATAAGGATTCCTAATACAAGTAGGACTTGTATTATGTCTTTGAATAGGATTCAAATCTTATGCCTATTTAAAGGGACCTCCCCTAAGATCCCTAGACACTCCAACCAGCATCCCCACACCCCCTTAGGAGAGCCCCACACCTTTCTCTTCTCCTCTCCCTCTCTTCTCCCTTGGAGCATCAATGCCCCAAGTCTTGGGTGTCCTCTTTCTTCCATGCCCAAGGGCTATTGGGCATCCCACTTTTTGCTGCTTTGTAGTCCTTAGTTGCTCCATAATCTAGAAAAGAAAAAGTAAGAGAAGAAGAGAAGAAGAAGATCAAAGAAAGGATCAAAGAGTTGATCGCGATCCAGGCTTCGTTCAGATTCGCAAGCTGATTTTTCTTAAAGAAGAAAAATCAATCTTAAAAAGGCTGTTCCAAGCTGATCTTGAGTAGATATCTGTAGAGGTCAGACACTTGTGTGGCTAAGAGAAAGTCTCTTCTCTTTCAGATCTAGATTTGAAGAAAAATTACGAAACAGGTATGTGATTTGATCACATGTTAAATTTCAGCATATGTTCAATTTCAGCATATGAAGTAGATCCTTGTGATTTATATTTTGTGCATGTATGTTATAGATTAAAAGGTATTTTAACTTTTTATTTCACTATAATATTTAGAAAAAAAATTTTGAAACATACATACATGCCCCAATATAGAAACTCCAACATGGAATCCTAGCAAGGTGAAGTCAGAGTCTCTGGAAGCCATTCTCCTTTACAAGAAGAAACCCTAGAAGTGGAGGGAAGGAGAACCTACATCAAAAAAGATAGGAGTAGAAGAAGACAAGGGTGATTGGAAGTCCTAGAAGCTTGCCACCGGTCTCATTTGGGGTTTAAATAGGCCCTAGTTTAAAAGATCTCTTGGCAATCCTTCTTCTCAGAGCATTAATTACTAGAGGCATGGATCGACAAGGTTTGAATGAATACTCAAGATTTGGCAACTACTGATCAGGTACAACCCCTATTGTCGATATGATAGTTAATCCTAGCAGTAGACAAATCATGCTCTACACCATCTTTGAAGTGATGTGTGGGGATGTGCAATGGTACCTGCCATGTGGAGGCGATTCAAATTTCGATCCTCAATAGGTGATGAATACTTTCAGTAATTCATATAGCTCAAATTATAGCTCGAATTAGGGCTCAGCTCATGCCTTATGATTTGAATCACTTAAAGTATTGTTAAATTCTTAGCAAATATAGATCAAAATTCAACCAATATGGCTTGGAATATGGTTCACATTCACTCATTAAACACAATGAACAATGGTAAAATAAATTTTATTTATTTGTATGAAAGTTTAATTGCAAAGTTTGACAAAGCTGCAATAACAAAAGGAAAGAGAAATACATATCACTATCCTAGAGCATCATCGGGATGACCTACTTCGGAACAGCCTTCCTTGGTGCCAATGGCCCCTTCTGGGTAGCCGTATCGACTTTATTCATGTCAATTATGCACTAGGATACTTTTGCAAATCTTCCTGTGCTGTCTTTTGTCATGGCCTTCAAACTTTCATCTAAGAAGTTGGCTTGTAAGAGCTCAGCACTATCGATAGGAAGGTATGCCCTAGCCATTATCTTGCAACTCTCGAAGCCTATGGAGAATGCTATCTTACAAGCTTGATTTATAATTTTATCTTCTCTATTAGCCAACCGATCTATTCTTTTGAGAGTGTTTGTAATGAGAAGCTCTTGCTCTGAGAGTCAATAGCAAAGGAGAGCCTTATCTTCTCTCTCCTCCAACTTTTCTTTCAGATGCTCCGCTTTTGACAAAGCTTCCTGAATTCACTTTGAGACACAGATGGCTCCTGTGTCATCCAAATTCTCTTGGGAGCCTTCATCCCTCTGAGGTGTTCTCTTTATGACTCGCTCTGTCTAAGGTTCTAGCCCTTTTAGCTGAGCTCTTGCTGGGGCTCCTTTGAGAATGAACCTCAGAGGGGATAACATTTCAACTCTTTTTTCCTTCGAGTGTCCTCCTCAAGCACTTTATATCATCATGGGCTCGGCGATAGTTTCTTTCAGCCCAGACCTTTGCCTCTGAGGTCTTCGATCTTTTGTTTAGCCCTACTTATCTCATCATCTTAGTGATCAATTATCTCTTGGGCTTCTCGAAGGGCCTCCTCAGAAGAATTGGCTTCTTTAGTCAGCTCAGCGTGTTGCCCAAGGATGGCTACCCGAGAGGGGAAGTGAATTGAGTATTTAAAAATTTTAAGCTACTTGTGTGTAGAAATTTAACAACTGAGTGCTTTATAAGATAAGTAAACTATATGTAATAAGTAAGAACAATAAGGAAAACAAGCACACAATCACAAACACATGTTTTATAGTGATTCGATACCAAACTCGACACCTGCATCCACTCTCCAGGTAAATCACTTAGAAATTCAACTATAATTTACTATAAGAATTAAGTCCGATTATTTTCTTTGGGCTCACAATCCAATCCAATTGATTTTATCCTTAGCTTACTAACCATAACCGTACAATGATTATTTTATACGGACTAACAATCAACCCCGATTATTTTACACTTGGCTTATCAATTAAACCAAATACAATATCCAACTCTAAGCTCGAACCAACCCAAGTTTTTCACCCCAAGAAATTTGAAAATGAATACAATAAAAATGAAATTTAAAAGAGAAAGAAATACTCAATAAAGCTGGGAGAAGAAGTTGAAGTTACTTTGCTTGTCGGCTTGGCTTCTTCTCTTTGAATACTTGTGAGAGTTGGTGAAGGTCTTCAATGCTTAACACCAAGCTTCTCTCACTTTAAGGATGATAGAAGGACTAAAGAATCTCAGAGAAATAACTCCTTCCTTTTACACTTTTCAGCTCACTATGAATGCACTTGAATGTGTTTTCTCAAAACTCTTCAAAAAGTCACTTAAATACACAAAGAGTGTTCTCTTTTAAATCCTTGATGTTTCCCACCAATGCAAGGCACTAGGAATGGTTGCAATAATGTTCTAGCAATTAGAGAAGAAGAGATGGCCATTGGAGGCATGTTGGAGCAAAAAAATGGCTGTTCAGAAAAATTAGCAGTTATAATTTTGGGTCGGCTCAATTTTCTTTGAGTCGACTCAGTTTCCAACTGGGTGGGCTCAAATTTTGTCTGGGTTGGCTCAGTGTCTGCGGGCTGTGCTCTTTGCCTTTTTTGCTCCACTGCTTAGTTGGTCGACTCAGTTTGGAACTAGATCGATTCAGTTGAACTGTATCGGCTAACCGAACTGTTCTATGAAACTTCAGTCTTTTTGTCTTTTGACGGTTCTCTCCCACTGGGTCGGTCTAGTTAAAATTGGGTCGGCTCAATTTGCGTGCCAAGCATGCCATTGATCCATTGACTGCCTTTCTTCTTCAATTTTCTTTCTATGCTAGATTTGCCTTGTTTACTTGATTTTACTCCTCATTAAAATTCTTCCAAGGTGTGTCTAGTCTAGAGTGCCTTTACAAATCTCTTGAGTAGTGGTTCTTCTGAGAAACACTTGGAACAAGTGAGCATATTGAATTTAAAGCTACATATCCTCTAAAACAATGTTAGTAGTTTAACAATTTATACTTAAATGCTTTTGTTATCATCAAAATCAATTCTGGGGTGAACAATCCCTCTCTTTTTGATGATGATAAAATTCTTTGAGTATACCTTTCTCTCAAATTTTATTTTCAACTATTGCATGCATGTCATTCAATTTTAGTCAAATTTCATGAACTCCCCCTAAGTATGATACTTATGTTCAATTTGATTTCAAGTTTGTATTACTCCCCCTTACTATGTGCCAATGCATCTCTAGGATTTTGAATTGCTTCCAAATTGCTTTGTTTCAAACTACTTTATTATGTGCCAATCAATTATTGCTTGTCATAATTTTTCAAAATTGGCATTTTAATCAATTAATACTTCAAACTTCGACATATACTCAAACTTTTCTCCCTCTTTTTGTCATTATCAAAATGGAAATAATTTGGCATTAAAGCATCATCCAATTATTAGAACATTCACAAAAGACAACATTGCACATATAAAAGAAAATAAACTTCAAATTTTTCATTCACTGATATAAACATGATACAAAATGAGTCCAACACCATACAACTTGATCAAAACACAAGATAGTAACTAACGCAATGCTCAAAATGATATGCAACTACATGAAACCTAATCTAAGGTAGGCTCAAGTGGGATGGAGGAAGATGAATCCATGGGCACAAAAGAATGCTACTCACCCAGCACCTCACGCACAGCATCCTTTACCAAAGTAGAAATGCTACCAGCAACCTGATTAACAACTCACTGCATGATGTCTCTAGATACTCAATCAACAACCTGCTACACAATGTCCTCAATCTGATCCTCAGCAAGACAAACAGTAGATGAAGATGCAGCCGACTCTCGATGCACCGATCGAGCTAGATGCGGCACATGCTCTAGCACTCCTCTTCCTTCTACCTCATCCACCTTTATCCAAGTACCATCTTGTACTTCATCCTCTTTAGTGATTTGGCATTGTAAGTCATAAAATGCTACAACAACTTGCACGATTCTCCTTCTAACTCCACACCAAAATCTCTAAAGACCAAAGTCAGAAACATTCTAGGTAGAGTAGTCTTTATCCTTGAAACATTTTCTTGCATTATCCTCCAAATTACAGTGGTAGATTAAACTTCTCTTTCTTAATCAAATGATATAAAATAGCAATGTTCTTTGTAGTCACAAAGTTAAATCTACCAATCCTAGGGAGGAGAATCCTCACAACCATATGGTGAAGAAGATGATGCTCCACTGAAAGATCTCTAGCATGTATCTCCTCAAAGTGCATCGCATCCTCTCTCCTAAACAACAACCGCAACCCACTAGCCTTATCAGATAGTCCTATACCTCCCTCAGTGGGTGCCCTCAGTAATAATCCCAATCTCTCTTCATGAAGTCAATTTTATTACCTTTTACTTTAGACACAAAATATCTTGGACTAACCCTTACATTTACATAAATTTTCTCACTAAATTTGGGCAAGTGGGCAGGTTCAAGGAACAAAGATACTCCCATCTTTGAAATTTTAGAACCTCCCCAATCTCAAAACCCTCAGTCTCCAAAAAATCAAAGTCAATATTTCTTCCCTCAATCACTGCCTTAAAAGAAAATATAGCTTTTTGATGCTGCACGGAGAGAGGATGAAGATATCAGAGGATGAGTAGCGGCTGCCAGAGGAGAAGGAGATGTGTTGCCAATGAACTGAAACCATGAAGGAGATGGTAAAGATGACAGAGGAGGAGCTCGAGAAGACATTGCTGGAGGTGGAGGAGATGGAGATGAGCTACTGATGGGCTAAGACAGCTGAGCATGACTATCCTAGTGCGACTTGATCTACTATTCATCATGAATCCCTCTCTTGACGGTGCAAAGAGGTAATAACGCTTCAATCCTGGAGCAACACATTTTTTGGGTGCCATGGATCCAAAAATTCTCTCAAAAATGTAGTGGATTAAGGTTCTAAGGAGGGTTTTTGGGGTTCCTAGGGTTCTTCACAGTGGGATGGCTCAAAATAAATCAAAAATGAAATGAAATAGGGCTTTTAAAAATTTTATTAAAAAATAGGGTCCAGACAAATTGGGTCGACTAAGTTTAATTTGAGTCGGCTCAATGCTAGGTCGACTCAAAATGAAAGTTAGTCAACTCAGTCCGACACAAAACTGAACATACTTAGTTTATGGCTAGCAATGATGCAATTATGACATGTCATTCCTAATGCAATTAATACATGAATAATTCAAGAAAATTCAATACTGAAAAAGCATTTAATTCAGTACATACAACAAATCAATCATTCATTTTGGCACATTCAATCAAATCAATAATTTGGATCAAATAAACCTAATTATTTTCTAATTATGCAAAATCTTTTTTCATTTAATGGCTTGGTGAAGATATCAGTAATTTGATTTTCAGTTGGCACAAATTCAAGCATTATGTCATTATTTTGTACATGAACCTAATGAAATAATGTCTTACTTCCATCTGTTTTGTTCTTGAGTGTAATATTAGATTCTTAGTAAGATTTATGGCACTTATGTTGTCACATCGAATAAGAATATTACTACAGGTGATGCCATAGTCTTCTTGTTGTTGTTTGATCTATAATAGTTGAGCACAATAACTCCCAGTAGCTATGTATTTGGCTTTCACTGTTGATAAGACTACTGAGTTTTATTTCTTGCTAAACCAAGAGACCAAATTCACTCCTAGAAATTAACATGTATCACTTATACTTTTTCTATCTAAGCAACAACCAGCAAAATCAGAATCACTATAGCCAATTAAGTCTAATGAAGATTGCTTAGAGTACCATAAACCTACATCTTGAATATTTATTAAATATCTAAAAATTCTTTAAAGTGCCATTACATGAGATTTTTTAGGATTAGATTTGTTAGATGCATGTCCTAGAAGTCAATTATTGGCTAAAATATTTTTGTTCTATGACATATATTTATACTTAAACTATTGATTTAATCAATAAAGAATAAGTTTTTATTTTCTATTCAAGTGTTATGTACCTTTGAATCATCCTTGAAATTGATGTTACGATACATATTCTCAAGTATTAAGAATTAGAGGCATGTATGATCGATTTCTAAATTACTCCTGGTCATAGGATAGTCATAGGGACGGTGATCCATCCAAATAGATCGACACACAGTTCACTTCTTTTGAGATAGATGAGTCTCTAGTCTATAGTGTAAAGACACTAAGTGAAAAGTATGGATAATTATTGGAGAACAACTTGTACGGAGCGTAACCATACGAGAGATCATATGAATTTCTATTCGATCGTCAGTGATTATCTTGATACTGTAGTTATATGACTGGTCCTCTGACCTGCGGTGTCATGATTGCTCATAGTAAGACTACTGTAATTTGACTACACATTAACATTAACTTGATCATGAGTTTTTATAGTGGATGTTGGCTTCAGTTGGTTGAGCTGTGAGAGCAACGTGTGTATCTATATGGGATCTATCAATCTTGATAGAGAGTAGTCTTATGAGATTTTAGAAGCTGAATCTACAAGTCTACAGCCATAGCAGTGTGATTAATAGAAAGAAGTTTCTATTTAAAATTATTATTGAACTTGAGCTAATAATATCTATCATACGACTGATGATGAGGTTTGATGATTTATCTATAACCTACCATCTAGTCAAAACTCATGATAAAAGGACTGTATCATACATTAACTATATCTAAACTTTTATTTGATTCTACTAGATTGCCACTACATATTGCTAGATATCACTGATAGATTGTGAGAGCTCAATAGGATCATTTTGGATCAATGATCCTTGTCAAGTTAGAGTAAAATTATTTGATCTACTGAAAGAGATTTTAGTGATACCTATGATAGAAATCATGGTATGTCTCACTATCAGATAGAATTGAACCTATAAAGTCACACATAAAGAGAGAAGACCTAGATTGATTAATAATTGAGCTTATGAAGTATCAATTTATATAAATTTAGAGAAATCCATTGGGTTCATATTAACCTTGCTAGCACCTGGATGAATTCAATTCTTCTTATAGTTGGTTTACTTATATGATAAGCATTAACCAATTCTTACACTTGATTTGAATCTAATTGAATTTGATTTAATAAGATCCAATAGTTGGATGTTTAATTTATGATTTGGATTAAATCAAAAAAGAGTTTCTTGATTTTATTCATTAAGAACCCTTGAAGTGAATTTATAAAATCATATGGGTTGATTTGAGACTTTTTATTGGGTCCCATATGATAGGATGCCTAGCATTGAGTGTATGTGGGTGAGTTATGGGTGGCACCCCATTTATTTGATCCAAGTATATTTAAGCTAGGACTTCTAATATGATTAGGAGGAGGGATCCTGATTTGATTAGGACACCCTTATGTTGTCTAAAGGGCCCTAATCTTACTCCTCTCATAATCTCACTTCCTCCCTTCCTTGCCGCCACCTTTACTATGCCCATCACCTCCCCTCTCCTTCCTCTCTCTAGCCCATGCCCTCTCTCTCTCTTGGCATCCCCTTGTTGGAGATTTTAGAGAGGTGGGCACCAACATTGTTTTGGTGTCAATTGGTTGGCATCAAGTTGTTTAGTTTCATCTTCTTCCTCTCAAGTTATTGGGAGTTAGTTACAACCAGTTCATAATTATTGTTCTTCTTGATTAGTTGAGGGATCAAGCAAGATTCTTGATTTCTTTAAGAATTAAGAAAAAAAGATCAAAAGGATTCACAATTTCAATCCTATTCAAGCTTGGTTCAAGCCTATTCAGGCTTTTGGTTTAGCAAGCAAGATTAAGAGAAGCCTATCCAGATCAACCCAGTGGATATCCATAAAGGCAGGATGCTTGTCCTGCTGATTCAAAATCTATTCAGCCCTAGATCCAAGAATTGAATTGTATTCAACCCAGTTACAGGTTTGAAGCAAAAAAAATGATTTAGGTATGCTACTAATTACAAGCTTTCATTCATTCATCTTAAATCAGTTTATGTTAATTTCAACATATGAACTAAATCCATAGGTATTTTCATATGATGAATGCATGCTTAGATTAAAAATATTTTAATCTATTTTTTTATTATATTTTAAATTTAAAAAAATTTTAAAACCCATATATACTAGCACCTGTAGAAAATCCAACAGGAGTATCAGAGCCACATGTTCATATATATGAAAATAGTATAAAATTTTTAAAAATTATTTTTAAAATTTTAATTTTAGTTTATACATGAGATGTATATATTTATGTTCAGATTTAAAAAATATTTTAGATCTGAATTTTATTCATATATGCAATATATGAAAACATGCATAGGTTAGAAATTAAATTTTTACAATCTGAATTTTTTGTATATCGATATATGATAGTATATTTAGATCTAAAATTAATTTTTAAAAAATATAAAATTTTTTATGTATATGATTATGATTGCATGCATATTCTGAAAGTATTTTAGAATCAAAAACTTATTTTTATGTAATAAATTTAGATCTAAAATTTATTTCTTTGATTTGAAATTAGTATGTACATGAATTGTTGGGCATAAGTAGTTTTGTATTAGGTCAATAATTGCATCTTAGGTTATAATTAGATCATATTAGATTGAAATTGATATAACTATTGATCAAACCGAGTCAAGTGTTGATTTGGATTAGATCAATTGAGCTTATGATTCTACAAGTATTATAGATTGAATGATTAAATCCTATATGTAGAATCGAGTCAACCTAAGGACCTAATCTGACTTTATGGCTTGAATCTAATTTACCTAAGCTGACTAATTGAAACCAAAAAGTCATTGGTGTCTAAGGCAAGTCTTGATCGATGGTTTTTAATTAGAATGCTACTCATCTAGATAATTTTATCTACGGTGAGTTAATCACGTACCCTCCTATCGATCACACTAATCTGGCCAATTGGATGATTGGGTTCATTAGTTGTTAAGGCATTTTCGGTTTAGCCCATACCAATTAGATCGATCATATGATGACTGATTAGATGAGATCTAATTTAAACCTTCCTAATTAATATTAAGCCTTATGGTCTTCCACCATTGTAGAAGTATGGGCATGGTACTAGTATTGACTGTTCTCGACTGATTATAGTGATTCAGTTATATCGAAAATATGCAACCGCTCTACTAACAAAGAGTTGTCCTAAGGTGAAGATGGGGTTGGACCCAACATACGTTATCTGAGAAACTCAATGACAGCTTCACACCTACTTGTGAATAGTGGGTTAGACTTAACTAAAGAGTAGAGCAATATGTGTTATCTGAACTCTCATGACTTAGAGATCAAGTTGCTATGTATACTTAGAAAAGCATCTGGATAAAAAATTATTTACACATCAATGTACGTCTCACCAATAACTATTAGGTGAGATGCATAGCATCGATGGGATCGCAGCATCCACTAGAAATCTTGCATTGGTCGCATCAAATTTTTGCTTTCCATCGAGGAGTGTCAGAATCCAAAAAAATAGTGGGAGTTTATTTGCATCTAAAAGACCCTAGAGCAAATATAAATTTTAAGTATAAATATCTAACTAGAATCTTTACTCTCGCAGATAAACAATGTCAGCCTATAACCCACTAGCTCGCATCCTTGAAACTTGTTGGGTTCTGATGGCACAGCGGAGGGTTAGGTGTTTAAAATTTTCATTCAAAACACCCAATACACCAGAAGTCCTAATGCCCAAAAACTCTTGACTATAATAATCAAAGCATAATAAATATAAATTAGGATAAAAAAATATCTGTAGTGCTAATCCTAATTTTCATAAGGCATCCAAGTGTCTGCCCTCCAATGGTGATCCATACGAAAATTAACCAAAGACAGCACTCCTTCTTCACCTTGCTTCAAGAGTTCTAGCCCCTAGAACTCGACTAGCCTCGTACCGTCAAGTTTCTTCAAGAACCTGACTCATCCTCTTAGAACCTCCTCTGAACTTTTGATTCTCCTTCTTTAGATCCTTACAACCCTTGTTAGGACCAAATAAGGCTTTGTCTTAAATCCAAATCCTTGTCCTAAAACTAAGATAGGTTGTAAGAAAGAAAGGAGAGCAACAGGAGAGAAATTAGAAATCCCTCTTAGATTCATCGAATACCCAGTGCCCCAACCTATTTATAGCCACCAGAGGATGCCAAAAGAGAGGGACATACCTATCCAAAAGGCATATCTGATCTGATTATCAGAGATAAGAGTTCCTTCAAGCAGAAGGACTCTATCCATAATACGTCGATCAACACCCTGTCTGTGCGTATGCAACCAAAGAAGGGATGTTTTCATATTTCTTCTCAAATCAAAAAAATCTTAAAAATCTTGTGGATTGGGATCAATCTAAATTCCATAAAATCAAAAATTGTGATAAAATTCTCAAGGAAAGATGATATCTCGCACCACTTCACATGAGTACTGATCACAGCATGGCAGGCATCAGGACCGACTTATGGCATCCGTTTGGCATCCAGATAAGTCTGGAAAAATTTCAAAAAAATTATCAAAAATATGATATCGAGTATAGAATGTTTCACCAAAAATCATTCCAATGTAAAAGCATTTGATTGAAATAAAGACACTCCAAATTATGGAGAGATGTGATGCTTCTGCACGTGCATGCGAGACATCCTTAATTTTTTAATTTTTTATTTATCCCATAAATTCAGAAAAAATATATCTCATACTTTGAGATGTGCACCAGAGGATGAGGTTGATATGAGCTACTACACATAATTAAATCCTACTAAAAAATAAATTATTTCTTCTACCCATGCCAACACTTGTAGGCAGAACCTGTTTTACACCAAGAGTCCACCACAACTTGGACTCTTCATATTTGGTGTTAACATAGGATGTGGTGCCCTAATTTGGACTGCTTTTAGGTATCACAACCTGACCCAAATATTTACTAAATTGGGCTAGCTAATTAGCAAGGGATGGACCAAATTGATCTCTAAAGAGCAAAGGTTTCCACACGTGCTAGCATGCTTATCAGAACCCCGATTGAATCCAAAATTTCAATCAACCTTTTTCAAAAGGGTCCTTGGCTAATTTCTATATGTGTATGACCCATTGGGTTCCACATCTAGCTGGCAGTAGGTTTGGGTATAAGTTGATCAAATTTGATTAGATTTCAATCTAATTGATTTAGGTCCAATCGAGCTAAACCGAGCTCAATAATTAGAATCATTTCTAATTGGCAATCGAATTAAATGCTTTAATTCAGTCAGAAACCTACAAGTCAAGATTGACATCTAGCAACATATCATGACTACTCAAAAATATAGAATTTGATGAAAATACCAAATCTACCCTTCAGTGGTAAATTACCGTGCAATTCAATCATTCGATCATCTTTGCACCCTGAATATGTTTATGAGTATGGAATCATGTCAAACTCAAACACATATTCATATCGATTCTCAATTAACCAATGATGACTCTAATGAAGAAGCTTAGAAACTCTATCTAATCTCCTTCCTGCTTTTGGCCAAAAGACTTTTCTCGAGTCATCTAGGATTGAGAATACACAAGATGCGATCTCCTCTTATTAGGAGTGATTGATTCCATGTTGACCTACTCACAACCTCCATACACACTCCACCATATCCAAAATACCCCGTACATATTTAATGCCATGCCTGGGTATGAACCAAAATATGAATTTATGTGCACAAGATTCCATGGTAATCTCAGGTCTAAGGATCACTTGCACAACTCTCACTTAGAGAACCATCTTTGACATGCAAATAAGGCTTCCATAAGATGTTCTCTTTCATTGAGTCAATTTAGTAGACTCATTTCTCAAATGAGCACCCACATCTTTGTATTAGTATCTCACATAAGTGGCTAGTAAAATCTGTCACCCTCTCCATTGAGCATACATAGGATGTACCAGTCTATTCGGAATATTGATCTCCAACTCAATACTCCTACGATCAAAAATATTTAATATTAAAATTTTAGAATTTTAGATCTCACTAGCATGATCAATTCATGTCTCCTAAAATTATTATCCTAATCTTTGGGTTCATCATAATCTTAGACATAATAAGATATAGCTAATATGATGAATCAATGCCTCAAATAATAATAAATATCATTTCATGGGTTGAAAAATTGTAAAAAAAATTCCATCGCAACACACTTGTGATTGGCTTATAGGGCACTTTTCTTTTAATCTTCCACTTGCACTAAAGCCAATCACCTTTGTATCTCATACAATCATGATGATAATCATATAGCTGTTGTGGTATGGCCTTAGTGAATGGGTCTGCTATATTGTTCTTTCTGTCTACTCATTTAAGGATAACATCTTGTCTCTAATGAGATGAAAACGTCTGAAAATATGTTTAAATTTATAATGAGACCTAGGTTTCTTATCTTGAATAACGGCCCCAATGTTATTACTCTAAAGTGACACCGATCCTTCAATCTTAGGAACGACTCTTAAATCCATGATGAGTTTTTTCATCCAGACAGCTTCCTTAATGACTTCACTAGCAACAACATACTCTGGCTCAGTAGTTGAGTCAACTACTATCTACTGCTTGAAACTCTTCCAACTCACTACCCCATCATTTAGGATAAACACATATCCTGATATTGACTTGCTATTATCTGCTTTCCAATGATCCTTCCTTGGATCAGCTTGAAATCTACTAGCTATGCCCAAAGCATAAGCTACATCAGGCTTGGTACATAGCATGGCATACATAATTGATCCGACAGCTGAAGCATAAGAGATTTCATTCATCCTTTTCCTCTCTTCTGGTGTCTTAGGACACATTCTCTTAGAGAGACATATACCATGACTTGCAAGTAGGTAATCTCTTACTTGCCTCTATATTAAATCTCTTTAATATGAGATCTATGTACCGTGATTGGGATAAGCTTAACATCCTTTTAGATTTATCTCTATAGATCTTTATATCCAGTATATAGGATGCTTCATCCAAGTCTTTCATGAAAAACTTATTCGATAGCTAAGTTTTGACCGATTGTATCATTGGGATATTATTCCCAATGAGCAGTATATCACCAATATACAGAACCAAGAAGATAATAACACTTTCACTTGTCTTCTTGTATACACATGGTTCATCCATATTTTTGATAAAGCCAAACTCTTTGACTGTCATATTAAATCGGATGTTCCAGCTCCTTAAAATTTGCTTCGATCCATAGATGGATCTCATTAGCTTGCATACTTGATTTGTTCTCCCACTTGAGATAAATCCCTCTGGCTGAGTCATATAGACCTCTTCCTCTAGATTACTATTAAGAAAAATGATCTTGACATCCATCTGTCAGATTTTATAATCGTAGTATGTCGCGATTACAAGCAAAATCTGGACGGACTAGAGCATAGCCACTGGTGAGAAGGTTTCATCATAGTCAATTCCTTGCCTTTGACTGAAACCCTTCGCCACTAACCTAGCTTTGTAGATTTCTACTTGGCCATCTATTCTGATCTTCCTTTTGAAGACCCACTTGTACCATATATTGGGATCACATCCTGAAGTGCATCAACCAAGGTCTACACTTGGTTGGTATTCATTAAGTCCATCTCAGATTTCATAGCTTCTAGCTATCTGTCTGAGTCCCTACTCATGATAGCTTTCAAATAGGTCAGTGAATCAACATCTTGAATGATGTTGATAGAATTGTTATTCTCAATGATAAAATTATATCTCAGAGATGCTTGACGCACTCTATTTGACCTTCGGAGAGAAGGTGTGTATAGTGGATATACCTCATCCTTGGATACTTTTGATTAAGGATCTTCTTATGGTCCAACCACTGATATTTCTGGATCAGTTTGTAGATCATGAACTTTCATAAATTCAATATTCCTCCCACTGCCTCCTTCTTGGATAAATTCATGTTTCAAAAAAGTGGCGTGCCTACTAACAAATATCTTTTGTTCCGTAGGGCAGTTGAAATAATATCTATTAATTTCATTAAGATACTCAACAAACCTACACTTGTCTGATCTAGCATTAAGCATATGTCCAAAAATATTTTTGACATAAGTAGGATAGTCCAAAGTCTTAAGATGTTTAAGATTAGACTTCCTTCCATTTCATATCTCATATGGAGTGCTTGCGACAGACTTTGAAGGCATTCTGTTTAATATATATGTGTCAGTCTCTAAGGCATTATCCCTAAAAAGATATTGAGAGATCGATGAAGTATATCATAGACCGCACCATATCCATTAAAGTGTGATTCCTCCTTTCTACTGCACCATTTAACTGAGGTGTATAAGGAGGGGTCCATTCAGAGAGAATACCTTTACTTTTAAGATGATCAAGAAATTCACTGGATAAGTACTCTTCACTTCGATCAGATCAAAAAACTTTGATATTTTTTTCAGTTTGTTTCTCGACCATATCTTGATACTCCTTGAACTTATCAAAAGCTTCAAATTTATGTTTCATAAGATACACATATCTAAACCTTAATAAATCATCTGTAAAGGTAATAAAATAGGAGTATCTTCTTCTGACCTGAGTTGTTATCAATCCATATACATCTATATATACTAGAGCTAACAACTCACTTATCCTCTCTCCATATTAAGAAAATGGAGTCTTGATCATCTTACTCATGAGACAAGATTTATAAGTCCCTAATGATTTATAATTATTTGGATCAAAAAAAATTTTTTTGTATAATTTATTTATCCTTGACTCACTAATATGACCAAGGCAACAATGCCAGAGATATGTGACATTCACATTTTCTCTCTTTCTTTTCATATTTCTTTTACTATGAAAAATATTTTCATTGAGTACAAGAATTAAAAGATTATTATCAATATAACCACTGCCATAAAATTTATTAAAAAAAATAGAGCATCCATTTTTCATTAGCCTTATTTCATAATCTTGTTTTAACAACAAAGGTATAGAAATAATATTTCTAATGACCTTTGGCATGTAATAACAGTCTTTTAATTCTAAAATTTTGTCTGAAGGTAAATCAAGCATATAGGTTTCCACAGTCTTTGCACTAATAGACTCTCCACTTATGCTATAAAGCTCGAGGTCACCTCTTTTCAGACCTTTGATATTCTATAGTCGCATTACAAATATGCGATCCACAGATGGTATCCAATATCCAAATATCAGAGTCTGAATTACTCAATAAAAAATAGATCTATATCATATACATATCTTTTGGTGTTACACTTGTACCCTACTTCAATCTTGCAAGATAATTCTAGCAATTATACTTCCAATATCTAAATTTTTCATAAATAATATCCATACGGACATCATTACCTTCTCATTATTACTGACCAATCTAAGGTCAGAAATATCCAGAACATCGAAGTTCTTTTTCGATATAAACCTAATTTGCAAGTTCCTCAACCAATCCACATAGTTGTATCGATCAACATAGTTTTATTTATGATATCATGGGGTGAAAATAAAGAAGCCATAATGTAGACTTAAATCTACATAAAATAATAGTATAAGCAGACCACTCATGTTTGACATGCATAACTAGATGACGATTTTTAAAACTAGTTGTCTTTCACTATTTTATCAGATACCATAGCCCTCTCCTATGGTAAATGAGATATATTTTATATTTATCTTACTAAGATTGAGATCCTAATTTCTCATAATGATCTTGTGTTAACACAATAAACCCTTATGAGTTCATAGGTAGGAAACTCTTTCCAGTTACATCTCATGCAATTCTCAATATTTTATCTTGTCCTCTAAAATATTATTAGCCTTGTGGTAATACAACAAGCTATAATATTTTAGTTAAGTAAGACCCTTCATTTCAATACAGTCAAAATCGAATATAATTGCCCTTGTGTTAGCACAACAAAGCAGTATATCCAAAATTACTGTAAGCTTCTTTTATGCACCAAGATTATGTTATATCAATCTTTATGACAAGCCTTATGGTAACACAACAAACTAGCCATAGTTCATGATATAACATTAACCTAGCATGAAGGAAGGCCCTTAGTAGTGTTTAAAATACTAAGCTACCTTCATTCAAGATTCGAATTAATCTAATTGGCTAGAAAAGTATTAAGATTGATGGGGATCTCCCCATTGCTTTTCTTAGACACCAATAAAATTGGCCAGACCAGCAATAGAACCACTTAAATAACCACCGCACTTGAAATACTCCTTAGACACCAATTAATTAATCGATTCAAAAAAATAGATCAGCTTCTGGTTCACAATACTATGACTTAATATAATTTTTATGAGGACTTTAATGGTCTCAAACACATCCTAATTCAATCTATCACAAGAATGCATTATAATAGTTGTATCTTAATAATCGTAACAACTAATTATGGCATCTTATCATATCTCTAAGATATGAAAGTAGAATCATACAATATCATTATAACTAAACATCTCAAGCATATCATATATGTATGAAGTTCTAATAATATGCATGAATATAAAACACTCTTTTCATAGATCTTTTTCTTGGAACATCACAATAGCTCCCCTACACGCCATAAGAGTACCCTATTGAATAGGAAGAGAGGGTCTCTGAACCCTACTTGCTCTTATGACCAGACGACCTGGTGATAAACTCCAATTAAAGTACTAAGCTACTAAAAAAATTTTACACATACACATACATTTTATATTTAAAATATATCTCTGAGACATGATAGGATTTGGATGTTCAATCGGGTTCAACCCTTGACCCGACTTGAACCAAACCAAAAACTCATGCTTGATCACAATCAAGATAATAATTTAATCTTTTAATTACATAAATCAAGATAGGTTCTGATACCACTGTTGAATTTTGTTGGCATAGCGGAAGGGTTAGATGTTTAAAATTTTCATTCAAAACATCCAATGCACCGGAAGCCCTAATGCCTAGAAACTCTTGACTATAATAATCAAAGCATAATAAATATAAATTAGGATAAGAAGAATACCTATAGTGCTAATCATAATTTTTATAAGGCATCCAAGTATCTGCCCTCAATGGTGATCCACACAAAAATTGAACCAAAGACAGTACTCCTTCTTCACCTTGCTTCAAGAGTTCTAGCCCCTAGAACTCGATTAGCCTCGTATCGATCAAGTTTCTTTAAGAACCTGACCTCACCCTCTTAGAACCTCCTCTGAACTTTTGATTTTGCTTCTTTAAGACTCTTACAACTCTTGTTAGAATCAGATAAGGCTTTATCTTAAATCCCAAAGCCTTGTCCTAAAATTAAGATAGGTTGTAAGAAAGAAAGGAGAGCAACAAAGAGAAATTGGAAACCCCTCTTAGATTCATTGGATACCCAGTGCCCCGGCCTATTTATAGCCATCAGAGAGATGCCAAAAGAGAGGGACATGCCTTATCCAAAAAGCATATCTGATCTGATTATCAGAGATAAGAGTTTCTTCAAGCAGAAGGACTCTTATCCATGATACATAGATCAGCACCCTAGTCTGTGCACGTGCAACCAAAGAAGGGATGCTTTCATGTCCCTTCTCAAATCAAAAAAATCCTCAAAAATTTATGTGGATTAGAGATTCAATATAAATTCTAGAAAATTAAAAATAGTGATAAAATTCTCATGGAAGGATGCTATCCTCACACCTCCTTATGCAAGTGCTGATCACCATACACGCAGGCATCAGGACCAACTTATGGCATCCGTTTGGCATCCAGATAAGTCTGGAAAAATTCCAAAAAAATTATCAAAAATATCTTATCAAGTGAAATGTCATCATCAAAAATAATTCCAATCTAAAAGAATTTGATTGGGATAAGGACTCTCCAAATCATGGAGAGACACGACACTTCTGTGCGTGCATGCGAGACATCCTTCATTTTCTAATTTTTTCTCTACCCATAAATTCTAGAAAAAATATATCTCATACTTTGAGATATGAAGCAGAGGATAGAGGGTGATTTGAACTACCACACATAATTTAATCCCATAAAAAAATAATTTTTTTCTTCTGCCCATGCCAACACTTGTAGGCAGAACCTGTTTTACACCAAGAGTCCATCACAATTTGGACTCTTCATATTTGGCGTTAACATGGGATGTGGTGCCCCAATTTGAGCTGCTTCTAGGTATCATGACCTGACCCAAATTTTTACCAAATTGAGCTAGCTAATTAGCAAGGTATGGGACCAAATTGGTCTCCAAAGGAGCAAGGGTTTCCACACGTGCTAGCATGCTTACCGAAACCCTGATTGAATCTAAAATTTCAACCAACCTTTTTCAAAAGGGTCCTTGGCTAATTTTCATATGTGTGTGACCCATTGGGTTTCACATCTAGCTGGCAGTAGATCCAGATATAAGTTGACCAAATTTGATTTAATTTCAATCTAATTGATTTAGGTTCAATCGAGCTAACCCGAGCTTAATAATTAGAATCATTTCTAATTGGCAATCGAATTAAACTCTTTAATTTGGTCAAAAATCTACAAGTCAAGATTGACATCTAGCAATGTATCATAACTATCCAAAAGATATAAAATTTGATAAAAATACTAAATCTACCCTTCAGTGGTAAATTATCGTGTAATTCAATCATTCGATCATCCTTGCACCCTGAATATGTTCATGAGTATGGAATCATGTTAAACTCAAACACATATTCATATCGATTCTTAATTAATCAATGATGACTCAAATAAAGAAACTTAAAAACTCTATCTAATCTCCTTCTGCTTTTGACCAAAAAATTTTTCTCGAGTCATCTAGGATTGAGAATACACAATATGCGATCTTCTCTTATTAGGAGTGATTGATTCCATGTTGACCTACTCACAACCTCCATACACACTCCACCATATCCAGAATATCCCATACATGTCTTAATGCCATGCCTAGGTATGAACCAAAATATAGATTCATATGCATAAGATTCCATGGTGGTCTCAGATCTAAGGATCACTTGCATAACTCCCACTTAGAGAACTATCTTTGACATCCAAATAAGGCTTCCATAAGATGTTCTCTTTTATCGAGTCAATTCAGTGGACTTATTTCTCAAATGAGCACCCACATCTTTGTATTAATATCTCACATAAGTGGCTAGTGAGATCTGCCACCCTCTCTATTGAGCATACATAAGATGTACCAATCTATCTGGAACATTGATCTCCAACTCAATGCTCCTATGATCAGAAATATTTAATATTAAAATTTTAGGATTTTAGGTCTCACTAGCATGACCAATTCATGTCTCCTAAAATTATTATCCTAATCTTTGAGGTTCATCATAATCTTAGACATAATAAGATGCAGCTAATATGATGAATCAATACTTCAAATAATAATAAATATCATTTCATGAGTTGGAAAATTGTAAAGAAAGTTCCATCGCAACATACTTGCGATTGGCTTATAGGGCACTTTTCTTTTATAAGAGAGCCAAGGATCCCATCTTTCTTAGTCTGTTTATCCGGTCCTCTCTAATATAGCTTAGTCTGTGGTGCCACAAGTACTTCTAGTTAATTTCATCTTTGGATCTCTTTTGGCTTATGGCACTTACTATTTGCTCATTTAGGTTCACATTCGCATCAACATGCAAGTGATAAAGACTATCAATTAAAAGATCTCATACAACCAATTTATTTTGTAAATAAATGGAACAAAAGTCTTTATTGAAATAAATTTCAAAACCTTCGTGCTAGCACAGACACAAAAATTAAATTCTGACTAGCTATAGGAACATAATAACAGTCTTTCAAATCTAATCTAACACCAGATAGTAATCGAAGAGGGTAAATGCTAACGGCCTCTACAGTAATCTTTGCTCCATTATCAATCCAAAAAATCATGTCACCTTCTCTCAACCTCTTACTTTTTATTAGATCCTGCATTGAGGTATATATATGAGCACTCGAGCCAGAGTCCAATACCCAACTAGAAGTAAAAAAATCATAAGATTAGATTCAATTACAAGCATACCTTCAGAAGGCTTATCATCCTTTTTGGTATTTAGGGTCTCTAGGTATTTAGGACAGTTCCTCCTCCAATGGCCTTCAGCATGATAGTGGAAACACTTTTTCTTTGCCTCGGCCACCTTTGGACCATCTTTCTTCAGCTTGCTCTCTTTTTTTTGCTTCTTCATGGATTTAACCTTCTTCCTTCCAGTAAACTTTCTTTTGGAGGAAGATGTCTGCTCCACAGCGAGAACAGTGCCCCTTGAACTCTTCAAGGTATCCTCCATAGTGACCAACATGTTGACGAGTTTGGAAATAGTGCAGTTAAGTTTGTTCATATAAAAATTCACAATGAATTGACTATATGAATTGATAAGGTATTGAAGGATCAGATCCACCTACAATTCCTTTTGTATTTCTAGCCCGAGCTTTCAAGCTCCTCAATGTCCTTGATCACTATCATACAGTGCTCATGGACAGACTGTCCTTCGCATATGTTCAGATTGAAGAGTCTTATGGACACTTCGAAGCACGCAGTATGGCTCTGCTCACCATATAACTCTTATAGATGAGTGATTATGGCCCAGGCAATAGGAATATACTCATGCTTGCTTTGCAACTCATTTGACATAGACACCAGCATATAACACTTGATCCGACTATCTTCATCCATCCACTTCTCAAAAGTAGCTCTTTGCTCCATAGTAGGACAGTCTGGTAGCACTATGGGATCTTGGTTGAGAACATGGCTTAACTTTTCTAAGGTCAGGATAATCCTGAGATTTTTAAGTCAATCTTTATAATTGGTATCGGTCAAATAATTGATTTTAAGGATGCGGGCTAGAGGGTTTGAGGCTGACATAGCGGTTAAACTGTGAGAGTAGAGATTCAAGTTAGACTTTTGTACTTAATGTTTATATTTACTTCTAAAAATTTTAAGATACAAACAATGACTCCCACTAATTTATCAGATCCTTCCACTCTCCAGGAAGGAAATAGAAATCTTAACGCGACAAAAGTTCCTAATGGATGCTGGAGTCCCACCGATGACATACACCTCATCTACCAGTTATTGATAACATGCATACCGATGCGTAGGCAACTTTTGGCCCTGATACTTTACTAAGTATGTTGCAGCAACTTGATCTCTAAGTCATGTGGGCTCACCTAACAGTTATTGCCCATACTTCTTAGTTAAGCCCGACCCACCATTCACAAGCAGGTGCAAGGCCATCATTGGGTCCTTCATCTAATGGTTATTAGGCCCAACCTCATCCTTACCCTGGAGCAACTCTTTGCTAATAGAGTGGTTGTGTGTTCCCGATGCAACTGAACCACTGTAACCAATCGAGAACAATCAATGCTGGTAGCACGCTCGCACATCTACAATGGTGGAAGATCTATGGACTTATTATTGTTGCCCAGCTATGCAATCCAAGAAGGAGGGTGAATTGGGTTTCTAAAAATTTTAAGCTTAACTTATGACTTATAAAAAATATTTGACAATAGCTAAATAAATAGGGAGAGTAAAATTAATTCAAGACTAATGGCTAAAAGCAAGAAGAAAATAATGAAGAGTTAAAGAAGAGCAATTAGGCACACCACAAACAAAAAGATTTATAGTGGTTCGGTGCCAACCTTGCACCTACATCCACTCCCCAAGCTCCTACTTGAGAATTTCAATCCACTAACTTGTATTCAACACGAATACAAACATCGAAAACTCAGACTCTAGCTATCCCAAGTTAGTCCACTTGTTTCTCGGGTACAAGCCAACCCAATACACTCCGATTCAAGGTTCGGATCAACCTTCCCTTATTTTGGAACCCTTCCAAAATAAAAACAATAACACAAACAAAATATAAAAATGAATAGCATAAGTAAGTACAAAGAAAGCTCCTTTAATGAGCGTATGATGCTTTAAATACACTTTACTCAAAGGAAAGAAGACTCTTTTTGATTTCCTCAAGGTGGTTGGAGACTTGAATGTGCACTTGAGGAGTTGGTGAGCTTGGATTAAAGCTTCTTGAATGCTTTGAGTGAGCTCTTGCTTAGGGCTAAAAAGTTTGCTTGAAATCTCTTTTTCAAAATCTCTCTTCTTTTTTTCTTTTTGATTCCCACTTTTTTGTCCCTTTTATAGCTTCAAAAAATAGTGAAAAATATTCTAGGCTGAAATAGAGCCGTTAGACCACATTAAATGAGCATTAAAAGTACTTAAAATGGGTTAAAAACTAACCGTTGAGGAATAATCCCGTCACAGGGGTCGACTCATGGGTCGGCTCATGCTGGGGGTCAACTCATGGGTCGACCTCTGTGGAAAAATAACAGAAAACAACCAGAAGACAAAGTTCTGTGATTTTTGGCCTAAAAACAGCAGGGGTCGACTCATGGGTCGACTCATGCCTTGGGGGTCAACTCATGGGTTGACTCACAGGTTGTGCCAAGTCAAAAAATCTGCGTGCCAAACAGCTCATTGTGCCATGAGTTGACTCATGGGTCGACTCATATTTTTCAAACATGCATATCTTTCAAAATACAAGTCCAAAAATAATAAAATTTTTACCAATGGATCACAAATCTTTTGTTCTATCATTTGATACTTTCAAATCAGGGTTTTGGTAAAATTATGATTTTACCCCTGAAGAGCAATAAGTCTTTTTCAAGCAAAAATCATTAGTACCCCTTCAACTGCTTTGTAATCATCAAAATCAATCTAAGGAGCAACAATCTCCCCCTTTTTGATGATGACAAAATACTTGAACAAAAGCATATATATGAATCAATGAGCATGAATTTCAAAGGAATGAAATGCATTATAGGTAGTTTGAAGATAAATAAGAAATTTACTACCAACTTATAAGTGCATTTGCTTGAAAAGAAAATTGATTCTTTTGGCATGTGATACATGCGCCCATTTGCTTGTGTTGCTCATTTGCATAAACAATTTACCTATTGCTTAAAGATTTGAAAATTTTCTCATTTGATTATGTGATTTTGATATTGGAGCAAAATTTATTTTTACTATCAGAGCAAAGCAGAATTTGCCTAAGAATTTGAAAATTACGTATTTGAAAGTATCTCATTTGCTCATTTGCTTATTTTTCAAATTTCTTAGCATCTTGAAAATTTGCTCATTCTTATTTGATTATTTAATTTTGGTATCAGAGCATGTTTAACAATTAAGTGTATCAAAGCATGTCTAAGAATTAATTTTAAAGTGTATCAGAGCATGTCTAAGAATTAATTTTAAAGTTTGCTCATTTGCTTTTGCAATTTACTCATTTTGTTTTTAAGTCTTTTATTTATCTTGCTTTTGATACTTTTCTTTAATTTCTTCCCCTTTTTGACATCATCAAACATTGTTTACTCCCCCTTTTCTTTTGAATACATTTTATCTTTTTGTTTCTTGAACTTCTTGTACTAATCATTAATTTTACTAACATTAATGTTTACTCCCCCTGAATACAGCAATCATAAAACAAAATATACCATTGAGTACCATAGATATGAAATAGCAATTCATAGTATTTTAAGCATGCACAAAATTGAAAGTAACTCAATTTAAAGGACATACATTAAAAGTCAAAGAGTAGATATATAATCAAAAAGAGATTGATACCATAGTTGTTCCAATACATATTCCATAATATAAAAGTCAATTAGTTAACATCATTACATGGCCCAAAAGATAGATCCTAGAAAGAAACAACAGACAAGGCTAACTATAAGGATCTAGTAGAGCTCATGACTGGATGGATCAAAATCAGATGTATCGGAGATGGGGTGGGGAGATGAAGGATCACGACCAAGGACTCATCCTCTACCTCGTCTGTCTCTGCCACGAGTGGAGGTGCTGGCACGAGTAGGTGGGCGAGATGATCCTGAAGGCTGAGAAGCAATAGACTGAACTGCAAGAGAGAGCCTGATGGTGTCAAGAAAGTTTAGAACTCTCGAAACAGACTGAAGCAGTGTAGTGAACTGTGTAGATGCATACTCACTAGAGCCTCGATCTCTCTCCTCAGAAAATCAAATCCACTCTCCAATACTCCTCTAAGTCTGGCTGCCTCTGTAGATAGGTCTGAGACCTCAGTAGTGCACTCCTGTAGCTGTGGATGTGTCAGAGCTAACACTTGCCCCTGCAAGTCAAGTATCCTCCCAGTCAGTCTCAAAATGTAACCCTCGAGCTGCTGAATCTGAACAGACTGATCTGAGATCATCTGAAATACAGTGGAGATATGGGGGATCAAGGTCTGATCAGATGCATCAAATGATGTGGATCCCGATGCAAAAGCTGAAGTGCTCCACTGTCGAGAAAGCAAGGAAGCCACATGCTGAGAAATCATCTCAATATGATCATCAGCCAATCTGATCTCTGAGGGAGGTGCTCTGCTGTCTAGCTACTGAACTGGAGTGTGCCTCCTGGTAGACTCTGAAGGGCCAGCCTCTGGATCTGAAACAAACTGGATGTCTGGAGATGCTGCCCTGATGTCATGGAGAGGTGATGAAGGACCTTCTTCCTCAGCTCTGTCCTCAACTCTTTCTTCTGCACCCTTAATCCAACCACCATCAGTCCTAGTGAATCCCATGCGGTGCAAAGTATGTTGGTTGATGGTGTCAGAGTGAGAAAGCCTAGCTGATGCCTCCCCCTCAAAACTAACTCCAAACCTCCTGAATACCAGTGTGAGGGCCATACCAAAAGGCAGATGTGCCTTGGATCTATTCAGTGTTTCTCTCATGGCCTCAATCATTAAAGCTGGGAGGTTTAAGGGGGTTTGGGTGATCACATGAAACATGATGCATATGTCTCGGCCTGAAAGGAGGTCATGTCTACCACTTCTTGGGAAGAAAAGCTTTGTTACCAATTGATGTAGAATTCTCATTTCAATTGACAGGATCTTGGTTTCTAATTTATTTAGGCTTCCTGAGTAAGTTCCTCCTAAAATCATATTGATCCTTCTTCCTTCACTGGGAGTTCCATGTTTGAATATCCCTCACAGGGCAAATGAAGAATCTCTCCCAAAATAATAGGATCTAAGCAGATATCAATTCCCTTAACAGTAGATGTTACTGTTCCATTACTATAGTGCAGATTCAGATAAAACTCTCTAACCAAATCTACATATGTAACTTCTTTAAGTGAACAGTAAAATCCCCAACCCTGATTTTTGATCTTTGAACCAATAGAGAATCCCTCATTTTCAAAAAATCTGAAGTCAACATTTTTTTCGGTTTCTACCTTTCTGACAGATAGAGGAATTTTACTAGGGCTGAGAGGAGATCGAGAGGAACCTGGAGCAGATGCTGAAGCAGGAATGGGAGCAGAGGAGGTCTGAGAAGCTTGTCTTTTCCTGCGCACGCCCTCTTCCAACTCACGAACCAATTTTCTTCTTTGAGGGAGTTTCATTTTTGGAGCCATTCTCACCACAAGAGCAAGCAAGGAGACTTGGAAGATCAAATGGGTGAGGAGAAGGAGGGTTATTAGGGAATGGAAAGGGATTTTTGGAGGAGAAAAATCCCAATTTGGAGAAGAATGGTGGAAGCTAGGGCACGCTCCAACCGCTCCAATCAAGGGAGAAAAATGGGAATAGTGCCTTTCCCAAGGGGCGATTTGAGGCTTAGACCTTGGATTTGGAGAGAAAGAAGAGGAGGACTACGGGTTCTGGAGGGAGGAAGACGAAGATGGAGGGGTCAGCTCATGAACGGGGTTTTAACCAAAAAGAAAGGAATCTGTGGGGTTTTGGCCGAAAATTATAAGTATGCCATTGGGTCGACCCTAGGGGGTCGACTCATGATTCACAAAATTTCAAGAAAATTATGAATAAATTTTGAAAAAATTCAGAATTCTGGGAGAAGAATTTTTGCTCAATGACAAGTTGTGAGAAGGATAATCTTGAGCTTTTAGGTCCAAGAGAGATGATGGAAATTGAGCTCAAAGAAATTTTGACATCGATTCCTTGGAATTAGAGAGATATTTAAGCAAATGGATCAAGAATTCCTAGATCTTTCTTAATTTCATAGAATCTATCTTCACTTAGGGCTTTTGTAAAGATATCGGCTAATTGATTTTCAGTGCAAACATAGTCAAGAATTATATCTTTATTTTGAACATGTTCTCTTATAAAATGATGTCTGATTTCAATATGTTTAGACCTTGAATGTTGAATTGGATTTTTAGTAAGATTTATGGCACTAGTGTTATCACATCTTATGGGAGTTTCATTAAGTTTGATACCAAAATCTTTGAGTTGTTGCTTAATCCACAAGATTTGAGCACAACAACTTTCGGCTGCAATGTATTCGGCCTCAGCCGTAGATAGTGCTACCGAATTTTATTTCTTGCTAAACCAGGAGATTAGGTTAACTCCAAGAAATTGGCAGGTTCCACTAGTGCTTTTTCTATCTAATCTACATCCAGCAAAATCAGCATCTGAATATCCTATTAAGTCAATTAATGAGTTCTTAGAGTACCATAATCCTAGAGTTTGAGTGCCATTTAAATATCTAAGGATTCTTTTAACAGCATTCAAGTGAGACTCTTTAGGATTAGATTGAAATCTAGCACATAGACAAACACTAAACATGATATCAGGCCTACTTGCAATTAAATATAATAGAGAGCCAATCATATCTCTATAATATTTTAAGTCTACACATTTACCTTCTTCATCCTTGTCAAGCTTACATGAAGGGCTCATGGGTGTGCCAATTGCTTTGGAGTTCTCCATTCCAAATCTTTTGAGTAATTCCTTGACGTACTTGCTTTGGGTGATGGAGAGTCCTTCCTTTGTTTGTTTGATTTGGAGTCCGAGGAAGAATGTAAGTTCTCCCATCATGCACATCTCGAACTCCCCCTGCATGAGCTTAGCAAAGTCTTGACAAAGAGATTCATTAGTAGACCCAAAAATAATGTCATCAACATATATTTGTATAATTAATATAGCATTTTGATTTCTTTTAATGAAAAGGGTTGTGTCTACATTACCTCTTGAAAAATCATTATTTAGTAAAAATTTACTTAGCCTATCATACCAAGCCCTAGGTGCTTGTTTCAAACCATATAGAGCTTTATTTAATTTAAAAATATGATTAGGAAAAGCATGATTTTCAAAACCTGAGGGTTGTTCTACATAGACTTCTTCAGCAATATATCCATTCAAAAATACACTTTTAACATCCATTTGAAATAATTTAAATTTCATAAAGCAAGCATATGCAAGTAGAAGTCTAATGGCCTCTAATCTAGCAACAGGTGCAAAGGTCTCATCAAAATCAATTTCTTCTTCTTGATTATAACCTTTAGCAACCAATCTTGCTTTATTTCTTATTACATTTCCATGTTCATCTAATTTGTTCCTAAAGACCCATTTTGTGCTAATTATTGAATAATTTTTAGGTCTTGATACTAAAGTCCATACATTATTTCTTTCAAATTGATTAAGTTCTTCTTGCATTGTATTAATCCAATTATAATCATTTTCAGCTTCTTCAATAGTTTTTGGTTCAAGATGAGAGACAAAAGCACAATGATTAAATACATCTTTAAATGAAGAACGAGTTTTTACCCCATGCATAGGATCACCAATAATTAGCTCCTTAGGGTGATTGTGAACATACCTCCATTCTTTGGGTAGGTCATTTGTACCTTGAGGTTGTTCTTGATGTTCTTCACCTCCCTCATCCTGTTTGTCTTCATGTTCCTCATCATCTTGAAATGTTGAATCTTTCAGAGTGATCTCCTTCATTCTTTCTAGAAGAGATCTGCATCATCAACACCTTCATTCTTTCTTGATGGAAGATCGTTAGATTCATCAAAGACAACATGTATCGACTCCTCTACTACTAAAGTTCTTTTGTTAAAAACTCTAAAAGCTTTACTAGTGGAGGAGTAACCAAGAAAGATTGCTTCATCTGATTTTGCATCAAATTTTTCAAGTCTTTCTTTACCATTATTTAATACAAAACATCGACAACCAAAAATATGAAAATATGCAATATTAGGTTTTCTTTCTTTCCAAAGCTCATAGGGGGTTTTCTTTAAAATTTATCTAATCAAAGCACGATTTAAAATGAAACATGCTGTGTTAATAGCTTCCGTCCAAAAGTATCTTGGAAGGTTGCTTTCACATAGCATGGTACGGGCTATTTCTTCTAGGGTTCTATTTTTATTTTTTACTACCCCATTTTGTTGGGGTGTCCTAGGTGCAGAGAAGTTATGGCCAATTCCTTTTTCATCACAAAATTTTTCAAAGTCTTGATTTTCAAATTCAGTTCCATGATCACTTCGAATATTTTGAATTGAAAATCCTTTCTCATTAGTGACTTTTCGATAAAATTTAGTAAAAACTTGAAAAGTTTCATCTTTGTGTGCCAAAAAGAAAACCCAAGTAAAATGAGAGTAATCATCTATAATTATAAAACCATATCATTTTCCACTTAGACTAGTAGTTCTAGTAGGTCCAAATAAGTCCATATACAAAAGCTCTAAAGGTCTAGAGGTTGAAACAATATTTTTGGATTTAAATGAAACTCTTGTTTGTTTACCTAGTTGGCATGCATCACAAATTTATCCTTTTCAAAGTTCAATTTTGGCAAACCAAGAACTAATTCTTTCTTAATTAATTTTGAAAGTGAATGCATGCTAATATGTGCAAGCCTACGATGCCAAAGCCAACTAGTCTCATTAATTTTAGCATTCAAGGATACTAGGCATTGCATGTTTATTTTGGATAGATCATTTAAATCTACCATATAAACATTACCATATCTATGTCCAATAAATTTAATACCATCATTAATAGGACTAGTTACAATGCAAACAGAAGATTCAAAAATAACTTTATATCCTTTATCACAAAATTGACTAATGCTTAGTAAATTATGCTTTAAACCATCTACTAACAAAATATTTTCAATGTATTTGGAGGGAGTGATACCAATGTTACCTATACCGATGATCTTTTCTTTGTCATTGTCTCCAAAGGTGACCATCCCTCCATTCTTAGCATCAAGAGTGATGAATTGGGATTCATCACCAGTCATGTGTCTCGAGCATCCACCGTCAAGATACCATTTCCTGTTTTCTCCTTGGGATGCTAGACACACCTGCAAGCAAAAGTCAAGTTTTTGTTTTAGGTACCCAAGCTTTCTTGGGTCCTTTTTGGTTAGTCATAATGGTTCCTTTTGGAACCCATATTTTCTTTACATTTGAGTTTACAGATTTGTTAGAGAAGCAAGTGTATGACTTGTGTCCTATTCTACCACATTTGAAGCAAGTACTATTAGAGAACTTGTTATTTGAAGAGTTTACATAGATATTTTTCAGATACTTTTGTTTCTTCAAAGGGTTATAGCCAAGTCCAGCCTTGTCATCTATGACTTTTTGATTATCAAGAATCATATTAAGTTTATTTGAACTCAAGGTAAATTTTTCTACTATTGATTTTAGCTTGGCAATTTCATTCTTTAAACTTTGATTTTCTTGAAGCAGGGTGGATTTTTCAATTAAAATGCTTTCATTTTGTTTCAATAAAGATTGATTTTTCGATTTTAGATTTTTGTTCTTCATCCCTAGTTTCTTTAATTCATCAACTAAATCATAAAAAGCTTCATGTAGTTCTTCAAATGTAAAGTCACTAAGAGTTTCGAAAATTACCTCATTTTCGTGTGCCATAAGGCACAGGTTGGCTTGTTCAGTCGAGTCTTCCTCTTCTGAGCTTGAGTCATCACTCGCACTCCAAGTAGCCATCATGGCCTTCTTCTTGTACTTCTTGGGACCCTTCTTCAGTTGTGGGCATTCGGACTTGAAGTATCTCGTTTCTTGCATTCGTAGTAGATAAGGGGTTGGTCTTTATCCTTTTCTTTGCTCTGTTTCTCTTTTGTGAATGGCCTCTTCCTCATCCCTTATTTTCTTTTTCTCAAAAATTTCTTAAATCTTCAGGTAATGAATGCCAATTCTTTATCCTGCTCTTCATTTTCGGTGTCATCAGTTTCTTCATCTAATGGAGCTGTGGATTTGAGGGCAATTGTTCTCTTCTTTTTGACTTCTTCCTCTTGATGTTGCTTCATGCTCAGCTCATGAGTCATTAATGATCCAAGAAGCTC
The DNA here is from genome assembly GCF_000442705.2 of Elaeis guineensis. Lineage (NCBI taxonomy): Eukaryota > Viridiplantae > Streptophyta > Magnoliopsida > Arecales > Arecaceae > Elaeis > Elaeis guineensis. The sequence goes on along the minus strand of NC_026003.2, from coordinate 33,727,934 downwards.
TTCCAAGGGTAGAATGTTCAAGTCCTTGGCTTCTTGGATGGCGGTCACTTTGGCTTCCCAAGTTCTTGGTAAGGACCAGAGAATCTTTCTTACAAGCTCACTGTTAGTATAGGACTTACCAAGACTCTTTAAACCATTTATAATATCAGTAAAGCGAGTAAATATTTTAGTTATGGACTCATCATGCTCCATTTTAAACAATTCATATTTATGCACAAGCATGTTGATTTTGGACTGCTTTACTTGATTGGTTCCTTCATGGGTTACTTCTAACCTATCCCATATTTCTTTAGCAGAGAGCAAGTAGAAATACGATTAAATTCGTTAGCATCAAGAGCACAATAAAGAACATTCATAGCTTTAGCATTTAATTGGGCCATTTTCTTATCAACCTCATCCCATTCTTTCTCAGGTTTAGCTGATTCCACACCATCTATAATTTTAGTAGGTGTGTGAGGACTGTTCACTATGATACTCCACATATCATAGTCGAGTGCTTGAATGAATATTTTCATCCGAGCTTTTCAATAGGTATAATTAGACCCATTGAAAAGAGGAGGTCGGTTAGTGGATTGCCCCTCGGCTAGAGAAGTGCCGACTTGAGTTGCCATAGATCTTTGACTCTTTGATTGTTTAGATCAAAGTAGGGCTAGAGCACCGGGCTCTGATACCACTTGTTGCCCAGCTATGCAACCCAAGAGGGGGGGTGAATTGGGTTTCTAAAAATTTTAAGCTTAACTTATGACTTATGAAAAATGTTTGACAATAGCTAAATAAATAGGGAGAGTAAAATTAATTCAAGACTAATGGCTAAAAGCAAGAATGCAAGAAAATAATGAAGAGTTAAAGAAGAGCAATTAGGCACACCACAAACAAAAAGATTTATAGTGGTTCGGTGCCAACCTTGCACCTACATCCACTCCCCAAGCTCCTACTTGAGAATTTCAATCCACTAACTTGTATTCAACATGAATACAAACATCGAAAACTCCGACTCTAGCTATCCCAAGCTAGTCCACTTGTTTCTCGGGTACAAGCCAACTCAATACGCTCCGATTCAAGGTTCGGATCAACCTTCCCTTATTTTGAAATCCTTCCAAAACAAAAATAATAACACAAACAAAGTATAACAATGAATAGCACAAGTAAGTACAAAGAAAGCTCCTTTAATGAGCGTATGATACTTTAAATACACTTTACTCAAAGGAAAGAAGACTCTTTTTGATTTCTTCAAGGTGGTTGGAGACTTGAATGTGCACTTGAGGAGTTGGTGAGCTTGGATTAAAGGCTTCTTGAATGCTTTGAGTGAGCTCTTGCTTAGGGCTAAAAAGTTTACTTGAAATCCCTTTTTCAAAATCTCTCTTCTTTTTTTCTTTTTGATTCCCACTTTTTGTCCCTTTTATAGCTTCAAGAAATAGTGAAAAATATTCTAGGCTGAAATAGAGCCGTTAGACCATATTAAATGAGCATTAAAAGCACTTAAAATGGGTTAAAAATTAGCCGTTGTGGAACAATCCCGTCACAGGGGTCGACTCATGGGTCGACTCATGCCTGGGGGTCGACTCATGGGTCGACCTCTGTGGAAAAACAACAGAAAACAACCAGAAGATAAGGTTCTGTGATTTTTGGCCTAAAAACAGTAGGGGTCGACTCATGGGTCGACTCATGCCTTGGGGGTCAACTCATGGGTCGACTCACAGGTTGTGCCAAGCCAAAAAATCTGCATGCCAAACAGCTCATTGTGCCATGAGTTGACTCATGGGTCGATTCATATTTTTCAAACATGTATATCTTTCAAAATACAAGTCCAAAAATAATAAAATTTTCACCAATGGATCACAAATCTTTTGTTCTATCATTTGATACTTTCAAATCAGGGTTTTGGTAAAATTATGATTTTGTCCCTGAATAGCAATAAGTCTTTTTCAAGCGAAAATCATTAGTACCCCTTCAACTGCTTTGTAATCATCAAAATTAATCTAAGGAGCAACAATTATTTATGGAGAGGTTAGATTTAGGTCTCATCTAATCAATCATCTTATGACCAATCTAACTGGCATGGGCTAAACCAGATTGCTAAGCTACCTAATTAAAGATCCAATCTTCCAAATTGGCTAGGTAAGTGAAGATCAATGGGGATCCCCCTATTGCCTTCTTAAGACACCAATAAATGGACCAGGTCAGCTAACGAAATTAATTAAATAATCACATCTCATTAACTTACCTTAAACACTAATAGATCGACTGATCAAAATTGATTAGCTCAAGCGAATCGGGCTCAAACCAACGAGCCAAATTAGGTCCTTAGGTTAATCGATTCTACATATGAGAATCAATCGATTTAATAAATAACAATTATATGATCATTAACTTAATTGATCTAACCCTTATCAATACTTGACTTGATTTGATCAATTACTTAATTGAGTTAGACCCATATGACTCAAATAAAAAATCTTAAATGCAATCCTATTACATGACCTAATTTATGATTTTTTCATGACCAAAATCCTCATGCACAAATATAAATTTTAGATTTTAAAATCATATTTTAAATCTAAATTTATTACATGAAAGAAAATTTTAAAATATGAAAATAATTTTCAGATTTTGTCATACAAACATATATCATATATATGCATGTAAAATCAGATCTAAATCAAATTTTAGATCTAAGCGTGATATCATATATCTCATATACTAATCATAGATCAAATTAAAAATAAATTTATAATCTAAATATATAATCATATATTATATATATGAATCAAAATTTAGATTATATAAAAATTTTAGATTTTATGCATGCATCTATGTATCACATGAACTTGAACTAGAACTCTTTATAGATCAAAATTCAGATCTATGCATGCAATCACATAGCAACTATATGTTCTAAAATTAAATTCAAAATTAAATTTTAGATTAGAAGATCCATCTATACATCTCATGTATCAAGAAAAAAATTTAATTTTAATTTTTTTTTAAAAATATATATATCAAAATCCAGCATATGAAAACCTATGACTCTGATACCACTATTGAAATTTGAGATTTGGTGCATGCATATGTATTTCAAAATTTTATTTTTTAAATACATAGTGAGAAATAACATTAAAATATTTTTAATCTGAGTTATACATGTATGAAAATATAAAATCACATGGATCTATCTCATATACTAAAATTGATATATGCTAAAATTAGATTGTGATCAAATCACATACCTGTTTCGTAATCTTTTTCTTCGAATCTGGATCTGAAAGAGAAGAAATTTTCTCTTAGTTGTATAAGTATCTGACCTCTATGAGTATCCACTCAGGATCAACCTGGAACAGTCTTTTTTAATCTGAATTTTAGTTCTCCAAAATTCAACCTGCTGAATCGGAACAAAGCCTGGATCGCGATCAATGCTTGATATTTTTTCTTAATCTTCTTCTTCTCCTCTTGTCTAAAGTTTCTTCTTACTTTGTGCTACTACAAAATACTAGCAACCAATAAATTATGGGACACCCAACACCTTGGGTGTGGAACTCCTTGGGACTCGTGTCCCAAGGGAAGAGTGTGTAGAATGCTCAAGAGAAGAAAAAGAGAGAGGAAGAGAGGGCGTGGAGAGAGCTTTTGGGCATGAGAGACTGCTAGTTTGCATTCACTAGGGACCTTAGGGGAGGTCTCTTTAAATAGGCATGAGGATTGAATCCTATTCAATCTCATAATACAAGTCCTACTTGCATTAGAATTCTTATTTAAGTTATCCAACTTACATTAGGAAGCCCATTAGGCGCCAACAATTAGAGCCCTTGCACCTATAATTAGATATCCTAAAATACACCCAAGAGATGCCCTATAAGAGAACTAAAAGCCCTCTAATCAATGGATATGCCTAACTTGATCAAAACAAGGTGGCACCTAAAAATAATTATCAAGAAAATTAATTAGAGATTTACACCCTTAATTAATATGATCCATAACTTTAGACACCCAACAATTAGAGTCTGATGAATCTAACTTATGTAGATTTTTAGTAGGTAATTAAGTTAGAATTATCTTATCAAATAAGTAATCCCAACGAAAAGAAGAATTGGGTCCAACCATGTGCTAGCAAAGTTATCATGAACCCAATCGATTTTTCTAAACCTAATTGACACTTCATAAGCTCAATTACTTATTTCAGACCTAATTTCTTTATTGTGTGATCCTATAAGTTTAATTCTATCTGATAGTAAGATATACAATGATCTCTATCATTGTATCATTGAAACTCTTTTCAATGAATCAGAATAATTCCACTCTAATTCAGTAAGGATTATCGATCCAAAACGATCCTAGTGAGCTCTCACAATCCACCAGTGACACCCAGCAGTATGTAGTGGCAACCCAGTAGACCTAAAATAAATCTCTATGTGTAGTTAACGTGTGATTCAATTCTTCTATCGTTAGTCTCGACTACATGGCAGGTCATAGATAAATTATCAAACCTCAACATCAGTTATATGATAGATTCGATTAGCTCAAGTCCAGTTATGCTTTTTATAGAAACTCTTTTCCATCAATCACATTACTATAGCCATAAATTCTTGGACTTAGCCTTTCAAATTTCATAGGACTACTCTTTTCTATCAAGGTCGATAGATCCTATCTTGATGCACACTCCACTCCTACAGTAGACCAACTGCCGCCATCATCCATTACAAGGGCTTATTAAGACCCATATTTATGTGTCAGTCAAACTTCAGCAGTCTCACTGCGAGCAACAGTACCATCTCAAGTCAAAGGATCAGTCACACAAATACAGCATCGAGACAATCACTGATGATTGAATAAAAATCCAAGTGATCTCTCATATGGTCATGCTCAGTACTAGTTGTTCTGTAACAACTATCCATACTTGTCGCTCTATATCTCTACACAGTAGACCAAAGACTCATCTATCCCAAAGGAAGCAAATTGCGCATCAGTCTATGTGGATCTATTACCGTTCTCATGATGATCCTATGATCGAGAGTATTTAGAAATTAAATATATATCTTTAATTCTCAACACTTTGAGAATAGGCATCGAAACTAATTTCATGGATGATTTAAGTTCACATCATACTTGAATGAAAAAGAAATTATCCTTTTATTGATCATATCAATATATTAAGTGCAAAATTATATCCTAGAATTATTATACTATATCAACCATATTGGCTTCTAGGACATACATCTAACAGAACTGTCCTAAATACCTAGAGAGCCTAAAGACCAAAAAGGGTGATAAGCCTTCTGAAGGTATGCTCGTAATTGAATCTAAACTTATAATTTCTTCTACTTCTAGTTGGATATTAGACTCTGGCTCGAGTGCTCATATATGTACCTCAATGCAGAGTTTGATAGAAAGTAGGAGGTTGAGGGAAGGTGATATGATCCTTCAGGTCAGCAATGGAGCAAAAATTGCTGCAGAGACTATTGGCACTTATCCTCTTCAATTACCATCTAGTGTTAGATTAAATTTGAAAGACTATTATTATTTTCTTGTAGCTAGTCAAAATTTGATTTTCATATCTGTACTAGCACAGAAACATTTTGAAATTAGTTTCAATAAAGACTTTTATTTCATTTATTTATAAAATAAACTGGTTGCACGAGGTTTTTTAATTGACAATCTTTATCACTTGCATGTTGATGCAAATGTGAACCAAAACAAGCAAATAGTGAGTGCCGTAGGCCAAAAGAGACCCAGAGATAAAATTAACCAGAAATACTTATGGCACCATGACTAGGCTATATTGGAGAGGACAGGATAAACAGACTGAAAAAGGATGGAATCCTTAGCTCTCTTAACTCAGAGTCATATTTAGTTTGTGAATCTTACCTTCGAAGAAAAATGATCAAGTTATCCTGTATAGGACATGGGGAAAGAGCCACTGAGTTACTTGTTCTGGTACACACCAATGTATGTGGGCCATTTGATGTACAGGCCAGGGGTGGTTATACCTACTTCATTACCTTTACCGATGATTTCTCTAGATACGGGTATGTGCATCTCATGAAACACAAGTCTGAGGTCTTTGAAAAGTTTAAAAAATTCAGGCATGAAGTAGAAAAGCAAACAGACAAACCTATTAAGGTTCTTCAATCTGATCGAGGAGGTGAATACCTTAGTCTAAAATTTTTGAATTATCTTAAGAACAACAGTATAGTCTCTCAATGGACTCCTCTTGGAACACCTCAGCTCAATGAGGTATCCAAAAGGAGGAAAAGGATCCTATTGGATATGGTCAAATCCATGATGAGTTTCACTGATCTACCTTTATTTTTTTGGGGACATGCCTTGTTAACTGCCATTCACTTGTTGAATAGGGTTCTATCAAAGTCCGTTTCTACCACACCGTATGAGATATGGTTTGGTAAGAAGCTGAGTCTGGGTTATCTTAAGACTTGGAGATGTCAGGCCTATGTCAAATGACAAATGGTGGATAAGTTAGAGGATAGATCTATTATAGCTCATTTTATAGGGTATCCAAAAAAATCTATGGGATACTACTTCTACATTTTATAAGACCGCAATGTGATTGTGAGTCGAAACACCATATTTTTAGAAAAATAATTTATCTAGAATTGTGGTAGTGGGAGGTTAGTAGAGCATGAAGAAAAAGTCTCTGAAGAGCCTAGAGCTATAGATCCTCAAGAACACGTAGTCCATGAGCCAGTAGTTGATGTTCCTCTACCACCTCATAGATCTAGCAGGATCTCTCGACCTCTTGAAAGATACATGGGTATGCTTACGGAGGAAGTAATGAAAATGTTTCTTATAGGAGATAGGGGTCATAGTGATGATCCTACCACCTTTGATGAGATGATGTCTGACATCGATTTCGAGAAATGATTAGATGCTATGAAGTCAGAAATTGACTTGATGCACTCGAACTAAGTCTGAACCTTAGTGGAGCCACTTGAGGATATTGTACCTATTAGGTGTAAATGGATCTACAAAAGGAAGATAGGTGCCAATGATAAGGTAAAGACCTATACAGCTAGGCTTGTGGCAAAAGGTTATAGTTAGTGCAAGGACATTGACTATCAAAAAATCTTCTCGTCCATAATCATACTAAAATCCATCTACACTCTGCTTACTGTTACAGCTTACTATGATTATGAAATATGATAGATGGATGTGAAAACTACCTTCCTGAATAGATATCTTGAGAAAGATATCTATATGGAGCAGCCTATGGGTTGCACGTCCGGTAAGGATGATCACAGAGTCTGCAAGCTGCAAAGGTCCATATATGGATTAAAGCAAGCTTCTTGGAGTTGGAACCATCATTTTGATGAGGCAATCAAATCATTTGATTTCATAAAAAATAAAGAGGAACCTTGTGTATACAAGAAGGTCAGTGGGAGTATGATCACCTTCCTTGTATTGTACGTGGATGATATTCTCCTTATTGGGAATGACATTCCCATGCTGACCATGGTCAAAAGATGGTTGTCCAAAGAATTTTTCATGAAAGATCTAGAGAAAGCATCCAATATTCTTGGAATAAAGGTCTATAGAGATAGACTTAAATGGATGCTTGGTCTATCACAAAAGTTGTATATAGAGAAGGTGCTGAAGAGGTTCAACATGAAAAACTCTAAGAGAGGTCTCTTACCTCTTAGGCATGGTATTAGTCTCTCCAAGATGATGTGTCTGACCACATCTAAGGAGATTCAACGCATGAGTAGGATTTCTTATGCCTTGATGATAGGGAGCCTCATGTATGCCATGCTATGTACTCGATCTGATATTGCCCTTACCGTGAGTGTCATGAGCAAGTATCAGTCGAATTCAGATGAGGAGCACTAGATAGCTGTGAAGAACATCCTTAAGTACTTAAGAAGGATTAAAGATTTATTTTTGATCTTTGGAGGTAATTTTGAGTTGTGAGTTGAAGGGTTTACTGATTCAGACTTCTTGTATGATCCTTATGATAGAAAGCTACGTCAGGGTATGTATTCATTTGCAATGGTAGTACAGTTAGCTGGAAGAGTTTCAAGCAACCTATCATAGCTGATTCAACCACGGAGGCTGAATATGTCGCTGCTTTAAATGCTACAAAGAAAAACTTCTGGTTCAAGAAGTTCATCGTGGAACTTAGGGTTATGACATCGGATGCCATACCGTTCTACTCCGACAATAATGGAGACATAGCACTTGCTAAGGCACTAAGGTCTCATCCAAAATCTAAGCATATCGAGTGGCAATTTCATATCATATGCGACTACCTCAAAAAAAAATATGTCGAGGTACGAAGAGTAGACTCCACGGATAACGTGGCAGATCTACTGACTAAGCAGTTGAGCCAACCGAAAATGAAAGTCCACCTTGAAAAGATGGGACTTAGATTTGTGACCAATTGGCTTTAATCCAAGTGAAAGATTGTTAGATGTATGTCTTAGAAGTCAATACGACTGACACATTATAATAAATCTAAGACATAATTTTATACTTAATATATTAATATGATCAATAAAAAATCAAGAACCTTTTCATTCAAGTGTGATGTGTCTTTCAATCATCCATAAAATTTATTTCGATACATATTCTCATAATGTTAAGAATTGAAAATATGTATTTAATTTCTAAATGCTCTCGATCATAGGATCATCATGAGGACAGTGATAGATCCAGATAGACTGACGCACAAATCATTTCCTTTGGGATAGACGGGTCTCTAGTCTACAGTGTAGAGATACTGAGCGACGAGTGCAGATAGTTGTTAGAGAATAACTAGTACTGAGCGTGACCATATGAGAGATCACTTGGATTTCTATTCGATCGTCAGTGATTGTCTCGATGCTGTAGTTGTGTGACTGATCTTTTGACTTGAGATAGTATTGCTACTTGCAGTGAGGCTGCTGGAGTTTGACTGACACATAAACATGGGACTCAATGAGCTTTTGTAGTAAATGTTGGTGACAGTTGGTTCACCGTAGGAGTAGAGTGCGCATCAAGATAGGATCTATCGACCTTGATATAAATGAGTAGTCCTATGAGATTTAAAAGGCTAAGTCCAAGAGTCTGTGGCCACAGTAGTGTGATTGATGGAAAAGAGTTTTCATAGAAGTCACAATTGGACTTGAGCTAATCGAATCTATCATGTGACTGATGATGAGGTTTGACGATTTATCCATGACCTGTCATCTAGTCGGGACTCACGATAGAGAGACTGAATCATACGTTAACTACACCTAGAGGTTCATTTCAGTTCTACTAGGTTGCCACTGCATACTGCTAAGTATCACTGGTGGATTGTGACAGCTCACTAATGATACTTAGCAAGGATTGTCGATCCAGAATAATCCTTGTATATCTCATTACTAGATAGAATTAAATCTATGGGGTCACACAATAAAGGGATTAGGTCTGAAATAAGCAATTGAGCTTATGAAGTGTCAATTGGGTTTAGAAAAACTAATTGGATTCATGATAACCTTTCTAGCACATGGTTGGATCCAATTCTATTTTTCATTGAGATTATTTATTTGATAAGATAATTCTAACTTAATTATCTGCTAATAACCTACATAAATAAGATTCATGAGACTCTAATTGTTGGGTGTCTAAGATTATGGATCATATAAATTAAGGGTGCAAGTCCCTAATTAATTTTCTTGACAGTTATTCTTAGACGCCACCTTGATTTGATCAAGTTGGACATGTCCATTGATTAGAGAGCCTTTAGTTCTTCTATGGGGAGTCTCTTTGGTGTATTTTGAGGTGTCTAATTATAGATGCAAGGGCTCCAATTGTTGGCACCTAAAGGATCCCCTAAAGTAAGTTGGATAACTTAAGTTATTAGAAAACCCAATATAAGTAGGACTTGTATTATGAGATTGAATAGGATTCAATCCTCATGCTTATTTAAAAAGACCTCTCCTAAGATCCTTAGAGCATCCAAACCAGTAGGCCCTCATGCCTAGAAGAAGTCCCCACACCCTCTTTTCCTCTCTCTTTCTCTTCTCCCTCCCTTGGACATCCAAACATCCTTCACTTGGGGGGTCCCTTCCTCTCCACGCCAAGGCATGTTGGGGTGTCCTCATGCTGCTGCTCCCAAGTGTTTTGTAGCAGTACAAAGCAAGGAGAAAGGCTAGAGAAGAGGAGAAGAAGAAGATTAAGGAAAGAGATCAAGTGTTGATCGCGATCCAAACTTCGTTCACATTCAGCAGGCTGAATTTTTAGAGAAAAAAATTTAGATTAAAGAGGACTGTTCCAAATTGATCCTGAGTGGATACTCATAGAGGTCAGATAGTTGTATGGCTAAGAAAGAACCTCTTTTTTTCTACATGTAGATTTGAAGAAAAAGATTATGAAACAGGTATGTGATTTGATCATAATCTGAATTTCAGTATACATCAATTTCAACATATGAGATAGATCTATGTGGTTTTATATTTTCATGCATGCATAATTCAGATTAAAAGTATTTTAATCTTATTTTTTACTGCAGTATTTAGAAAATAAAATTTTAAAATACATATGCATGCATCAAACCTCGAATTACAATAGTCAAGGGTTACCGTTAACGTTATGGTACTGACTATGATGAGATGTTCTCACCTGTGGCAATGCTTAAGTCCATCCGAATTATGCTTGCAATAGTAGCACACTTAAGTTATGAAATCTAATAAATAGATGTCAAAACTGCTTTTCTTAATGGAGAGCTAAATGAAGAGGTGTACATGATACAACTTAAAGGGTTCATATTCACAGATGAATCTAAGGTGTACAAACTAAATAGGTCCATCTACGGACTTAAGCAGGTATCTAGGAGTTGGAATATATATTTTGATAAGGTGACCAAAATGTATGGCTTCATTAGGAATGAAAAAAAGTCTTACATCTATAAATGGGCTAATGATTCTGTAGTCATCTTCCTTGTACTATATGTAAATGACATATTGTTAATAGAAAATGACATCCCCACTTTGCAAAGTGTAAAGCTATGGCTCTCATCACATTTCTTCATGAAGAATTTGAAAGAGGCATCCTACATTCTAGAGTAAAGATCTATAGAGATAGATCTAGAAGATTGCTTGGATTGTCCAAATCTATGTACCTTGATCCATGTTGAAATGGTTCAACATGGAGAATTCCAAGAAAGACTGTCTTTTGATAAGCCATGGGATTACTCTCTCCAAGAAGGATTGTTCGACAACCACTCAGGAGAGAGAGCGTATGATTAAGATCATAAGTGCTTCGATAGTGAGATCTATCATATACGTCATGATCTGTATGAGATCGGATGTAGCCTATTCACCAGGGATACTTAGTAGGTTTCAGTCTGATCTGAGTGAAAATCATTAGAAGGTTGTGAAGATAATTCTTAAGTATTTGAGAAATACTAAAGATCAATGGTTTATCTATAGGGACACTGACTTGAAATTTATGAAATATATTAATTTTAACTTTTAGTCAGACCATGATGATAGCAGAAGCATATCGGGCTATGTATTTATCTTAAATGGAAGAGCAATATGCTGAAAGAGTTTCAAGCAACATACTGTAGTCGATTCTGTATGCAAAGTAGAATATATTACTGCATCCGATGTTGCAAAGGAGGTGGTGTAGTTGTAAAAATTTATCACCGAGTTTGGAGTTACATCCTTAGTTGATGGCTCTATTCTGCTATACTGTGACAGCACTAGAGCCATAGCTCAAATGAAAAAATCAAATCACACCAGCATACCAAGCATATTTTGTATCGCTATCACCTTGCATGTGAGATCGTGAATCCAGGTAACATCGAGCTTTAGAAGATCGATGGAAAAAAAAATATAGCTAACCCCTTTACTAAATTTTTTGGGATTAAAGAGTTCAATGATCATAAGTGGAAGATGAGTATAAGATACTGTCCTGATTGACTTTAGTTCAAGTGGGTGTTGTTGAAAAATATATCCTAAAACTAATCATTTGGAAGATTGTACTTATTTTATAATATGTATATGAATTATTTATCGATGAATAAAAGTTATTTTGATATCATTCATCATAAAATTATATTTTTCTTGCTAGAATTCTTATATTGTGATGAAGTCTTTAGAACTATAAAGTAATCAATAAAGGAAGATTTATCATATAGTTCTTAAATATGTTCATGATAAAATGATACGTCATTAAAAGATGATGATATTTATCGAGTGAAGATCGTTGTGTACCATATAGGTTGGTTGTCCTCTTAATCAAGGAGTGTGGAGACACTAATATGGCATATAAATGAGATGTAGGAGTACATCATCATTGAACAAGTAACTCACCGACTGAGTGCTCTACTGTCAAGAGTAGCTTGCGAAGTGTATGGGCATAAATATTTCTCAGATCTGAGATCACTATAATGACTTTTAATCAACTCACTATACTTTGGTGCCAGACTATATATATTTTAATGCAGTGATAGAAGGCTAATGGGTACAGTCAAGTACTTATGAAGTCTTTGTGTGGATCAAGATAGAATTGATCCCTCCAGATTATAGGAGCTGATGCATCATCGTGTTTCAATTTAGTAAAATCTTGGCTAGGATAATCTACGTGATGGATTTGAAAAGTTAGAATACAATGTGGATGATCTTTCAGGATTGATAGTCTAACTCTGGATCATCCTAGAGTATTCAAGGTTAAAAAAATAACTTATGTAGTAATCATATGCATGGATTCTTGAATATTATCTTACAAATATTCAACCTATCTAGACATCGAAAACCATTGCTAGATTGTAACTTCGATTAGTACAGAAAAATAGTTCATATGCTATCGGATTAGTGTTCGAACCTATAGAGCACGCACAAAGTCAAGCGACATAAGAAAGAATTAGCCTAAGTCTATAAGTTTAATTTAGAAATACATGGCTTGATTGAATAAATAGATTAACTTGATTGAAAATTAAGTCATAGGTTATATGGGATAAAACAGTTGACTCTGTTTAGCTAGCATTAGATATGAGATTCAGATTCAATTTCGGGATGAACAAGATTTTATCTATAATCCAAGGAGTCTATGAGAGATTGGATTTAAGTGCTCATTAATTTTAGATTAAATTTGATTTAATTAGACTTACTTAAATTAAAAATTCATGTTAGACTCGATACTAAATCTAAAATTATTTGGGATTAACAGCCTATTCAAAATTGATTCGAATCATATTCGAATTAGATTTGAATTGAAAAATATTTAGATTGAATCCTTAGAGTCCATTTTTACTAAAATTTTCTCTCCTCATGGCCGATCTGAAGTGAATTTCAGTGCAGGGGTAAAACGATAATTTTAAAACTTTTTCAAAATTATAATTTTACAGTGAAAATTATTAATTAATCTAATTAATTAATATATATTAACCCTACACAAGGATCTAAATATGATATATATAGCATGCATTTAAATTTGAAATTTTGAATTCTACAGTAAACATTTTACTGTTATGTGTTCAGAATACATTACCTTCATGCAGGTAGTCGATCGCTACAGTCTGATCACCGTCGGAAAGGTCTGATCATCGTAATACAGCCATACAGTATGTCTAACCTCCATGGATCATCTACATGAAGCTCCCGATCTGATCGGCTCCTCACGAATGCTAATTCGTTGTAGAACCCATTCGATGGCCGATGCTGATCGAACTCCTTCGATCGATGTCTTTCGATTTTTCAGATACTCTGGATCATCAACAGAGATAGTAGAGAGATTGATGAAGCTCTTCCTGAAGTTTGGTGGGCTCACAACACTCGTAGCTCACCTTCTCACTTCTCGAACCCTAGGTAGAAACCCTAGGGTACTCACAAAAGACCCTGCACCCTTTCTCTCTTCTTTTCTTTTCTTTTCTTTTCTTTTCTCATGCAGAAGGCCTTTCTCATGCCACCCTTTCTCTCTAGGATCAGATATCGCATGCCCCACCTTCTCTCTCATTTTAAAATAGTGCAAGATCGTATCTTTTCAGCATTTTTACTGCATGAGAGGATAAAGCTAGGTGGTTGCTCGCTTGAATTCAAATCGAATTTGAATTCAAATGCCAACCAACCTATCCTTATCCACTCAAGGTGTGAGAAGAGAAGGGGTGTGGGTTCTTTGTGCGTGGAGAGTTTACACAAGAAACTTTTTCTCATGTAGAGAATGGGGCGCATAAATGGATAAGGTGGCGCATGAGATTAGTTGCCCATTCAAATTCAAATATCATTTGAATTTGAATGGCCAACCAACCATCTTTATCCACTCAAAATGGTGCACACAGGTGAGGCATGGGAAGGCTTCTGCATGGGAGAAAATTCATGAGAACTCATTTCTCGTGAATTCAAATAGGCGCAGGTAAGGTGAGGTGGTGTAGGGAGATAAGTCAAGGTGGTTTCAAATATTAAATCAACCTAATTGAACCAACCTTATCAAAATAGGTTAGACACAATTAGACTAACTTAAACCCAACATAATTAAGCTTAATTAGTCTCAATAAAATCTTATTCAAATCAGGAATTGACTAAGCCCAACCCTTGATCAGATCAGGGACCAAACCACCTTGGCGATTAGGTCAACTCTTAACCTAATCGGGTCAAACCCAACTGAATCAAATTCAATTGGACTTGATCCAAAAATAATTACTCAATCAAATTGAGTTAATTAATGATTAAATCACTAATTAAACCTCTCATAAATATTGAGTCCAAATCCAATGGGCAATCAGGTATCAAAGTCCATCGATATGAAACCTTGATCGAAGAGTCCCAAACTAGTGGGACTCTTGACCCCGGTACCCAAAATGTGTGGAACTTATGATCAAAGAATCCTGATTCTTGATCATAGCATCTCAGACATGTAGGACTCAGAGTCTCCAAGTATTAAGACTCTTGGTTAAAGAGTCCCAATCCAGTGGGACTCTTCACCAGCCATCAGATCAGATAGAACCTCTAATGTGTGTGACCCCGAAGGTTCGAACCTAAGCCGGTAGCACAGGAACCAATTCTTGTACTAATTGAAGTGACCATCTAGTAATGGTATCCGATATTCGGATAGGTCGAATAGTCGCAATCGCAACATTCAGAACCTATGCGAATATGGTTACTGTATAATTCATCCCTTTTGACCCCTGTGTATAGGATGACTCAGGGTTAAACTGTCAACCCTAATCAGATCATCCGAATCGTGCTCAACTCAAACAGTCCTATGACTCCTCACTAGGACTATCCTGACCAAGGTTTTGCTAAATTGAAACACGACTGTATACAGCTCCTGAACTGGAGTGGTCAATACCATCTTGACACATGCACCGACAAGTCAAGTACTTGACTACACCCAGCAGTCTTCCATCACTGAATTAGAAATTCAGATAGTCCAGTGCCTAAGTGCAGTGAGTTGCTTGCAAGTCACCATGGCGGTCTCAGGTCAGAGGGACAATTATACCCATATCCCATCGGAGCAAATCTTGACAACAGAAGAAGCTCCGGAGTCGGTCACATTCAGTGCAGATGTACCCTTACATCTCACCTATATGCCATACCAGTGTCTCCACACTCCTTGGTTAAGAAGATAACCAACCCATATGGCAGACAACGATCTATGCTTGATAAACGTTGTTGTCCTTAGTAACAACGTATCATTTGATCGCAAACAGGTTTAAGGACTAAATGACAAATCCTCCTTTGTCGAGTCTAAATAGTCCTAAAGACTTCACCACAACACAGGAGTTCATTAGAAGATGAAACAATTTGTGATGAAAAATATCAAAATAAATTTTATTAATTTATAATTCATATACTAATACAAAAAAGAGCACAACCATCAACAAACTGATGATTGGCTTTGGGATACTATTCCCAACAATCTCTCACTTGGCCTAAAACCAATCGATGCAGTATCTAATACCCATCTTCGACTTGAAGTCATCGAACTCCTTCACCGAAATGGCTTTAGTGAATGGATCGATCAGGTTCTCCTTCCTGTCGATCTTCGGATGGTCGATGTCACCTCTATCCATGATTTTTTGGATAAGATGGTAGCGGCGCAGAATATGTTTCTTCCGCTAGTGTGCCTTTGGTTCCTTCACCTGAGCAATGGCTCTAGAGCTGTCATAATAGAGCAGAACTAGACCAACAAGAAAGGGTGCTACTCTGAGCTCGGTGATGAATTTTCTCAGCCACACCGCTTCTTTCGCAGCATCTGATGCAGCGACATACTCTGCCTCACAAACTGAATCTGCCATAGTGTGCTGCTTGAAACTCTTCTAGCAGACAGCCCCACCATTAAGGGTAAAAATAAATCCCGACACACTCTTGCTATCATCGTGATCAAATTGAAAATTGGAGTCTGTAAACCCTATAAGTCTCAAGTTCGATTCACTATAAACAAGCCACTGGTCCTTAGTATTTCTTAAATACTTTAGGATGGTTTTAACAACCTTCCAGTGATTCTCCCCTGGATCAGATTGGTATCTACTCACTACCCCTAGTGAGTATGCCACATCTGGTCGTATACATGTCATGGCATATATGATAAATCTCACTGTCGAAGCATATGAAATTCTACTCATACGCTCTCTCTCTTGAGGTGTTGTCAGACAATTCCTCTTCGAGAGAGAAATTTTACGGCCTATCGGTAGATAGCTTTTCTTGAAATTCTCCATGCTGAACCTCTTTAGCGTAGTATTAATGTACGTGGACTAGGATAAGCCAAGCAACCTTTTAGATCTATCCCTATAGATTCTCATCCCTAGGATGTAGGAAGCTTCTCCTAGATCCTTCATGGAGAACTGTGACGACAGCCATATCTTTATTTCCTGTAATGTGGAGACATCATTCCTGATTAAGAGAATGTCATCCACATACAATACAAGAAATATCATTACTGGACTATTAGCCCACATATAAATGCAGGGCTCTTCTTTGTTCTTAACAAAGCCATACATCTTGATCGTCCTATCAAAATGTATGTTCCAACTTCGGGATGCCTGCTTAAGTCCATAAATGACCTCTGTAGCCTGCACACCTTAGACTCATCTGTGGATGTGAACCCTTCAGATTGTATCATATACACCTCTTCATCCAGCTCTCCGTTTAGGAAAGCTATCTTCACATCCATCTGTCAGATTTCATAGTCCAGATGGGCAGCTATCGCAAGCATAATCCGAATGGATTTGAGCATTGCCACAGGAGAAAACATCTTGTCATAGTCTATACCATAACGTTGACGATATCCTTGGCAACCAGATGGGCTTTATAGGTCTCCACCTTTCCGTCTGCGCCCCTCTTCCTCTTGAAGACCCACTTACACCCTATGGGTTTTACTCCTTCGGGTGGGTCAACCAATGTCCACACATCGTTGACCTTCATGGACTCCATTTCAAATTTCATGGCCTCTAGCCATTTCTCAGAGTCAGATCTCTGCATTGCATCTATGTAGGTGATCGGATCCTCATCATTTTTATCAAGTTTGATAAGATCGCCATCCCGAACCAAGAAACCATAGTATCTGTCCGGTTGATGTGGTACTCTACCAGACGTCTTAAGGGTGCTGGAACAATGGGCTCCGGATCTGATCTAACCAAATCCGGTTCAGGTTCAGCAACTTGTATCGATTTTATCACCTACCGAACTTCTTCAAGTTTGACCTTAGAGGCAACAGTCCCTTCACCAAAGAAATTCTTTTCCAAAAAGATTGCCTTAAGACTGACAAACACCTTTTGCTCATCAGCTAGGTAGAAATAATACCCTTTGGTCTCTTTTGGGTACCCTATGAAATAACACTTGTCAGACCTAGGTCCAAGCTTGTTCGTAATTAAACATTTAACATAAGCCGGACACCCCCAAACCCTAAGGTGCGAGAGTACTGGCTTACGTCCTATCCATATCTCATATGGCATTTTGGTTACAGACTTACTCGGAACCCTATTTAGAAGGTAACAAGTCGATTCGAGCGCATATCCCCAAAGGAAGATCGGCAGACCAGCAAACCCCATCATGGATCGAACCATGTCCAACAAGGTCCGATTCCTCCTTTCAGACACACCATTATGCTGAGGTGTTCCAGGAGGAGTCCACTGAGAGAGAATCCCATTCTCCCCAAGATATGTCAGAAACTCATTGGAAAGGTATTCACCTCCTCGATCAGATCAAAGAGTTTTAATACACTTCCCAGTTTATTTTTTTACCTCATTTCGGAATAGTTTGAATATTTCAAATGACTCTGACTTATGCTTCATTAAGTAGACATATCCATACCTCGATAGGTCATCCGTGAAGGTTATGAAGTAGAAATATCCACCTCTTGCACTTGAGCTCATGGGTCCACATACATCAGAATGTACCAGACCCAAGAGTTCACTGGCTCGCTCATCTTTTCCAGTAAAAGGTGACTTGATCGTCTTCCCAAGAAGACAAGACTCACAGGTTGGAAGTGATTCACAATCACTAACTTCAAGAATTTCTTCTTGAGCCAACCTGTTTATCCTGTTCTTATTGATCTGACCTAGCCTACAGTGTCAAAGGTAGACTTCTGATATATTATCCATTCTAGGGCATTTACCGGAGGTTTGAACCATATTAACAGGCTGTGATAGTAAGTAAATTCTGTTATTTAGTTGTCCAACAAACATTGTAACACCATTCAAAATGATATTGCAAATATTTTTTTTATTAAAAATTCATAACTGTACATGGCCAAAAGGCCTATAGAAATAATATTTAATAAAAAATTTGGATAATAGTGACATTTACTCAGAATTATATTATGAGAGTTGATTACAAGGTTCTGATTCCTAAAGCTAGAACTGAAACTTTGCTTCCATCTCCAACGTTCAGGAACCTCTCGCCTTCATCAAATCTCCTACTGACCTGCAGACCCTGCATCAAATTACAGATATGATGAGGGCTTCCGGTTTTCAATACCCAGGCAGTAGTATCACAAATGGAAAAGTTGCAAGGTATTATCATATAATTACCTTGCTTCTTCTTCAGCCTGTTCGGGTCTAGGGAGTCAATGTATAGAGGACAGTTCCTCTTCTAGTGCCCCTGCTTCTTGCGAAAGAAGCACTCCGCCTGGCTTTGGTCAGGCTTGCGCTTCTTGGTCTGACCCTGTGCAGACGTCCCAGCATGCGGTTGCACCTTCTTATTCTTCTTCTTCTTGAACTTCTTCTCTTTCTTAAAGGGTCGACGACCAGAAGAAGACCCTCCCACAACATTCACCGACTACTTATGGAGCTGGTGGTCCTTCTCAAAGTTCTGCAGCAACCCCAACAAGCCATGGTAGTTCACTATGGGTTTTGTCATCTGAAAATGAGTAAGGAAGGGGAGGTAGGACTTGGGCAAAGAATTAAGGATCGTATCCTTACAGAGCTGCTCGTGCAAGGAAAAGCCCAGTTTAGTTAGGCGCTCAATCATTTCGATCATGTACAGTACATGATCAGTGACTGAGGCCCCATCCCTCATCAGAGCATTGAAAATGGCACAACTAGTTTTGTGCCTTTCAACGTCTTCAGGCGTGCCAAAGAAGTCGTTCAACATTTGAAGCATCTCCTGCGGCTGGGCATTCTCGAACCTATAGTTGAACTCATCATTCATTACCGCCAGTATTATGCACTGAACGGTGGTGCGATCGTTGAGCTATTTCTGATAAGTATCTCGGACCATTCCTCTAGCGTTCGGGGCTGGCTCCTCAGGTGCCGGATCCGTTACTACATAAAGGATCCATTCATGCTCAAGGATGATTTTCAATTTTTGATACTAGCTATCGAAATTAGGTCCCATGAGCTTGTCATTATCTAATAATGACTGGAGCGACAGGGTAGTGGCTATAGCTGCATAAAAAAAAATCAGACCTTTATTAGTACATAAATTATTAATACTAAAGACTTAGACTTTAGTCTAAATTTTCTTCCAGTATTTTTACTAACTGGTAGCCTTAACCACCAATTGGAAGAATTATTTTAATTCTTTAGTGGGTACTAGAATCCACACAGACTACACACGAGCCCAACTTTGGTTGGTCAACCCATGTGCATCTATGGGTAGGTCATAACCAGTTGTTCCTCTAAACAACTTCTAGTAATTAATTTTGCCCAGAACCTAATTAGTAGGCTTTGGCCTCCACTGAAAAGATCTGGTTAGGTCCAACCATTAACATGATTTGATTTGATGAATTTGATCAATAAATGATCGGCCTGACTTTGGCCGGCCAACCTGACCACCATCAGAAAGACTCAACCAAATGATCATATTATGAGTGATAATTTCATTAGTCAATAAGCACCAGGCCTTTGGGCCTCCAGTGATTATTAAACTAATGGACTCATTATCACTTACTTAATGGGAGGCTATGACTTAGTTATCACTATAACTTAATTATTTTTAGAGATCTAATATTTTTTGAAGATTTTATTAAAGGATAGAAGAGAAGAAATTAACCAGCTAATTTCAATCCTCCCACTGACTTCACCAAGTTAGATTAAAAAAGATTTAATTAAAGCCGGCATTAGGAGCAGCTAAATCAGTCACACTGATTTACCTAATGACATGGGTGAGCCCTAATCACCAAGTGATCTAATCAAAACCTAACTCACCAGGTTGGCTAGGTAAGTGAGATCAGTGGAAGGGATATGCCATTAACTCATCAGACATCGAATCAATGCGAGTAGCTCCCAGTTAAAAACCACTGGTCAGACTGCCGAACTTACCTTAGACACCAACTGATTCATTAATTTTAATTTGATCAACTTAGTAAATAGGGTTCCACCGTGTAGCCATGAATTAAGTCCATCTTGGTCTAGTTAAAGACATGGACCCATTCAACTACAACTATTGGAGTTGAGTCTAGAGTGTCTTCGACCTAATCTAATTCAATTTTTGATTAGATTTGACCAATTACTCTAATTTAGTCCATTTCTTTAAGCTAACCTTAGGTCTAACCCAATTATGGACCTAATCCATCTAACCCATTGACCCACAAGTTTATGCAATTGTCTTAGGTCTTAATTCACAATTCTAGACCAACTAGACAACACTTAATTCTTTTAATTAAGTATTTGGGCTGATGGGTCAGGATTTGATATTTCGAAAATAATTTTTAAATCTGAAAGGTTTTATTTTCTGTTCACCAAATATGTTGACTCATTTCACAAACTGATCTGCACATTTCATAAACAGCAATCCTATTGCTAATTACATAATAGAAAATAACTCAATCAAAATAAATCATGAATATTCTTTTAGATCTAATCTAACACATTCATGATAAATTTTATAATTGAACCTTTACAATTAAGTCCTTTCGCTGCTTCGTCTGCATGGGATATAATCGCTCGACACCCCTACTGCTATAAAGGAACCCCATCGAATGGGAGGAGAGGACCTTTAAACCCTACTTTTCTCCTTTGATCGGACGACCATGGCAACCAACCCAATTAGACTACTTGCTACTTGGATCAAGTATATCTAAATATATCAATTTCAAATTTTAAATTTCAAATTTCAAATTTCAAATTTTAAATTTCAAACAAATTTCAAATTTCAAATTTCAAATTTCAAATTTTTAGATTTCAAATTTTAAATTTTAAATTTTGAATTTTAAATTTTAAATTTCAAATAAATTTTAAATTTCAAATTTTGAATTTTTAATTTCAAATTTTTAAATTTTGAATTTCAAATTTTAAATTTCAAAATTCAAATTTTAAATTTTGAATTTCAAAATTTAAATTTCAAATTTTAAATTTTAAATTTAAATTCAAATTTTAAATTTAAACTTTTAGATTACTACTTAATCTATGCATGCAAATGTATATCATATTTTAGAACCCGCTCTGATATCATTTGAAGTGAATTTCAGTGCAGGGGTAAAATGATAATTTTAAACTTTTTTAAAATTATAATTTTACAGTGAAAATTATTAATTAATCTAATTAATTAATATATATTAACCCTACATAAGGATCTGAATATGATATATATAGCATGCATTTAAATTTAAAATTTTAAATTCTACAGTAAACGTTTTACTGTTATGTGTTCAGAACACATTACCTTCATGCAGGTAGTCGATTGCTGCAGTCTGATCACCATCAGAAAGGTCTGATCATCACAATACAGTCACATAATATATCTGGCCTCTGTAGATTGTTCACACGAAGCTCTCGATCTGATCAGCTCCTCACGAATGCTAGTTCGTTGCAGAACCCTTTCGATGGCCGATGCTGATCGAACTCCTTCGATCGGTATCTGTCATTCCTCAGATACTCCAAATTATCAGCAAAGATAGTAGAGAGATTGATGAAGCTCTTCCTAAATTTTGGTGGGCTCACGACACTCGTAGCTTACCTTCTCACTTTCTGAACCCTAGATAGAAACCCTAGGGTACTCACAAAAGACCCTGCACCCTTTCTCTCTTCTTTTCTTTTCTTTTCTCATGCAGAAGGCCTTTCTCATGCCACCCTTTCTCTCTAGGATTAGATATCTCATGCCCCACCTTCTCTCTCATTTCAAAATGGTGCAAGACCACATCTTTTTAGCATTTTTACCGCGTGAGAGGATAAAGCTAGGTGGTTGCTCATTTGAATTTAAATCGAATTTGAATTCAAATGCCAATCAACCTATCCTTATCCACTCAAGGCATGAGAAGAGAAGGGGCGTGGGTTCTTTGTGCATAGAGAGTTTACATGAAAATTTTTTTCTCGTGTAGAAAATGGGGCGTATAAATGGATAAGGTGACGCATGAGATTAGTTGCCCATTCAAATTCAAACATCATTTGAATTTGAATGGCCAACCAACCATCTATATCCACTCAAAATGGCACACACAGGTGAGGCATGGGAAGGCTTCTGCATGGGAGAAAATTCACGAGAACTCATTTCTTGTGAATTCAAATAGGTGCAGGTGAGGTGAGGTGGCATAGGGAGATAAGTCAAGGTGGTTTCAAATATTAAATTAACCTAATTGAACCAACCTTATCAAAATAGGTTAGGCACAATGAGACTAAGTTAAACCCAACATACTTAGACTTAATTAGGCTCAATAAAATTTTAATCAAATCAAAAATTGACTAAGCCCAATCTTTGATCAGATCAGGGACCAAACCACCTTGGCGATTAGGTCAACTCTTAACCTAATCGGGTCCAACCCAACTAAATCCAATTCAATTGCACTTGATCCAAAAATAATTACTCAATTAAATTAAGTTAATTAGTGACAAATTACTAATTAAATCTCTCATAAATACTGAGTCCAAATTCGATGAGCAATCGGGCATCAAAGCCCATCAATATGAAACCTTGATCGAAGAGTCCCAAACCAGTGGGACTCTTGACCCCGGCACCCAAAATATGTGGAACTTATGATCACAGAACCTTGATTCTCAATCACAGAGTTCCAGACATGTAGGACTCAGAGTCTCCAAGTATTAGGACTCTTGGTTGAAGAGTCCCAATCCAGTGGGACTCTTCACCAGCCATCAGAGCAGATAGGAACCTCTAATGTGTGTGACCCTACAGATTCGAACCTAAGTCGGTAGCACAGGAACCAATTCTTGTACTAATCGAAGTGACCATCAAGCAATGGTACCTGTTGGGTATAAAATACCCTCCAGCCGAAGTTCATGACAGGAGTGACCCTCCGGGGATCCAACCGACTTCCGACCTCCGACGACGTCTCTTCAAACCTCCCGGGCGGCCGAGCCCCCGCAACACTCCCAAGTTTTGCTGACAGATAAGTCCCCACCAGTGTCGACCGAATTCTTCGAGACAGACGGACACCACCCAAATTTCCATGATGATCGACCATCTTCTAGACTCTGTGTTGCTCCTAGATTGATTTTGATGATTACAAAGCAGATTGAAGGGATACAAATAATTTTAAAATGAAAAAGTCCTTATGCTCTTCAAGGGCAAAATCATAATTTCACTAAAATCCTGATTTGATAGTACCATTTGGTAGAACAAATGATTTGAAATCTATTGGTGAAAATTTTATTGTGTTTGGACTTATATTTTTGAAGTTATGAAGGTTTGAAGTGCATGAGTCGACTCATGAGTCAACTCATGGCACTGTGAGCTGATTGGCACGCAAAAATTCTCCTTGGCATGCTAGTTTTCTGGCTTGGCACGACCTGTGAGTCGACTCATGAGTCGACCCACAAGGCATGAGTCGACTCATGAGTCGACCCCTGCTAATTTGAGCCAAGAATTTTCAGAAATGCATTCTCTGGTTTTTGCAACAGAGGTCGACTCATGAGTCGACCCCTGAAGCATGAGTCGACTCATGAGTCGACCCCTGCGATGGGAAATGTTAGCAACGGCTATTTTTTTGCCCATTTTAATTGCCATTTATGCTTCCTAAAAATCCTCTAACGGCTCTTTATCTACCTAAATTATTTTCTCTTGCTTCTAATGCTACAAAATGCTTTAAATGGTGAAAAAAATTGCAGATTAAATAGCGGATCAAACGTGAAATCAAAAGAAGAGAAGAATAGAAGAAAGGATCCAAAATTTGCAAGAAAAAGCCTGAAATCAACGAAAAATCCAAAAAGAAAAAGAGAGAGGATCCACAATATACCAGAGAGATTGTGAAAGAGAAAAGCAAGATCTTTCAAGGAGAGAATTCTTCACGCCTATTGTTTCAACCTTGATCTAGAGATCGTTCAAAGCTTTCAAGAGATCTTCAATCAACAATCAACCTCTTCTCAAGCATTCAAGCGTTCATCCACTTTGAGAAAATCCGAAAAAGGGGTTCTTCATTTGTGTAAAGCTTTTATTGTTATATTCGCTCATTTAAGGAGCTGTTATTGTATTAATCTGTGCTCAAAATTTTCTTACTCTTTGTGAGTTTTTGTTCTTGTTTTTGGAGGATTTCCAAAACAAGGAAAGGTTGATCCGAACCTGAAATCGGAGTGTTTTGGATTTACTTGTACCCGGGAAACAAGTGATCTAGCTTGGGATAGCTAGTGTCGGAGTTTCCGACGTTTTGTATTCGGGTTGAATACAAAGGATAGTGGATTGAAATTCCCAAGTAGGATCTTGGGGAGTGGATGTAGGTGCAAGGTTAGCACCGAACCACTATAAATCCTTGTGTTTGTGGTGTGCTTTATCTCTTCACTTTATTTCTTTATTATATTCTTGCATTCCTGCCTTAGGGAATTAATATTGAATTAAAGTCTTTGTTTTATTCTTCATAAGTATCTGTTGAGCTTAAAATTTTTTAGAAACCCAATTCACCCCCCCTCTTGGGTTGCATAGCTGGGCAACAAGTGGTATCAGAGCCGGTGCTCTAGCCCTTCTTTGATCTAATAATCAAAGAGCCAAAGATCTATGGCAACCCATGTTGGTACTTCTCTAGCCGAGGGGCAATCAACAAACCGACCTCCACTTTTCAATGGGTCTAATTACACCTATTGGAAAGCTCGGATGAAGATTTTCATACAAGCACTCGACTATGATATGTGGAGTATCATAGTGAATGGTCCTCACACACCCACCAAGATTAAAGATGGTGAGGAGTCAACCAAACCCGAGAAAGAATGGGATGAGGTTGACAAGAAATTGGCACAATTAAATGCCAAAGCCATGAATGTTCTTTATTGTGCACTAGATGCAAGTGAATTTAATCGCATTTCTACTTGTGCATCTGCTAAAGAAATATGGAATAGGTTAGAAGTCACCCATGAGGGAACAAATCAAGTAAAAGAGTCTAAAATAAACATGCTTGTACATAAATATGAATTGTTCAAAATAGAGCATGATGAGTCCATAACTGCTATGTTTACTCGTTTTACTGATATAATCAATGGTTTAAAGAGTCTTGGCAAATCTTATACTAACAGTGAATTTGTAAGGAAGATTCTCAGGTCACTGCCAAGAACTTGGGAAGCCAAGGTGACTGCCATCCAAGAAGCAAAGAACTTGAACACTCTACCTCTAGAAGAGCTTCTTGGATCCTTGATGACTCATGAACTTAGCATGAAGCAACATCAAGAGGATGAAGTCAAAAAGAAAAGAACCATTGCCCTCAAATCCACAACTTCGCCTGATTATGAAATGGATGACTCTGAAGATGAAGATCAGGATGAAGAGATGGCTCTCATCACCCAGAAATTTAAGAAGTTTCTAAGAAAAAGGAAACAGAGGATGAGAAAGAAATTCACAAAAGGGGATCAAAGCAAAGAAAAAGAGAAAGATCAACCCCCTATATGCTACGAGTGCAAGAAGCCAGGATATTTCAGATCCGAATGTCCACAATTGAAGAAAGGTCCAAAGAAGTTCAAAAAGAAGGTAATGATGGCGACCTGGAGTGCGAGTGATGACTCAAGCTCCGACGAGGAAACCTCAACAGAACAAGCCAACCTGTGCCTGATGGCACATGAAAATGAGGTAACTTCTGAATCCACTAGTGAATTTACTTTTGAAGAATTGCATGAAGCATTCTATGATTCAATTGATGAATTAAAGAAACTAGGGATTAAAACAAAGAGCTGAAATTGGAAAATCAGTCCTTAGTGAAACAAGCTGAAAATCTTTCAATTGAAAAATTCACCTTGATTCAAGAAAATCAAAACTTAAAGGATGAAATGAACAAGCTGAAATCTATAGTAGATAAGTTCACCTTAAGTTCAAACAAACTAAATATGATCCTTGAAAATCAGAAAGCTATATATGATAAGGCTGGACTTGGTTATAAACCCCTGAAGAAACAAAAATTTCTGAAGGATATTTATGTAAATTATTCAAGTAACAAGTCTACAAATATTACTTGTTTTAAATGTGGAAGAATAGGACATAAATCATACACATGTCTTATTAACAAATATGCAAACACAAAGAAAATATGGGTTCCAAAAGGAACCATTCTGACTAACCTGAAAGGACCCAAGAAAGCTTGGGTACCTAAGACAGAAACGTGACCTTTGCTTGCAGGTGTGTTAGCATCCCAAGAAGGAAACAGGAAATGGTATCTTGACAGCGGATGCTCGAGACACATGACTGGTGATGAATCACAATTCATCACGCTTGATGCTAAGGATGGAGGGATGGTCACCTTTGGAGATAATGGCAAAGGAAAGATCATCGGGATAGGTAACATTGGTATCACTCCCTCCAAATACATTGAGAATGTTTTATTAGTTAAAGGTTTAAAGCATAACTTACTTAGCATTAGTCAATTCTGTGATAAAGGATATAAAGTAAGCTTTGAATCATCTGTTTGCATTGTGACGAGTCCTATTAACGATGGCATTAAATTTATAGGACATAGGCATGGCAATGTTTATATGGTAGACTTGAATGATTTAACTAAATTAGACATGCAATGCCTAGTTTCCTTAAGTGCTAAAATAAATGAGACTAGTTGGCTGTGGCATCGTAGACTTGCACACATTAGCATGCATTCTCTCTCAAAATTAATTAAAAAGGATTTAGTTCTCGGTTTGCCAAAACTAAATTTTGAAAAGGATAGAATTTGTGATGCATGCCAATTAGGTAAACAAACTAGAGTATCATTTAAATCCAAAAACACTGTTTCAACTTCTAGACCTTTAGAGCTCTTACATATGGATTTATTTGGACCAACTAGAACCACTAGTCTAGGAGGAAAACGATATGGATTTGTAATAATTGATGATTACTCTCGTTTTACTTGGATTTTCTTTTTAGCTCACAAAAATGAAACTTTTCAAATTTTCACTAAATTTCATCGAAAAGTCACTAATGAAAAAGGATTTTCAATTCAAAATATTAGAAGTGATCATGGAACAGAATTTGAAAATCATGACTTTGAAAATTTTTGTGATGAAAATGGAATTGGCCATAACTTCTCTGCTCCTAGGACACCCCAACAGAATGGGGTAGTAGAAAGGAAAAATAGAACCTTAGAAGAAATGGCCCGTACCATGCTTTGTGAAAGCAACCTTCCAAGATATTTTTGGGCAGAAGCTATTAACACAGCATGTTACATTTTAAATCGTGCTTTAATTAGACAATTTTTAAAGAAAACCCCCTATGAACTTTGGAAAGGAAGAAAACCAAATATTGCATATTTTCATATTTTTGGTTGCCGATGTTTTGTATTAAATAATGGCAAAGAAAAACTTGGTAAATTTGATGCAAAATCAGATGAAGCAATCCTTCTAGGTTACTCCTCCACTAGTAAAGCATTTAGAGTTTTCAACAAAAGAACTTTAGTAGTTGAGGAGTCCATACATGTTGTCTTTGATGAATCTAACGATCTTCCTTCAAGGAAGAATGAGGGTGTTGATGATGCAGATCCACTAATAGAAGGTATGAAGGAGATCACTCTGAAAGACTCAGCAACTCCAGAAGACAAGGATCAAGAAGTCAAACAAAATGAGAAAGGTGAAGAAATTCAAGAACAACCTCAAGGTACAAATGACTTACCCAAGGAATGGAGGTATGTTCACAACCACCCTAAGGAGTTAATAATTGGTGATCCTATGCATGGGGTAAAAACCGTTCTTCACTTAGAGATGTACTTAATCATTGTGCATTTGTATCTCAACTTGAACCTAAAACTTTTGAAGAAGCTGAAAATGATCATAACTGGATTAATGCTATGCAAGAAGAACTTAATCAATTTGAAAGAAATAATGTTTGGACCTTAGTAACAAGACCTAAAGATTATTCAATAATTGGCACAAAATGGGTCTTTAGAAACAAATTAGATGAGCATGGAAATGTAATTAGAAATAAAGCAAGACTGGTTGCTAAGAGATATAATCAAGAAGAAGGAATTGATTTTGATGAAACTTTGCACCCGTTGCTAGATTAGAAGCCATTAGACTTCTACTTGCTTATGCTTGCTTTATGAAATTCAAACTATTTCAAATGGATGTTAAAAGTGCATTTTTAAATGGATATATTTCTGAAGAAGTATATGTAGAACAACCCCCTGGATTTGAAAATCATGCTTTTCCCAATCATGTCTTTAGATTAAATAAAGCTTTATATGGTCTAAAACAAGCACCTAGAGCATGGTATGAAAGGCTAAGCAAATTTCTACTAAATAATGGTTTCTCAAGAGGCAATGTAGATACAATCCTATTTATTAAAAGAAACCAAAATGATATGCTAATTATACAAATTTATGTTGATGACATAATTTTTGGGTCTACTAATGAATCCCTTTGTCAAGACTTTGCTAAGCTTATGCAGGGAGAGTTCGAGATGAGCATGATGGGAGAACTCACCTTCTTCCTCAGACTCCAAATCAAACAATCAAAAGAGGGAATCTCCATCACCCAAAGCAAGTACACCAAGGAACTACTCAAAAGATTTGGAATGGAGAACTGCAAACCAATTGGCACACCAATGTGTCCCTCAAGTAAGCTTGACAAGGATGATGAAGGTAAAAGCGTAGACTTAAAATACTACAGAGGTATAATTGGTTCATTATTGTATTTAACTGCAAGTAGGCCTGATATCATGTTTAGTGTTTGCTTATGTGCAAGATATCAATCTAATCCTAAGGAATCTCATTTGAATGCTGTTAAAAGAATCCTTAGATACTTAAATGGTACACAAACTATAGGGTTATGGTACTCTAAGGACTCACAAATTAATTTGTTAGGATATTCTGATGCTGATTTTGCTGGATGTAAATTAGATAGAAAAAGCACAAGTGGAACTTGCCAATTTCTTGGAGTAAACCTAATCTCATGGTTTAGCAAGAAATAAAATTCGGTGGAACTGTCTACGGCTGAGGCCGAATACATTGCAGCCGGAAGTCGTTGTGCTCAAATCTTGTGGATTAAGCAACAACTCGAAGATTTTGGAATCAAACTTAATGAAACACCAATAAAATGTGATAATACAAGTGCCATAAATCTATCTAAAAATCCAATTCAACACTCAAGATCTAAACATATTGAAATAAGACATCATTTCATAAGAGAACATGTTCAAAACAAAAATATAATTCTTGAATATGTTTGCACTAAAATCAATTAGCCGATATCTTTACAAAGGCCCTTAGTGAGGATAGATTCTGTGAAATTAGGAGAAATCTAGGAATTCTAGATCCATTTGTCTGAAATTTCTCAATTTTCAAAGAATAGATGTCAAAATCTCTTAGAGCTCAATTTTAACATCTATCCTGGTCCCAAAAGCTCAGATTTATCACTCTAAAAACTTATCTTTGAGCAAAATTCCTTCTCCCAAAATTTTGAATTTTTCTGGAATTTATTTGCATTTTTCCTGAATTTTGAACTTCATGAGTCGACCCCCATGAGTCGACTCAATGGCAAACTTGTAAATCCCACCAACTTTCAACGGGTTCATTATTTTTATAAGGGTTACTGTTTGTGAGACGACTCATCTTCCCATCGTTCTTCTTCCAAAAGCCATCTTCTCCAACTCTTCTTGCTCCAAATCCAAGGATTTATCTCGAGGCAATTCTCCCTCCTACTCTCCACCAAAAATCGCCTCCTTGGAAAAGAGATTTCTCATGCTTTCTCGCATTGCTTGGCGCGGTTGGAACGTGCCCTAGCACTTCACCGAACTTCCAAAATCCACTTCTTTTCTCCACTAAAATTCTTCTTTACTCTCTTGTGATCCCTCCTCCTCTCAATTCAAGTCTTCTTGTCTGCTACTTTATTGGATATGGCTCCAAAGATGAAACTTCCCCAAAGAAGGAAATCAATCCGTGAGCCTGAGGAATTTGTCCGAAAGAAAAGGCATGCTTAGTCTTCCAGTGTTCCCGATCCAGTTTCAGTACCTGCTCAAGGTCCCTCTCAATCCTCCATAAGCCCCAGTGTGAATCCTCTTTCTGATAGAAAAGTAGAAACCGGGAAAAATATAGATTTTCGGTTCTTTGAGAAAGAAGGCTTTACTTTTGCAAGTAAGATCAAAAATCAAGGATGGGAACTCTACTGCTCCCTTAAGGAAGTCACCTATGTTGATCTAGTTAGAGAGTTCTACCAGAACCTACATTATGGAAATGGGTCAGTGACTTCAACAGTCAAGGAGATTGACATATGCTTGGATTCTAGGATATTGGGAGATATACTTCAGTTGCCTAGTGAAGGTTACTCATATATGGAACTCCCAATTAAAGAAGAAGGGATCAGAATTATCTTAGGAGAAGCTTTTTCAGGAAGTTTAAACAAATTGGAAGCAAAGCTATTATACATTGAGATGAGGGTCCTGCATCAGACTGTAACAAAGCTATTCTTTCCTAGGAGTGGTAGGCATGATCTACTATCTGGCAGAGATGTTTGTGTCATGTTTCATATCATCACTCAGACCCCCCTAAACCTCCCTGCACTTATGATAGAGGCCATGAGAGAAACTTTGAACAGATCCAAGGCACACTTGCCTTATGGTATGGCCCTTACTAGAGTATTTAGGAGGTTTGGAGTTAGTTGTGAGGGGGAGACACCTACCAAGCTCTCACATGTGGACACTTTCAACCAACACAACCTGCACCGAATGGGAATTACAAAGACTGTTGGTGGTTGGATCAAGGGCTCTGAAGAAAGAACTGAGGAGAGAGTTGAGGAAAGAGCTGAAGACAGAACTGAAGGCAGAGTAGAAGAAGAAGGTCCATCTTCTCCTGTACATGACTTCAGGGCAGCTTCACCAGATACCCAGTTCATTCCTGATACTGAGGCTGGCCCTTCTGAGTTTACTAGGATGCCCACACCAGTGTATCAACCAGAGAGCAGAGCACCTCATTCAGAGTTCAGACTGGCTGATGATCAGATCGAGCATATATCTCAGCGTGTGGCTTCTTTGCTGTCTAACCAGTGGAGTAGTACGTCTTTTGCACCTGGAGCTACCTCTTCTGATCAGACCATTACTCCCCACATCTCCACTATATTTCAGATGATTTCAGATCAGTCCGTCAGGATACAGCAGCTTGAGGACACAGTCTGGAGACTGACTGGCAGAGTTCTTGACTTGCAGGGGCAAGTCCTTGCATTGGCCCATCCCCAGCCACAGGAGTCTACTATTGAGGTCACAGACCTCACTGCAGAGGCTGGCAGGCTCAGAGGAGCACTAGAAGGTGGATATGAATTACTGAGGAAAGAGATCCGAGGATCGAGTGAGCATGCTACCACCCAGTTCACTGCTCTACTTCAATCTGTTTCCAGAGCACTGAACGTACTTGATTCTATCAGACTCATGGTATCAGCCCTAGCATCTCAGCATTCTCAGCCACCCAGTTCATCTCGCTCTCCTACTCGTGGCAGAGGCAGACGGGGTAGAGGACGCACTTCTGATCCATCATCTCCTCACCCTATATCTGATGACTCCGATCATTGACTTATCTTGATCTTTACTAGATCCTAGGAGTTAGTATCTTGTTCTAGGATCTATACCTTGGGGCCATGTATTGACAATTAGCTGGTTGAATTTTATTTTTAAGAACTTTGTATTGAAACAATTATGATATTAATGGAATCATCTTTTACCTATATTTCTACCTCTTTGTAATGATCATATTTTGGTTATATATTTTCTTCTTGTTGAAATATTGTCTTCTCCTTGTTGTTGTTTGCTGTTGATAATTGCTATATTAAGGGGGAGCAAACATCTGTGAAAAACTCTAAAGAGGAAGAAATTAAAGAATATTTCAGAAAAAGAAAAGAAAGAGTTAACTATGTTTGATGATGTCAAAAAGGGGGAGAAATTAAATAAAAACAAAAATTGAAATTAGACAAAAAGCAAAACCCTAAATTATGAGAAAAAAGAGGAGAAATTAAACAAAAACAAAGATTGGAAGATTAAAACAAATATTGGGAAGATTAAAACAAATATTGGAGAAATTAAACAAATATTGGAGAAATTAAATAAAAACAAGGATTGAAAGATTAAACAAAACTTTGAGAAATTTGGTATCAGACAGAACTTAAACAAAAAGTTATCCATCAAAAGCAAAATCATAAGTACAATGCAAATAAGTATTTTTTTATATGCTCTGACATATTTCAAAATTCAAACTTGCTCTGATACATCTTTTGAAATTTTATTCACCTTGATACATCTTAAAAAATTTGTTTTACTCTGATACACCCTACAATTTCTTTTAACTTGCTCTGATACATGATAAAATCCGATACAGTGTGAAGGTTTCTCTGATAAATTTTTGATCTGATATAGTGAGAAAGTTTCTTTGATATATTATAACATTTGCTCTGATACAGTGTGAAATTTTCTCTGACATTTTCTCTAATACAGTGTGAAATTTTCTCTGATATATTATAAAATTTTCTTGCTCCGATACATTGTAAAATCTTTTCTGATAACATTGTAAAAAAAAAAAAAAAAAAATTATTTTTCTTGCTCTGATACATTGCAAAATTTATTTCTCTTCTCTTGCTCTGATATATCTTGAACTCAAAATGATCTAATACCCTTTTCAAATCTTTAAGAAAATGGACAAACTATTTTTGCATTTATATTACATGCCAAAAGAATCATACTCTTTTCAAGCATATACACCTATAATGGATTCTTTTGAAATTAATGCATTAACATAAATATTTTTGTTCAAATATTTTGTCATCATCAAAAAGGGGGAGATTGTTGCTCCTAGATTGATTTTGATGATTACAAAGCAGATTGAAGGGATACATATAATTTTAAAATGAAAAAGTCCTTATGCTCTTCAAGGGCAAAATCATAATTTCACTAAAATCCTGATTTGATAGTACCATTTGGTAGAACAAATGATTTGAAATCTATTGGTGAAAATTTCATTGTGTTTGGACTTATATTTTTGAAGTTATGAAGGTTTGAAGTGCATGAGTCGACTCATGAGTCAACTCATGGCACTGTGAGCTGATTGGCACGCAAAAATTCTCCTTGGCATGCTAGTTTTCTGGCTTGGCACGACCTGTGAGTCGACTCATGAGTCGACCCACAAGGCATGAGTCGACTCATGAGTCGACCCCTGCTAATTTGAGCCAAGAATTTTCAGAAACGCATTCTCTGGTTTTTGCAACAGAGGTCGACTCATGAGTCGACCCCTGAAGCATGAGTCGACTCATGAGTCGACCCCTGCGACGGGAAATGTCAGCAACGGCTATTTTTTTGCCCATTTTAATTATCATTTATGCTTCCTAAAAATCCTCTAACGGCTCTTTATCTACCTAAATTGTTTTCTCTTGCTTCTAATGCTACAAAATGCTTTAAATGGTGAAAGAAATTGCAGATTAAATAGCGGATCAAACGTGAAATCAAAAGAAGAGAAGAATAGAAGAAAGGATCCGAAATTTGCAAGAAAAAGCCTGAGATCAACGAAAAATCCAAAAAGAAAAAGAGAGAGGATCCACAATATACCAGAGAGATTGTGAAAGAGAAAAGCAAGATCTTTCAAGGAGAGAATTCTTCACGCCTATTGTTTCAACCTTGATCTAGAGATCGTTCAAAGCTTTCAAGAGATCTTCAATCAACAATCAACCTCTTCTCAAGCATTCAAGCGTTCATCCACTTTGAGAAAATTCGAAAAAGGGGTTCTTCATTTGAGTAAAGCTTTTATTGTTATATTCGCTCATTTAAGGAGCTGTTATTGTATTAATCTGTGCTCAAAATTTTCTTACTCTTTGTGAGTTTTTGTTCTTGTTTTTGGAGGATTTCCAAAACAAGGAAAGGTTGATCCGAACCTGAAATCGGAGTGTTTTGGGTTTACTTGTACCCGGGAAACAAGTGATCTAGCTTGGGATAGCTAGTGTCGGAGTTTCCGACGTTTTGTATTCGGGTTGAATACAAAGGATAGTGGATTGAAATTCCCAAGTAGGATCTTGGGGAGTGGATGTAGGTGCAAGGTTAGCACCGAACCACTATAAATCCTTGTGTTTGTGGTGTGCTTTATCTCTTCACTTTATTTCTTTATTATATTCTTGCATTCCTGCCTTAGGGAATTAATATTGAATTAAAGTCTTTGTTTTGTTCTTCATAAGTATCTGTTGAGCTTAAAATTTTTTAGAAACCCAATTCACCCCCCCTCTTGGGTTGCATAGCTGGGCAACACTCTGCTCGGACTCCTACGGGAGCTGGACCTCGTCCCCAACTCTGATTGCAGGAAGACTCTGCCCGGACTCCTACGGGAGCCGGACCTCGTCCCCGACTCCGGATGCAGGCAGACTTCGTCCGGACTCCTATGGGAGCCAGACTCCGCCCACGACTCCAATTGCAGGTAGACTTCGTCCGGACTCCTATGGGAGCCAGACTTCACCCCAAACTCCAATTGCAGGTAGACTCTGCTCGGACTCCTACGGGAGTCGGACCTCGTCCCCAACTCTGGCTGCAGGAAGACTCTGCCCGGACTCCTATGGGAGCCGAACCTCGTCCCCGACTCCGGCTGCAGGCAGACTTCGTCCGGACTCCTATGGGAGCCGGACTCCGTCCACGACTCCAATTGCAGGTAGACTTCGTCCGGACTCCTACGGGAGCCAGACTCCGCCCACGACTTCAATTGCAGGTAGACTTCGTCCGGACTCCTACGGGAGTCGGACTTCGCCTCCAACTCCAATTGCAGGCAGACTTTGCCCGGACTCCTACGGGAGCCGGACCTCGTCCCCAACTTCGGCTGCAAGAAGACTCTGCCCGGACTCCTACGGGAGCCGGACCTCATCCCCAACTCTGGCTGTAGGAAGACTCCCCCAGACTCCTACGGGAGCCGGACCTCGTCCCCGACTCCGGCTGCAGGCAGACTTCGTCCGGACTCCTATGGGAGCCGGACTCCACCCACGATTCCAATTGCAGGTAGACTTCATCCGGACTCCTACGAGAGCCGGACTTCGCCCCCAAATCCAATTGCAGGTAGACTCTGCCCAGACTCCTACGGGAGCCAGACCTCATCCCCAACTCCGGCTGCAGGAAGACTCTGCCCGGACTCCTACAGGAGCCAGACCTCGTCCCCGACTCTGACTGCAGGCAGACTTCGTCCAGACCCCTACGGGAGCCGGACTCCACCCACGACTTCAATTGTAGGTAGACTTCGTCCGGACTCCTACGGGAGCCGGACTCCGCCCACGACTCCAGTTGCCGGTAGACTTCATCCGGACTCCTATGGGAGCCGGACTTCGCCCCCAACTCCAATTGCAGGCAGACTCTGCCCGGACTCCTACGGGAGCCAGACCTTGTCCCCAACTCCGGCTGCAGGAAGACTCTGCCCGGACTCCTATAGGAGCCGGACCTCATCCCCAACTCTGGTCGCAGGAAGACTCTGTCCAGACTCCTACGGGAGCCGGACCTCATCCCTGACTCCGGCTGCAGGCAGACTTCGTCCGGACTCCTACGAGAGCCGGACTCCGCCCACGACTCCAATTGCAGGTAGACTTCATCCGGACTTTTATGGGAGCCAGACTCCACCCACGACTCCAATTGCAGGTAGACTTCGTCCAGACTCCTATGGGAGCCGGACTCCGCCCACGACTCCAATTGCAGGTAGACTTCGTCCGGACTCCTACGAGAGCCGGACTTCGCCCCCAACTCCAATTGCAGGCAGACTCTGCCCGGACTCCTAGGGAGCCAGACCTCGTCCCCAACTCTGGCTGCAGGAAGACTCTGCTCGGACTCCTACGGGAGCCGACCTCGTCCCCAACTCCTGCTGCAAGAAGACTCTGCTCGGACTCCTACGGGAGCCAGACCTCATCCCCGACTCCGGCTGCAGGCAGACTTCGTCCGGACTCCTACGGGAGCTGGACTCCGCCCACGACTCCAATTGCAGGTAGACTTCATCCGGACTCCTACGGGAGCCGGACTTCACCCCCAACTCCAATTGCAGGTAAACTCTGTCCGGTCTTCTACGGGAGCCGGACCTCGTCCCCAACTCCAGCTGCAGGTAGACTTCATCCGGACTCCGCCCACGACTCCAATTGCAGGTAGACTTCGTCCGAACTCCTACGGGAGTCGGACTTCGCCCCCAACTCCAATTGCAGGTAGAATCTACCTGGACACCTACGGGAGCCGAACCTCATCCCCAACTCCGGCTGCAGGAAGACTCTGCCCGAACTCCTACGGGAGCAGGACCTCATCCCCAACTCTGGTTGCAGGAAGACTCTGCTCGGACTCGTACGGGAGCCAGACCTCGTCCCCAACTTCGGCTGCAGGCAAACTTCGTCCGGACTCCTACAGGAGCCGGACTCCGCCCACGACTCCAATTGCAGGCAGACTTCGTCCGGACTCCTACGGGAGTCAAACTCTGCCCACGACTCCAATTGCAGGTAGACTTCTCCGGACTCCTACGGGAGCCAGACTCCGCCCATGACTCCAATTGCAGGTAGACTTCATCCGGACTCTGAGAGCCGGACTTCGCCCCTGACTTTGATTGCAGGTAGACTTCGTCCGGGCTCCTACGGGAGCCAGATCTCGTCTCCGATTCCAACTGCGGGAAGACTCCATCTGGACTCCCATGGGAGCCGGACCTCGTCTCTGACTTTGACTGAAGGAAGACTTCGTCCGGACTCCTACGAGAGTCAGACTCCGAGCTCCTCTCAGACGGGTAACTAGCCACCTCTCTCTGCCAGACACTCCAACCGAACTTCGACCGACAGGCCTGGACCCTCTAGCAGGCCACAGCAACGGCCATGACTCTGCTCCACTTCCTACGATGGATTCCGCACGGCTCCATCACTCCCTGGCGGGCCGCAGTAACGGCCACAACTCTGCTCCACTTCCTGCGATGGATTCCACATGGCTCCATCACTCCCTGGTAGACCACAATAATGGCCACGATCCTGCTCCACTTCCTATGACGGATACTGTGCGATTCCTCCATCCTCTGGCAAGTGCGACAATGGACGCTGCTCCACTCCCCGCGATAGACTCCACATGGCATGTCTCGGTGATAGCCATGATTTCACTCCACTACTCTTCGCAACAAACTCCTCCTGACCATGGGCAGCCCACTGCCAGACGGTTACAAATATCGCTATCAGTCTGTTGCTCCCTCCGCCTATAAAAGGGGGACCCCAGATACGTTATTCTCTAAGCTCTATTTTCTATCCCAAAACTCTGCTAAAATTTTCGTTCGAGCACTCCATTCTTGTTGAGGTAGAGAACTGACTTGAGCATCGGAGGGTCTTGCCGGAGCAATCCCACCTCTGGTTTAGACT
This sequence comes from Elaeis guineensis, assembly GCF_000442705.2. NCBI lineage: Eukaryota > Viridiplantae > Streptophyta > Magnoliopsida > Arecales > Arecaceae > Elaeis > Elaeis guineensis. Next base: position 33,689,884 of record NC_026003.2, on the reverse strand, counting down.
TCTTTTACAGGTCCCAATGGCGACCGCGACTCTCTTGACTCCAGCTTCTCTGATGTAGGTGGATTTTTGTACCAACAAGATTGGCGCCAGAGGAAGGGGCCCTGTATCTTCACAGTATCCTTATTCTTAAAGGAGCGGTCAACGAAACCGCCTCTGGTCATCTTTTCCAGCATCCTCTCCTCCTTCCTCCACTAGGTCCTCGCCCGATGCCTCCCTGCAGAGCATCCATGCGACGATCCACGGCCTCCGTAGCCAGATCTCAGGCTCTGACCTCACCTCCAGTTTCCCAGCCTCCTCCTCCTCCTCCGGCAATGGCGGTTGACGTGGAGCAATTCGACCTACTGGTGCAGCAGGTCAGAGGCCTCACTGAAGCTGTGCAGGCCATGCAACAGCAGCAGCAGCCGCAGGCGTCAGTGCGACAGGAAAGAGCATCACCGGAACACCAGAATCCGGTGGTAGGATGGGCCACTTGGGCCAGCCGCCCCATCTTTCTCGAAAAGATGAATCCGAGGGTGGAGAGCCCTCAGTCGGATCACGATTCCATCTTTGGAAGATCTCTACCTCCATTCTGCCAAAGGACCCTCGAGACCCATAGTCGAGAGGATTTCCTAGACCGGAGTCTCTAGGAGATGAACCGACGGATCAAAGAACTCCGCCACGCTCCCCCCACTTATGGTGAGGATATTTGTACTGACCCCCCCTTTTCTCAAATGATCATGCAAGAACCGATCCCGCCAAACTTCAAGCTCCCTCAATTTGAAAGTTACGACGGGACTTCAGACCCGATTGATCATCTGGAGGCCTTCCGGATAATGATGCTGCTTCATGGCGTGCCCGACGCCATCCTGTGCCGAGCCTTCCCATCCACCTTGAAGGGCACGGCGAGAAACTGGTACTCGATGCTGAAGCTGGATATCATTTTTTCCTTTGATCAGATGAGCCACCATTTGTGGCTCATTTCATTAGCAGCCGACGTCCCGGAAGGGCTCGAAGTCCCTCATCAACATCAAGCAGAGAGAGGGGGAGTCCATTCAGGCCTACATCAACCGTTTCAATGTCACCACGCTGGAGGTCCGAAACTTGGACCAGTCGGTAGTGATGGCCGCTCTGAAGGGTGGCCTTCAGAAGAACGACCTTTTGTTCTCCCTGGAGAAGAAGTACCCCAGAGATTTTGCTGACCTGTTGGCTCGAGCCGAAGGGTACGCCCGAGTGGAAGAAGCCTTTAAAATGAAGGATGAGGAGACCGCGAGAGAGTGGCAAGCGGGAGACTCGAGTAAGCCCACAGTCGAAAAAGGGTCGAGAGAAGCTCGGCCACGTTCTCAAACTCCTCCCGGGCACAAGCGTGTCCAGACTCCTCCCCGGGTATGCAGGCAGGGAAGCCCGGATCGTCGGGCTCTGTGGGGTTCGCCCCCAGGAAGATTCTGCAACTATGCCCCCCTCAACGCATCAAAAATTCAGGTGCTGATGGAGGCCAGAGAGCAGCTTCCTAGGCCAGAGAGGATGCGCACGCATTCCGAGAAGCACAATCCGAATAAGTTCTGCCTCTACCATCATGACCACGGCCACGACACGGAGGAATGTATCTAGCTTCGAGACGAGATCGAGGAGCTCATCCGATGAGGTCGGCTCGACAGATTCATTCGACGCCGGCCTGAGGGTAGAGAAGATCAGCCAAGGGCCCTGCCGCAGCCTGAGCCGCCAAGGAGGGAAGAGCAGTCCAGAGATCGGCCTCCAATCGGGATCATCAACTCTGTCTCTGGAGGACCCCGACAGGAAGCAGACCTTCCATAGCGCTAGGATTTGAAAACTTGTAAATATATAACGAACGACTCTATTTTAAATCAGGACTCCTTTCAGATCTACACATCTTTTCCTTTTTGGCACGGACTTGTAACAACAGGGGACGACCCCTTCGGGCAACAAAAACAAACCCTGATGTGGGCAAAGTTGAAGTCCTGATTCCTCTTAGACTGGATGGGGGGAGAGGCCAAACAGCGCCCATATGCGCCCCCACAGCCATGTTAGGGACAGGAGGAGAACCTCGCCCTAACATGAGCAAAGTCGAAGGCCCGGTTCCTCTTAGACCGGATGGGGGGAGAGGCCAAACAGCGCCCATATGTGCCCCCACAGCCATGTTAGGGACAGGAGGAGAACCTCGCTCTAACATGAGTAAAGTCGAAGACCCGATTCCTCTTAGACCGGATGGGGGGAGAGGCCAAACAATGCCCACATGTGCCCCCACAGCCATGTTAGGGATAGGAGGAGAACCTCGCCCTAACATGAGCAAAGTCGAAGGCCTGGTTACACTCAGACCGGGTGGGAGGAGAGGCCATACAGCACCCATATATGCCCCCAACAGCCTCGTTAGGAACAGAAGGAGAACCTCATCTTAACCTGAGCTGAAACCGACCACATCAGAAATAGGAGAAGAACCTCATCGCGATGCCGACTAAGGTCCGGCCGTTCGAGACCCGGCAAGAAAAAGAAAACTTTCACGATGACCCCTCTGCGCCACCGCGACCCTCTATCCCATCGAAAAATGGAGGCCAAACTACATTAAAAGCACAAAGGACCTCGTCTCTATGAAGAGGGAGGAAGAGAGAGTAAGATCTACGGTTGCAAACGAAAGGCAAACCGACACGGCGATGACCAGGAACCTCCAAGCGACGTCGACGTCGAACCGAAAACTCGGCAATGATGACCTAATACACAGATGAACAAGGAATCCTCGAACAACATCGACATCATACGGGACAAAAATGAAAGAAGTCTGGCACACGACAGTTCAACACGACATACGGGTAAGATGGCAAAGACCTTTTCATTTTATTAGCAAAACATGCGTTACAGAGCCTGGAAGCTCGAAGAAGAAAAACAACAAAAACAACAACGACAGTAACAACGACGACGACAAACGGACAAGCGACGAAAGAAGACTCTTAGAGGGACAAAGGACAAAAAGAGCCCTAAGGGGGCCCGACCTCCTCCGACCTCGAACTTTGACTTCGACCCTCGCCAGGGAGTGCCTTAAACTTTCGACTTCTACTTCCAATTCCCTCTCTCTCATTAATATCTCCATGTATCTTCGGTGAAATCGCTGGCTTTCGTTCTCCACCTCTCGATGCCTTTTTCTCAGGACCTCAGATTCCACCTCTGCATCCTTGACGGCCTGCTGCTCGCATACCAGCTGGATCTTCAATTGCTGCAGCTCGACCTTCCCCTCCCCAAGGGTGATAGATAGCTCTTCTGTGGTTCTTCTCAGGGATTGGAGTTCGCTGGAATCCCGAGCAGAAGCAAGCTGAGCCCCTCCAGCTAGCTGCCCTTGAGGTGGGCAACCTCGTTGGTCGCCATCCTGAGCCTCCCCTTGTATTCGTCCACCTACTTGCGCTAGCCAGCCCGGTATGCATCATAGCTCGCCTCGCATCCTGGAGCTGTTGTTGAAGGTCGGAGACCTTCTTCAACCATTTTCGGTCGCTGTCAGCCCGAGTCAAAAGTCAGGATGAGCTTCCTTCCAACTGGCTAATCCTCTCCTGTGCAGCCGACAGCTCCACTCGGAGGGAACTGATCTTGGCAGCTTGAGCCCAAATTCGATCGCTGGCGCGCTTCTTGTGTTCCTCAAGCTCCTTCTCGAAATTCACCTTCCTCCGACTGTACTCCATGATCCCCTTCACGTGGAGGTTCCAGAAGCGGGTGGCCTCCGCGGCGGCTTCAGAGTGGCTCTCCCTCAACCTGCGAAGCTCGCCTTCCATCTTCTTCGACCTTTTTGTCAAATGAAGAACTTCCTTCTTCAGGTGCTGGATCGTGGACTTCCGCAAAATCCCTTGGAGTAGGGGAAGCGCTTCTGCAGGACACTGCCATCGGGAGACAAAAGCGTCAAGGCGCATCTCATTGCAGAAAGAAAAACAAAAAGGAAGAGTGGAGAAGAGTGGAAAAGCCGTCCACAAGGAGAAACTCAACTTTATTGATTGAATATTTCTTAAAGACAAAAAGGAAAAGAAAAATTGTAGTAAAAAAAAAATACAAGGTCGGAGGTCTCAGACCTCTGCAGTAGGAGTTGGGGAGCTCAGTGTCCCTGGAAGGGGGGCTGCGGCAGCAGTAGCAGCAGGAGAGGGACCGGCCTCATCTTCAGACTCCTTGCCCAAGAAGCTAAGATCGAGCTCGAAAAATTTCCTGGCCACCTTCTCCTGGTAGAGCTCGAATCCCTTGATGAATGCTTCTTGGCCGAACCTGACGTTCAGGTCCCTCATCTCCGTAGAGGCCTTGAACTCTTCCACCGCAAGAACCCTGACCTCTGAGACCAGGACCGAGATCTGCTCCGCCAAATTTGCGACCTCGGCCTCTGCCTTCCTCACCGTCTCCTCTGAGGTCTGCTTCTCTTCCTCCCGGGCCTGCTTTTCTTTCTCCAGGGCCTCTTGGAGGGTAACTACTTCGGCTGCCTTTTCTTTGAGGTGAGCGACTTCGGCCCGGCGACGCTCCTCCGCCTGGATGGTATCCCTCCTCGCCTAGTTCGTCGCCTCGATATTGGCAAGGAGCTGGTGCCCAATCTGCAAGGGCGGCTAGGGGATCAGAACAAGGGTCAAAGCCAATTAAATGAAGATTTGTTTACCTCGAGAAAGGACCCTAGCGAGTCCCAAACCCGCTGTTTAGGATCGGTGCGATCAATCCTCTCGACGACTTCGGGCAGAATGCAGCCGTCGATCAACCGCTTGATCAAGTCCCTGTCATTGAAGGGATTCTCTGGCTCTTCTTCAGAATCATGGGATTCTTCGGTGGCGACCTGACGGCCACTTATCCTGTGGGCCACTGACTTCCTTCTCCTCCCCCTCTCGACCTCGGGCGCCTCCACGGGATGGACCCCCGAAACAGGAGCTTCAGTGAGGGGACTCCTTGAAGGGCCCGGGGAGCCAGGGGTTCGGCGTCCGAGGGAACCTCGACCGCAGGAGCCGCCTGGGCAGGCACGACCGAGCTCGTCTCCTCTGTTCTGGCCTTCTTTGCTGATCCGGAGGCCGCGGCGCCTTTTCTTTTGTGGGCCTTGAGGCCCCTGGCGAGCATCCATGCTGCTTCGGCGTCCATTCTTAAAAAAAAAAAAAAAATCAATCAAAAATCTATGATGGGGTGAAAAAGGAAGAAGTGACACGCAAAAAAAAAAAAGAGAGAGAAGAAAAGAAGAGAAAAAGAAGAAGGACGGGAGAAAAGAAGAGGAAAGAAAAGATGGAATACTCACAGGATCCTGGGGACTCAAGCCGATGTTGAACAAAAACTGCTCCTTCAGAAGGTTGGGAAGGAAAGGAGCGGAATAGCTAAGAAGCTTTCGGGCGGCTTGAAGGTCGTCCTCCCCCAGGCTGGGAGCTCGGCGGACAGAGTCCCTCAGAGAGCCCCAAGGGGGCAAGTCCAGCCTCAAAGTCGGGCAGTGGACGAAGAGGTACTTCCCCTTCCAGTTGTGGATTGTAGAGGGAGCATCTTTTAGCAACCCCTTCTTGCCAAACTGGGAGGAGAAATACCATCAATTTTTTGCTGAGGGATGACGCTTGAAGGTGTAGAAATGCCTAAACAAAGAGAGGGATGGCTGAACTTCGACTACGTGGCAAAGGGAGAGAACCCTATCAAAAACCTAAAGGAATTCAGTGCCACTGAAGCTAAAGAAATATCTAAGAAATAGAAGAGGGCGACAATGAAAGGCGGAAGCAGAAGCCGGAGTCCAACACGGAAGGCCTCCTGATACAGGCAGAAGCGGCCAGGCGGGGGGGTGCTAGCCCGATCGGCGGGACCGGGGAGCTCCAGATAGTACTTCGAAGGAACTCCATACTGAACCCTTATCAGTAGGAGTTCATCTGGAGTCAGAGAACAAGGAATGGCACCCGACGCAAAAATTGGGCGAAGCCCAGCCCCAGATGTGGGTTCGTCTACAGTGTGGGGGTCCTGGGGGGCTGAGGCGGACGAACTCCCGGAACCGCTAGAGGCGGAGGTGTCGGAAGACATTTCAAATGAGAACCCTAAAAATCTTGAAGAAATCAGGTGGAACAAGAGGCAAAAAGTTTGCGGGGAATCAAACTAAAGGAGGGCGACAGGAGAAAGATGAAGGAAAAGGGGCATCCGAATGGCAAGAAGGGGAACAAAGTTTTGGGACTAACCTAAGTCACTCCGAAGGATGCAGAAGGTGCGAGGATAGGGATGACTTGAAGGACGCCTAAGGCCAAGATAGACGCCAAGGAGGGTCAGGGCTCTTGAAGTAAAGGCGGACACTGATAGAACTTTCAGACGGAATAGGGCCCCTAAAGGCTGAAGGGCGGGTTTAAATAGACCCTGGGATCCGACGCCATAATGATCGTGAATCCCCCCAGGCCGACCCACGCTCGCCACGTGTCCCACTTGCCGTGGCAGGCGACTAAAAGTGGCTGACAACTGACAGAACCATTACTGCATCGTACCTGAGCCAATGTACCAGTGGAAATTCCAAAAGGTCCCTTCGAAATGCCTCGATTCAAAAAAACTCCAGCACACGCGCATTTAATGCCAAAATATCTGGGGGCGATCGTGCACAGGATTCAAGGGGACAACTTCGGCTGCGAAAATTTCTCTGTACTTCATTCAAAATTTGAACTCGGAAGTAGGGGGACTGGTGTTGGGTATAAAATACCCCCAGCTGAAATTCGTGACAGGAGTGACCCTCTGGGGATCCAACCGACTTCCGACCTCCGACGACATCTCTTCAAACCTCCCGGGCGGCCGAGCCCCCGCAACACTCCCAAGTTTTGCTGACGGATAAGCCCCCACTAGCGTCGATCGGATTCTTCGAGACAGACGGACTCCACCCAAATTTCCACGATGATCGACCATCTTCTAGACTCTGCCCGGACTCCTACGGGAGCCGGACATCGTCCCCAACTCTGGTTGCAGGAAGACTCTGCCCGGACTCCTACGGGAGCCGGACCTCGTCCCTGACTCCGACTACAGGTAAACTTCATCCGGACTCCTACGGGAGCCGGACTCCACCCACGACTCCAATTGCAGGTAGACTTCGTCCGGACTCCTACGGGAGCCGGACTTCGCCCCCAACTCTAATTGTAGGTAGACTCTGCCCGGACTCCTACGGGAGCCGACCTCATCCCCAACTCTGGCAGCAGGAAGACTTTGCCCAAACTCCTACGGAGCCAGACCTCATCCCTGACTCCGACTGCAGGCAGACTTCGTTCGGACACCTACGGGAGCCAGACTCCGCCCACGACTCCAATTGCAGGTAGACTTCGTCCGGACTCCTACGGGAGCCGGACTCCGCCCATGACTCCAATTGCAGGTAGACTTCGTCCGGACTCCTACGGGAGTCGGACTTTGCCCCCAACTCCAATTGCAGGCAGACTCTGCCCAGACTCCTACGGGAGCCGGACCTTGTCCCCAACTCCGGCTGCAGGAAGACTCTGCCCGGACTCCTACGGGAGCCAGACCTCATCCCCAACTCCAGCTGCAGGAAGACTCTGCTTGGACTCCTACAGGAGTCGAACCTCATCCCCGACTCCAGCTGCAGGCAGACTTCGTCCAGACTCCTACGGGAGCCGGACTTTGCCCACGACTCCAATTGTAGGTAGACTTCATCCGGACTTCGCCCCCAACTCCAATTGCAGGTAGACTCTGCTCGGACTCCTACGGGAGCCGGACCTCGCCCCAACTCCGACTGCAGGAAGACTCTACCCGGACTTCTACGGGAGCCGGACCTCATCCCCAACTCTGGCTGCAGGAAGACTCTCCCGGACTCCTACGGGAGCCGGACCTTAACCCCGACTCCGGCTGCAGGCAGACTTCGTCTGAACTCCTATGGGAGCCGGACTCCGCCCATGACTCCAATTGCAAGTAGACTTCCTCTAGACTCCTACAGGAGCCGGACTCCGCCCACGATTCCAATTGCAGGTAGACTTCGTCCGGACTCCTACGGGAGCCGGACTTCGCCCCCAACTCCAATTGCAGGCAGACTCTGCCCGGACTCCTACGGGAGCCGGACCTCGTCCCCAACTCCAGTTGCAGGAAGACTCTGCCCGGACTCCTACGGGAGCCGGACCTCGTCCCCAACTCTGGTTGCAGGAAGACTCTGCCCGAACTCCTACGGGAGCTGGACCTCATCTCCGACTCCAGCTGTAGGCAGACTTCGTTCGGACTCCTACGGGAGTCGGACTCCGCCCACGACTCCAATTGCAAGCAGACTTCGTCCGGACTCCTACGGGAGCCGGACTCCGCCCACGACTCCAATTGCAAGTAGACTTCGTCCGGACTCCTACGAGAGCCGGACTCCACCCACGACTCCAATTGCAGGTAGACTTCGTTCGGACTCCTACGGGAGCCGGACTTCACCCCCAACTCCAATTGCAGGTAGACTCTGCCCGGACTCCTACGGGAGCCGGACCTCATCCCCAACTCCGACTGCAGGTAGACTTCGTCCAGACTCCTACGGGAGCCGGACTCCGCCCACGACTCCAATTGCAGGTAGACTTCATCCGGACTCCTACGGGAGCCGGACTTCACCCCCAACTCCAATTGCAGGCAGACTCTGCCCGAACTCCTACGGGAGCCGGACCTCGTCCCCAACTCCGGCTGCAGGAAGACTCTACCCGTACTCCTATGGGAGCCGGACCTCGTCCTAACTCTGGTTGCAGGAAGACTCTACCCAGACTCCTACAGGAGCCAGACCTCATCCCCGACTCCGACTGCAGGCAGACTTCGTCCGGACTCCTACGGGAGTCGGACTCCACCCACGACTCCAATTGCAGGCAGACTTCGTCCGGACTCCTACGGGAGCCGGACTCCGCCCACGACTCTAATTGCAGGTAGACTTCATCCGGACTCCTACGAAAGCCGGACTCCTCCCACGACTCCAATTGCAGGTAGACTTCATCCGGACTCCTAAGGGAGCCGGACTCCGCCCCTGACTTTGATTGCAGGTAGACTTCACCTGGGCTCCTACGGGAGCCAGATCTCATCTCCGACTCCAGTTGCGGGAAGACTCCATCCGGACTCCCACGGGAGTCGGACCTCATCTCCGACTCGACTGAAGGAAGACTTCATCCAGACTCCTACGAGAGCCGGACTCTGAGCTCCTGCTCCACTTCCTGCGACGGATACCGCAATGATGCCCACGATCCTGCTCCACTTCCTGCGATGGATACCGCGCGATTCTTCCATCCTCTGGCAAGTCGCGACAACGGACGCCGCTCCACTCCCCACGACAGACTCCACGTGGCATGTCCCGGTGATAGCCACGATTCCACTCCACTACTCTTCGCAACAAACTCCTCCTGACCATGGGCAGCCCACTGCAGACGGTTACAAACATCGCTATCAGTCTGTTGCTCCCTCCGCCTATAAAAGGGAGACCCCAGATACGTTATTCTCTAAGCTCTATTTTGTATCCCAAAACTCTGCTAAAATTTTTGTTCGAGCACTCCATTCTTGTTGAGGCAGAGAACTGACTTGAGCATCGGAGGGTCTTGCCGGAGCAACCCCACCTCCGGTTTAGACTTCTTTTGCAGGTCCCGACGGCGACCGTGACTCCCTCGACTCCAGCTTCTCCGACGTAGGTGGATTTTTGCACCAACAGTACTCGACATCCAGATAGGTCGAATAGTCACAATCGCAACATTCAGAACCTATGCGAATATGGTTACGTATAATTCATCCCTTTTGACCCCTGCGTATAGGATGACTCAAGGTTAAACTGTCAACCCTGATCAGATCATCTAAATCTTGCTCAACTCAAACAGTCCTGTGACTCCTCACTAGGACTACCCTGATCAAGGTTTTGCTAAATTGAAATACGACTGTACACAGCTCCTGAATTGGAGTGGTCAATCCCATCTTGACACACGCACCGATAAGTCAAGTACTTGACTACACCCATCAGCCTTCCGTCACTGAATTAGAAATTCAGGTAGTCCAGTACCTATGTGCAGTGAGTTGCTTGCAAGTCACCATGGCGGTCTCAGATCGGAGGGACAGTTATACCCATATCCCATCAGAGCAAATCTTGACAGTAGAAAAAGCACCAGAGTCAGTCACATTCAGTACAAATGTACCCTTACATCTTACCTGTATGCCATATCAGTGTCTCCACACTCGTTGGTTAAGAGGACAACCAACCCATATGGCAGACAACAACCTATACTTGATAAACATTGTTGTCCTTGGTAACAACGTATCATTTGGTCGCAATCAAGTTTAAGGACTAAATGATAAATCCTCCTTTGTCGAGTCTAAATAGTCTTAAGGACTTCACCACAACACAGGAGTTCATTAGAAGATAAAACAATTTATGATGAAAAATATTAAAATAACTTTTATTAATTTATAATTCATATACTAATACAAGAAAGAGCATAACCGTCAACAGACTGACGATTGACTTTGGGACACTATTTCCAACACGACCAAAGGAGGATGGGGGTGCTAATTTAGCCACCATCCTCTTTAGTGTAGGCGTGAGTGCATGGGGGTGGCTAGTTTGGTGCCTATCCTATCTCAAATAGGTTTTCTTGTTAGATAAGGGAAGGATTAATTCAAAGTTGATTTGAATTAGGACTCCTAGTCTAGTGGTGTTGGAAAATATAAGCGATTTCATATATGTATTTCAAAATCTTTTCGATTAAATTACAGTAGAAGGCAACTAAATTAATCAAATTAATCTCACATGCATACGATCTAATCATCAAAACAACCTACTCTAGGATCTATGATATGATATGTTTGTTGGAAAATGTATCCCAAAACCAATTATTAGAGATTATGCTCATCTAGTAAATTATATATGAATTTTTATTAATAAAAATTATTTAATATTTTTATTATAAATTATCTATTTTTGAACTCCTGTGTTGTAATAAAGTCCTTAGGACTATGATTAATCAACAAAGGAGGATTATCATTAAGTCCTTAAAAATATTCGTGACCAAACGATACGCTATTACTAAGGCGATAGTGATATCAAGTGTAGGTCATTGTATGCCATATGAGTTGGTTGTCTTCTTAATCAAGGAGTATAAAGATACTATTATGGTATACAGATGGAATATAGAAGTACATTCACATCGAACGTGACCATGTACCGAGCACTCTGCTGTCAAGAGTAGCTCGTGAAGGGTATGGGTATAAGTGTCTCTCTAATTTGAGACCACCACAATGACTTGTAAGCAACTCACTTTACTTTAGTACCAAACCATCTGAGTTTCTAACTCAGTGATGGAAGGCTATTGGGTACAGTCAAGTATTTATCAAGTCGGTGTATGAGTCAAGATGAAATTGAGCCCTCTGAATTAGTAGGAGATACGCATCGATGTATTTCAATTCAGTAAAACCTTGATCAGGATAATTCATAAGATGGATTTGAAAGGTTGAGATACAATGTGGTTGACTAAATTAAGATTGACAGTGAAACTCTAGGTCGTCTTGAGCATTTGGGTCGAAAAGATGAATTATATGGTAATCATACGCCAGTAGGTTCCAGAAGGTTGCTTTGCAATACTTCGACCTATCCAGTCGTCGGGTCATCATTGCTAGATGATTATATCGATTGGTATAGAAAGTTATTCATATGCTACTGGCTTAGGTTCAAACCTAAAGGGTCACACACATTAGAAGATTTGGTCAGATCGGATGGCTGAAAAGTCTAATTGGATTATGACTCTGGTGAAGAGTCCTACTCTGACTAGGATTTTGGGGCAGAGTCCCACTGAAACTGAGATTCTACTATTTTTGAAAAATTAATTAATAACTAAATTACTAATTGAATCAATTTGATTGAGCAAAGAACTTTGAAATAAGTCTAATTGAATTAGACTCAGTTCGACTCTGATTGGATTTGATATGATCGAGCTCGATTATAAGAAAAATTTGATCCTGATTCGATCAGGATTTTGATCTGGCTAATTCTTAATTGAATTAGAAATTTGATAAGATATTTAGATTTCTAATTGTATTAGATTTATTTCTATTAGTGGGTTCAATCCAAATTTGATTTGGATTAGAATCAGAATTGAAAATGAAGAGTCCTTGTCAATTAGGACTCTATCCTTATCTTTTGCACCACACCTGGATCCATACCAATTTCTCCAAACCTAATCAGATTTGGATTGTGATTTTTGAAATCATGATAGAGGATCCAATAAGGGTAGGCGACTATAGCTGATGAGTCATAATATTATCTCTTGCCTAATTCAAATGCGATCTGAATTAGAGATAAGAGGTAAACTAGGAAAGGGATTTTTCATACATTGAATATTATTGGTGCCATATTAATTTTTTCTTTACTTTTTGGAAAATTCTTTAGCATATAAGACTCCAAAGTCCTTCTCCATATTTTACTAATTTTTTTGAAATTTTTTAAGATGCCAAAAGGAGGTTTTGGCATTGACTCTTGGTGCCCTTTTTTGGAAAACCCTAATTCCTAGTCTACAAAAAGAGATCCTCTCTCTTGGAAGTCCAATGATCATTTCCTTTGTGTTTTTTATTTTTAGAGCCTCTTCTCCTCCTCCTCTATTCCTCCTATTGATCCTCTCTTATTTTGGAGTGTCCAAGGTACTTGAAGAAGGAGGAACAAATTAGTTGTCGATGTTGCTTGCAAACTAGCACCTCCAAGTCCCTGATCTGTGTCTGTCTTCGCATGGATCTTCCTGTAGAGGCCAAAAGACTCCGTGTGGCTGCAAGCAACCTAAAGAATACCTTCTCCACCCATTGGATCAGAGGAGATCGAGATCAAATTTGTTTAGTAATGATTTCTAATATGTTTTGATTCCTATGGTAGATCTAATAGTTAGATCTAGAATTTCAGCATCGATGAGATCGATGTGATTTTTATTTTCAGATCTACATTGTATATTTTCATATCAAAGATCTTGATATGATAGTTTAAGATAGGATCTTATACATGTGATTAAGATTAAATCATTTAATCTATTATTTTTACTGCATAAAATTTTAAAATTGCGTGCACTGTACTACCACATATTTTCTTCAACTGGTATCCGAGCATAGTTGTTTTGATATGAATTAATATGACTTTAGATCTGATTTTTTTTATTTGATCTCATTATTTATGATTTAGATTAGATCTAAATTAGTTTATTTTCAGATCTGATTATCCTTGTTTAGATTAGATGTTCTGAGTAGCAAAGTACTCAGATTGGGTAATCACCAGGCCATCTGATCGTAGGAGCAAGTAGAATTTCATGACCCTCTCCTCTCATTTAATGGGGTGCTCTTCATGACATGTAGGGGTGCCACTATGAGGTCCCATGAAGAAGAAAGTGAAAAGAAAAAACTTACTTTCTTATAAAATTCTAGATCTTGAAAACCTAGGTATTGTTGTATGTGATGCAAGTTGCGAAGAAACTAGTTATATCTAATCTTGATTAATCAAAAATATTTTGATTTAAAATCATAAAAATTTAGATTTGATCTAAAAGCTTTTGTGATTTGATATAAAAAATTTATATGAAAAATTATTTTTAAAATCTTAACCATGTGGATGCAAAACTTAATTAAGAATTAAGTGTTAAACTCTATAGATCTAGAATTATAATTTAGATCTAATGATATTGCATAAAATATGAGGCATGGGTTAGCTCAAATTAGGTCCTTCTCTTTAATTGGGTTAGGCCTAAGGTTAGAATCAAAGAATTGATTGATCATGTAGAGAAATTGATTAAGTCTAATCAAATATTGAATTAGATTAATTAAAATTTTTCTAGTACAATAGTTGTAGATGATCAAGTCTATGTCTTTAATTAGACCAAATAGATCTTGATTTTGGCTTAGTGGTTGAACCCAAATCATTAGGTTGGTCCAATCAAAACTAGTTAACTAATTGGTGTCTAAGGTAAATTTGGCATTTCGATCGGTGGTTTTTAATTAGGAGTGGCTTACCTGGCCATTTCAATAGTGTCTAAGGCAAGCTTAGCAGACCTTCCCATCGATCTCACTTATCTGGCCAATTTGGTGAACTAGATTTTGGTTAAATTGCTAAGTGATTCGAGTTAGCCTATGCCATTAAGGTTGATTAGTGTGACTAATCTAGGTGCCAGTTCAATCAGCATGACTTAATCCGATTCAGTGACTTGGTGAAGTCAGTGGGAGGATTGTGGTCTACTGATTGATCTTTTCTTCTCTCTTTTTCTCTAAAATGATTAAATTTTTTAAATTATTAGATTCCTAAAATGAGCTAGTTATGGTGATAACTAGATCATTACCTCCCATTAAGGTGAATGGTAATGGGTCCATTATTTATGATTGACATTGCAGGCACTATCCATTTGATGTTTATTTTGAATGATAGAATTATCATTCATCATATGATGACTCTATTGAACTATCTGATGGTAGTTCGATTGATCAAGCCATCCTCGGACCTAATCACTCATTGGTTAGAATCACTGAGTAGGTTCATGTTAATGGTTTGTCCTAACCAGAACTTTCAGTGGAGGCCCATCACCTACTGAAATGAAATCTGAGACTAAATTAAATACTAGAAGTTGTTTGGAAAAATAATTGATTGAGAACCTACCCATAGGTGCATATGGGTTGACCAAGTCATCCTTGCACCTATATGTAGTCTGTGTGGATTCTAGTACCCGCTAAGGAATTAAGATAATTCTTTGAATTGAAAGTAGAGGCTACCAAGTCGTATAAAATAGTGGGAGGATCTTTAGACTAAAGTTTAAGTCTTTAGGATTAACAAATTCATATACTAATTAGGTTTTATATTTTCTTGTGTGTGCAGATATGGCCTCAAACTTGCGCTTCGATCACTATTGGATAGTGAGAAGCTTATCAGACTGAATTTCGATAATTGATATCGAAGGTTAAAGATAGTTCTGGAGCATGAGAGGATCCTTTATATGATGACGGATCCGGCACATGAGAAGCCTGCTCCCAACGCCCGAGGCATGATCCGAGACACTTATTTGAAGTGGCTCAATGACAGCATCATGGTTCGTTGCATTATACAGGCCTCTATGAATGACAAATTCAGCTAGAAATTTGAAGAGGCTCAACCAAAAAAAATGCTTCAAGTGTTGAGGGATTCTTTTGGTACTCCTGATGATGTTGAGTGGCACAAGACTAGTTGTATCATTTTCAATGCTTGAATGAGGGAGGGTGTATCTGTTATCGATCATATATTATATATGATTGAGCAGATTGAAAAATTAAGCAAACTTGACTTTTTCTTGCACGAACAGTTGGGGAAGAATGCGATCTTGAACTCTCTACCCAAGTCCTACCTGCCGTTCCTCAATCATTTCAGAATGATGAAGCCTATAGTCAACTACCACGGTCTGTTGGAGTTGCTATAGACTTTTGAGAAGGATCACCAGCTCCACAAGGAGATGATGAATTTAGTGGGTGGATCTTCTTCGAATAGTCTTCGTCCCTTTAACAAAGAAAAAAGGAAAAAGAATAAGAAGGTGCCTGGTGCGAGAGTCAGTCCCAGAAACCCAAGTTCAAGGCTGATCAAAGTCAAACGTAGTGCTTCTTTTGCAAGATGTAGGGTCACTAGAAGAGGAATCGCTTCTCTTCAGTATATCGCTTCTCTTGATCCAAACAGGCCAAAGAAGAAGCAGCAATCGTTTGCTGGATAAGGTATTTATGTGATAATACCTTGTAACTTCTCTCATTTTGATACAATGACCTAGGTATTAGATATCGGTAGTCCTATTCATATTTGCAATTCGTTGCAGGGTCTTCAGGTCATTAAGAGATTTGGAGATAGCGAGAGATTCTTAAAGATTGGAGATGGAAGATCAGTTCCAGTTCTAACTTTAGGAATCATCAAGCTTGTATTCGAGTCTCATTACATTGTTCTTGATGAGTGTCAGTACTGTCTTAGTTTTCTTTTAAATATTATTTTTATAGGCCTCTTGGTCAATTTTAATTATGAAATATCAATAAAAAAAAATTTGTAATATCATTTTGAATGGTGTTATAATTTTGCGTGGACAATTGAACAATAGTATTTATGTTGTATCTAGGCCTAATGTAATGTATATTTTAAATAAATATCCTAGAATAGATGATGTCACAGATGCCTACCTTTGGCATTGTAGGCTAGGTCATATCAACAAGAACAGAATTAATAGGTTAGCTCAAGAAGGGATTCTTGATAAAGACGATTATGAATCGTTGCCTATTTGTGAGTCTTGTTTGCTTGAAAAGATGACCAAGTCACCTTTTATTGAAAAAGATGACCAAGTCACCTTTTATTGAAAAAGATGAATGAGCCAGTGATGTACTGGGTCTGATATATACTGATGTATGTGGACCCATGAGCACATGTGCCAAAGGAGGGTATGAAAGAATAGTGCCCTACAAGCCAATCGCTTGGGTGATGTGAAGGGACTTTTCTGTGATATCTTCCTCTCCATTTGCATGACATTAGTTATTTTATTCATGAGATATTATATTTTTATGATTATGATAAACCTCATAGATTAGGGTAATGATTTTAGGACCATGATGAGATCATGCCAGTGAGACCTAAAATCTTGATTACTTCAATCTAAAATGTTCCAATCGTTGGATCATCGAGTCAGAGATCGATGATATTGGTAAGACTGGTACATCCTATCTATGCTCGATGGAGAGGATGATTGATCTCACAATACTTGTATGGTGATATTAATACAAGGATGTAGGTGCTCATTAGAGAATGAGTTCACTGAACTGACCCACAGGAAGAATATCTGATGGAGCCTTATAGCATGTCGACAGATGGTTCTCCAGTGAGAGTGGTGCATGTGATTTTTTGATCTGTGATCACTATGGTACCTTGTGTATATGAATTCTTACTTTGGTTTATTCCCTAGCATGCCACTTTGAGATGTATGTGGGATATTTTGGGTATGGTGAGTATGCATGGAGGTTGTGAGTGGTCAATAAGAAATCGATCACTCCTTGTAGGAGGAAAGAACATCCTATGTGATCTCATAGGCTGATGATTCTGAGAGTCTCTGACTAGAGCAGGGATGAACAGTAGAAAAAGTTTCTACAGATTCATCAATCGAGTCATCATCATCAGATCGAGATACATACTGTTGGGTATAAAATAACCCCAGTCGAAGTTCGTAAGAGGCCAACCCTCCTAGGACTCTTCTGGCTTCTGATCTTGTGCGGTATCTTTCTGAACTCTCCCGACCGTCCGAGCTTCTACAGTACCATCCGGACTCCTCCAGCAGTCGACCTTCCACAGTGTTCTCCAGATTCCTTCAACGGACGAACTCCTACCGTACCCTTCGAACTTCTCCAATAATGAGCTCCTTCAATCATCTATCGGACTGCTCCAAATGCTCTCTGGGCTTCACTATCAGCCGATTTTCTACAGTGATCGACTACTCTTCGAATCTCTTCCAGACTTCCTCCTATCACGATCGACTTTCCTCCGAGCTTCTTCCGAACTTCGTCAATGTCCGAGCTTCTCCAACAGCAAGACTTCTACAGTAACCAAACTCCATCCAAGTTTCTACAGTGGTCGACCGCCTTCCGAATTTCATCCAAGCTTCTACAGTAAGCGAATTCCATCCGAACTTCTATTGTAAGCAGTCTCCATCTGGGCTTTCACGACAACTGGTCTCCATCCGAGCTTCTACAGTAAGCAGCCTCCTTCCAGACTCCTACAAGAATCGGACTCCGTCTGAAATTCTACAGCGGATGGATTCCAGACGAACTTCTACAACGGACGGACTCCAGCAGTCAGATTTCTACAGTGACCGACTGTCTCCGGTGTCTTCCATACCTCTCTAGCCATCAACCTTCAACACATCAACTGGACTTCAACAGTGCCAACCAGACCCCTCCAATGGACAAATTCCCTCCGGACCCCTCCAGTGGTCGACCTTCCACAGTGTCCAACAGAATCCTCCAGCAGACAAACTTCCACAACACCTTTCGAATTCCACTATCGATTGACCTTTTGCCGGATTCCTCATGCAACCGGACCTCTGCAGCAGATAGTCTTCAGACAAGCTTCTACATTAGACAAATTCCAGACGGACTTCTCTAGCAATCGGACTCCAGCCGAATTTTTCCAACAGAAAGTTTTCGTCCAGGCTGCTACAGCAGATAACTTTCATCTGCAGTTTCAACGACTAAGGCACCCAACAACAATTAATCCATCAGCAACCTCGAAAATATCCGAGCTTCTCTTAGATTGCTGAGACAGAGAGCTATTCCACTCCACCAGACATCCCAATCAAGCTTTAGCTGTCCGGCCCGAACTCCCCGGCAAGTCGCGACAACGGACACCACTCCACTCTCTATAACAAACTCCACGTGGTCCCACCACTCTCGGCAAGTCGCAATAACAGACACTACTCCACTCTCTGTAACAAACTCCACGTGGCCCCACCACTCTCCGGCAAGTCGTGATAACGAACACCACTACTCTCCGTAACAAACTCCATGTGGCCTCAAACGGCCCACTACCAGGCAGTTACGGACATCCCTTTAAATCGGTTACGCT
Source organism: Elaeis guineensis (assembly GCF_000442705.2). NCBI lineage: Eukaryota > Viridiplantae > Streptophyta > Magnoliopsida > Arecales > Arecaceae > Elaeis > Elaeis guineensis. The sequence goes on along the minus strand of NC_026003.2, from coordinate 33,671,397 downwards.
CTCCCATCTATAAAAGAGACCCCCCAGATACATTCTTCTCTAAGCTCTAAACACTATCTCTAAACTTTGCTAAAATCTCATTTGAGTGCTCCATTTCTGTTGAAGCAGAGTACTGACCTGAGCATCGAAGGGTCTTGTCGGAGCACCCCAACTTCGATTTAGACTTCCCTTGCAGGTCCCGACAGCGATCGTGATTCCCTCAACTCCAGCTTCATCCGCATCGGTAGAATTCTGCACCAACAGAATTAGCACTAGAGGAAGGGGCTGTGTCTTGGTAGAACCCTTGTTCTTAAAGAAATACTCAATGGGACTGTCTCCGATCATCTTCTTCGACATCTTCTTCTTCTTCTTCAATCAGATCCCAACCTGATGCCTCTCCGAAAGGCATCCACCAGGCGATCTACGACCTCCATGGCCAATCTCAGCAAGATCCGCTAACTCCGACCTCGTCTCCAATTTTTCAAGCTCCTCCTCCACCGACAACGGCAGTCGGCATGGAGCAGTTCGACCTGCTGGTTCAGTAGGTCAAGGGCCTCACCGAAGCAGTGCAGGCCATGCAGCAGTAGTAGCAGTAGCCGCAAGCATCTGTGCAGCTGGAAAGAGCATCGTAGGAGTTTCAAAATATGACGATCGGGTGGCCCACTTGGGCCAGTCACCCTGTATCCCCCGAAAAGGGGAAGCAGAGGGCAGAGAGCCCTCTGTCTGATCATGATTCCACCCCCGAAGGGTCCCTACCTCCGTTCTGCCAGAAGACTCTCGAGATTCATGATCGAGAGGATCTCCTGGATCAAAGATTTTGAGAGATGAACCGGTGGATCGAAGAACTCTGACATGCTCCCCCTGCTTATGGTGAGGATATCTATACTGATCCTCCTTTTTCTCAAATGATTATGCAGGAATCGATCCCGTCAAACTTCAAGCTCCTCCAATTTGAGAGCTACGACGGGACCTCGGATCTAGTTGATCACTTGGAGGCCTTTCGGACAATGATGCTGCTCCATGGCGCGCCAGACGCCATCCTGTGCCAAGCTTTCCCATCTACCTTGAAGGGAGCAGCAAGAAATTGATACTCGATACTGAAGTCGGGTACTATCTTCTCTTTTGATCAAATGAGCCACCAGTTTGTAGCTCATTTCGTCAGCAGTCGACATCCCAGAGAGGTTCAGAGTCCCACATCAACATCATGCAAAAGGAGGGAGAATTCATTCGAACTTATGTCAACCATTTTAACACCGCCGTATTGGAGGTCCGAAACTTGGACCAATCAGTTGCAATGGCCACCCTGAAGAGCGGTCTTCAAAAGAATGACCTTCTATTTTTTCTAAAAAAGAAGTATTTCAGGGACTTCACTGATTTGCTAGCTCGGGCTGAAGGATATGCCTGAGCAGAGAAATCCTTCAAGCTGAAGGATGAGGAGGCCGTGAAAGAGCGGCAGGCGGGTGACTCCGGCAAGCCCGCAGCTGAAAAAGGGCTGAGTGAAGCTCGGCCACATTCTCAAACTCCTCCCGAACACAAGCGTGTCTTAACTCCCCCCTGAGCTCGTAGGCAGAGAAGCCCGAACCACAAAGTTCGATGGAGCTCTCCCCTAGGAAGATTCCACAGCTACGCCCCTCTCAATACTCCAAAAACTCAAGTGCTGATGGAGATCAGGGAGCAACTGCCAAGGCCGAAAAAGATGCACACACATCCCGAGAAGTGCAACCCTAATAAGTTCTGCCTCTATCATCGTGACCATGACCACGATACAGAGGAGTGTATTCAGTTTTGAGACGAGATCGAGGAGCTCATCAGATGAGGTCGGCTCAACAGATTCATCCGACATCGACCTGAAGGTAGGAAAGATTGATCGAGGGCCCTACCACAACCAGAGCCACCAAGGAGGGAAGAACAGTCTGAAGATCGGCCTTTAATCAAGATCATCAACACCATCTCTAGAGGACCCTGACGGAGAGCAGCCAGTGGATCGGTCGGACTGCCCAAGCGTAGAGGACTGAAGAATCTATAACCTTTACTGAAGAAGATGCCCAGGAGATTCAATTCTCCCATAATGATGCGGTTATAGTTTCTTTAAATATTACTGATTATGATGTATGCCGTATTCTTGTTGATAATGGAAGCTCGGCCAATATTTTGTTTTATGATGCATTCTCAAAAATATCCATTCCGGATGATCGATTAGGGCCGATAAGCTTCCTGTTGGTAGGGTTCACTAGCGATGCTGTGCCAGTGGAAGGAGTAATAACTTTGATCATAGTTGCAGGTCGGTGCTCGAAACAATCTAGAGCACAAGTGCATTTCCTGGTAGTAAGGGCGCCGTCTGCTTACAATGCAATACTCGATCGATCTGGCCTCAATGCTCTCCGAGCTATGGTATCGACCTACCATTTGAAATTGAAATTTTCTACAAGCCAAGGGGTCAGAGAGGTCAAAGGAGATCAAGTCCTGGCAAGACACTGCTATAACATAGCCTTATAAAGAAATGATCAGTCTGACCCCTGTCTGGTTGATAGATTAGACACCCGTGATGACCTTGCTGAAGAATGGGGTGAGCCAATTGAAGATCTTGTCTCAATTCCTTTGAACGATAGGAATGAAGAGCACATGGTGAAGATCAACTCCAACCTGGGAGAAGAGGTACGGACACAGCTCATTAATTTTCTACAAAAGAATACGGATGTTTTCACTTGGATTCCGACAGACATGCCGGAGATTGATGCGGAAGTCATAGAACACCATCTAGCTATTGATCCCAAACATCGATCGATGAAGGAAAAAATCTGAGGTCATGCACCGAAAAGGCAAAAGATAATAGCTAAGAAAGTTGATAAACTCCTAAAAGTCGGATTATCAGAGAAGTCAACTATCCGAACTGGATCTCCAATGTGGTTCTCATCAAGAAGACGAACGGTAAGTGGAGGATGTGTATAGACTTCAAAAAGCTGAACAAAGCCTGTCCGAAGGACAGTTACCCTCTGTCCAGAATTGATCAATTAGTGGATGCAACCTCGGGCCACGAGCTTCTCACTTTCATGGATGCATTCTCCGGCTACAATCAAATCAGGATGGCACCAGAGGATGAAGAAAAGACTACTTTTATCACTGACCGTGGTCTTTACTGTTACAGGGTCATGCCTTTTGGCCTCAAAAATGCAGGGGCGACCTATCAACGACTGGTGAATAAGATCTTCAAAGAGCATATCGACCGCAACATGAAGGTCTACGTGGACGACATGCTTGTAAAAAGCAAATGCTCAATGAACCATGTTGCTAACTTTGAGGAGACCTTCAGTGCCCTCCAAAAATACAAGATGAAGCTGAACCCAGCCAAGTGCATTTTTGGAGTAACCTCAGGGAAATTCTTGGGTTTTATGGTATCGAGATGCAGGATCGAAGCAAATCCGAAAAAGATTCGTGCCATCCAAGAAATGATCGCCCCAAAGTCAATAAAGGAAGTTCAGTGCCTTACTGGGAGAGTAGCAGCTCTGAATCGCTTCGTCTTAAGGTCGGTCGAACGATGCCTACCTTACTTTCAGACTCTCAAGCAGCCGAAGAACTTCTGTTGGACCATTGAATGTCAGCAAGCGTTCGAAGAATTGAAGAAGTACCTCGGCTCACCTCCGCTATTGACAAAGCCCAAACCTGGAGAGGAGTTGTTCCTATACCTGGCAGTCTCCCCCGTGGCTCTCACAACAGTTCTGGTTAAGGAAGAAGCAAAAATTCAATGTTCGATCTACTACACAAGTCGAGTATTGAGAGACGTCGAAACTAGGTACACTAAGTTAGAGAAACTAACTTACGCCCTGTTGATTGCAGTCCGAAGGCTCCGATCTTACTTTCAAGGGCACACCATAACACTGCTCACCGACCAGCCGATTAAGGCAGTTCTGCATCGAGCGGATGCTTCCAGAAGGATAGCGAAATGGGCAGTCGAGCTCATGAAATTCAACATCAACTATCGACCTTGACCGACGATAAAAGCCCAGATATTAGCAGACTTCATAGTGGAATGCACTATCCCAAAAGAAGCCGAACTAGAACGAGGTGAAGCTGACAACCCAGGGCTCCAACCGAACTCCTCTGAGGAAAGAACAGATCTCCCTGATGGTTTTTAGGCCCTTTATGTGGACGGTTCCTCCAACATGTCAGGCGTGGGCGCGGGCCTGATCTTGGTCAATCTGGAAGAAATTATCGCGGAGTACGCGCTGCGCTTCGAATTCTTTGTGACAAATAATGGAGCAGAATATGAAGTTTATTTGCAATATAAAATAAGCTTGATTGTTAATATTTAAAAATATAAAATTAAAATAAATATTTTATTATTTATGATGATTAATTTTATCACAAATAATGTGTAATTATGATAATTTTTTTTTTCATCACAAATATGCATCTATTTATGATAAAAAATAATTTTCATCATAAATAAATAATTATTAACGATGAATTTTATTTTTTATCATAAATATCCTTATTTGCAATGAAATATATTTCTGTCATAAATAAATTCATCGCAAAAAGTAGTATTTCTTGCAGTGCCTCATGTGTAGTGCTAACTAGACATAGTAAACTCTTCAATCCCATTTGATCCATAACTTAATTCTCAATCAAGCTAGTTTATATGTTCAATCAAGTCAAGTACTTCTAAATTGGATATATAAACATAGGCCAATTTTTTTCTACTTTGTTTGACTTGTGTGCGTGACTCCATAGGTTCAAACACTAAACCAGTAGCACAAGAATCAATTTTTGTACTAATCGAGATACCATCTAGCAATGGTTTTCGATGTCCAGATATGTCAAATTATCGTAAAGAAATATTTCAGAATCCATACACATGGTTACCGCATAATTCATCCTTTTGATCTTGAATGCTCTAGGATGGTCTCAAGTTAATAACCTAGATTGCTTCATCCGTATTGTATTTCAACCTTTCAAATTTATCTCATGGATTATCCTTGCCAAGGCTTTGCTAAATTGAAATACAGTAATACATCAACTTTAATAATCTAGAGGGATCAATCCCATCTTGATCCACACACAGACTTCACAAGTACTTAACTATATCTAGTAGCCTTCTGTCACTGCATTAAAAATCTAAATAGTCCAGCACCAAAGCATAATGAGCTACTTACAAGTCATTATGATGATTTTAGATCTGAAGGACACTTATATCTATGTGTTTCATGAGTAGCTCTTGATAGCAGAATACTCAGCAGATGAGTCACTTATTCAATGACAATATACCCCTACGTCTTATCTGTATGTCATACCAGTGTCACTACACTCCTTGGTTAAAAGGATAACTAACCCATATGGCACACAACGACCTCCACTTGATAAACGTCATCATCCTGTAATGACATATCATTTGGTCGCGAATATATTTAAGAACTATATGATAAATTCTCTTTTTATCGCATACTAGCATAGTTCTAAGGACTTCATCATAACACAAAAGTTTCAGAAAGATGTTATTTTGTGATAAAAAATATCAAAATAATTTTTATTCAATAATCAATAATTCATATACAAGGATGAACTCAATCGTCATATGATTAATTTTAGGACATAATTTCCAACAATACTAAGGATCAATGGCTTGTTTACGGTAAAACTGACTTGAAACTAGTGGGGTTCACTGACTCCAGCTTTCAGTCAGATCATGATGATAGCAAGAGTGTGTCAGGATATATTTTTACCCTGAACGATGGAGCAATTTGTTGAAAAAGTTCTAAGCAGCACATCGTGGTTGACTCTATTTGCGAGGTGGAGTATATCACGACATCCGATGCTGTGAAGGAAGCTGTGTGGCTATGAAAGTTCATCAGCGAGCTCGGTGTAGCACCTTCTGTTGATGGCCCTATCCTGTTATATTGCGACAGCACTGGAGCCATTGCCCAAGCCAAGGAGTCGAAGTCTCATCAGCACACCAAGCATATTCTGCATCGCTACCACCTCATCAGAAAATCATAGATCGAGGTGACGTCGACCTTCAGAAGATCGATGGAAAGGAGAACTGACCAACCTATTTACTAAAGCTCTCAGAATTAAAATGTTCGATGATCACAAATCGAAGATGGATATACGATACTGTATCGATTGGCTTTAGTCCAAGTGAAAGTTGTTGAAAATTGTATCTTAAAGTCAATCGTTAACCTGTTGATGATTGTGCTCATATTTATAAATTATATATAAATTTTTAATAATAATAGTTATTTGACTTTTTCATCATATTTTATCCATCTTACTTGAACTCCTATGTTATGATGAAGTCCTTAAGACTATATTTAATCAACAAAGGAGGATTTATCGTTTAGTCCTTAAAACATGTTCGCGATCAAATGATATGCTTTTAATAGGATGATAGCACTATCAAGTATAGGTCATTTTGTGCCATATGGGTTGATTATCTTCTTAACCAAGAAGTGTGAAGACATTAATATAGCATGTAGGTAGAATGTAGGAGTATATTTGTACCGAACGTGACCAATTGACGAGCACTCTGCTGTCAAGAGTAGCTCGCGAAGGATATAGATATAAGTATCCCTCTAACTTGAGATCACCATGATGACTTGTAAGTAACTCACTATACTTTATGTCGGACCATCTAAATTTTTAATTCAGTGATGAAAGATTTTTGGGTGCAGTCAAGTACTTATCAAGTCAGTGTGTAAGTTAAGATGGGATTGATCTCTCTAAATAAGTAGGAGTTAATGCATCAATGTATTTCAATTTAGTAAAATCTTAGTCAAGATAATTCATATGATGAATTTGAAAGGTTAAAATATAATATGGTTAATATTAAAAAATGTATCCTAAAGCCTATCATCTAAGTGGTAAATGATTGAAATTAGTATATGAATTATCTAATAATAATAGTTATTTGACAGATTCATCATAAAAATTTTATCTTCCTTAAATAAACTTTTAAATTATGATGAAGTCCTTAGAACCATAATCAATCGATAAAGGAGGATTTATCAGATGGTTCTTAAATTATTCATGATCAAATGATAAGTTATTAACAAGGACGATAACTTATCAAGTGTAGGTCGCTATATGCCATATACGTTGGTTATCCTCGTAATTAAGTAGTATGGAGATACTGGTATGGCATCTAGGTGAGATGTAGGAGTACATCTGCTTTGAATGTGACCAATGTAACACTCTACTATCAAGAGTAGTTAGCTAAGATCAATGGGTATAAGTGTCCCTCCGATCTGAGATCACCATGGTGACTTGCAAGCAACTCACTGTGCTTTGGTGCCATACTGTCTGTATTTTTTATATAGGTTCGAAAGGTTTCTGGGTAAAGTCAAGTACTTGTAAAGTCTGTGTGTGAGTCAAGATGGGATTGACCACTCCTGATTAACTTCAGGAAGAGAATGTCTCGCTGTGTTTTAATTTAGCAAAACCTAGGCCTGGATAATCCTTGTGAGGAGTCACGGGATTTGCAAAATTTTGAGACACAATAGAGATGACTTGTATGAGTGATTGACAACATACTCGAAGTCATCTTAAGCATTATTGGTCAAAAGGATGAATTATATGATAACCATGGGTCAGAGTTCTTAGAATGTTGCTTTGCATACATTTGACCTATCTGGACGTCGGGAACCATTGCTAGATGGTTATTTCAACTGGTATAGAAATTGATTCCTGTGCTATCAGCTTAGGTTCGAACCTATAAGATCACACACATAAGAGGTTGTAACTTAATCAGATGGTTAATTGATGATTGAGAATCATTCTAAGGTTAAACAATCAATGTGATTGATGTTTGACCTAATGCAAGTGTTACAAGAGAATCATTAGCAATTGGATTGCTAATTGGCTCAATCTGATTGAGCAATTAGGTTGAGATCAAATATAATTGAATATGATTCAATTAGAATTAGTTTGGATTTAATTGGATTAAGTCTAATTGATTTATTGGATAAGCCAGTTGCAAGAGAGAACAAGTCCCTATTTGACTAGGACTTATATGCACATAATTTTTAATTAAGTTAGAATTTAAATTAAATATGATTTAATCTAATCTAATTAAACTCTTAGTTAGACTAGGATCACCATTAATTAGGTTGTAATTAATTTAAATTGGGTTCAAAGTATTTGATCTAATCTAAATAAGAATCCTAGTTAGACTAGGATTCCATCTTCTCTTGCGCCACCTAAGAAAATCAAAGCCCACACCCACTAATTAATTCTAGATAATTTTTTTATAATTTCTATATCTAAGAAAAGTAATCTCATACCACTTATTTTAGAGATTTGAATCAGATTTGATCTGATTCAATATAAAAATTAATTTGATTCATTATGGAAAGTGGTTTAGCCTATTTCTCTTTTTGAAAGAGTCCTCTTCACAAGGACTCTTCCCTCCCTCTCTTGCACCAACTTTTTCCATGTTTATCCTCCTTTTTGTTGCCTCTTTTGTGGTTATTTTCATGCTATCCATATAAAAGGAGGCCGCCCCATATGCCATGATATAGGAGTCAAAAATTTATGAAAAATTGAAAGAAATATCAGAGGAGAATGAGAAAGGCTTGGGAGATTTGAGACACCAAAATCCATGGAGGAGAGTCCTCTAACAAGAGATCAAAAGTTGATGTCTTGTAGAGAAGAAAGGTAAGAGAGAAGATTATCTTCTCTTATTGGTTTTCTTTCATATTTTTTTCTCTCTTTATTTTTGTATTTTTATGTGATAAAAATATGAGAGAGAAAGAAGGATTACATGGGTGGTTTGAGGTGCCAAAATCCTTGGAGGAAATTCTTCAATCAAGAGATCAAAGGTTGATGTCTTGTAGAGAGAAAGGTAAAGAGAAGATTGTCTTCTCTTATTGTTTTTCCTTTCATATTAATATCTCTTTGTTTTATATTTTTTTTATATAATAAAAAATTAAAAAAGAAAGAAGAATGGCATGGTGAATTCATGCTCCAAAGAGTTGGAGCATGATGATCTTATTTTGGACATGATATGATCATGTTCTGATGGAAGAAGAAGAAGAAAAGAAGGTCTTTTCTTAAGGTTTCTTTTAGAACCCTTCTTCTCCATAAATCATGAGATTTTTATATGAGAAAAATTAGATATCATAAGATCTGGAAACTAAAAAATATCAAGAGAAGAAGGTCTTCTCATGTCCTAGCATAGAGATGTTTTCAGGATATCAATTGTTGATGTACTGAAGGAGAAGATCTGTCTTCTCTTAGGACCCTTTTCTATTAAATATTAATTTTGATTTTAGGGTGGTCAAAAAATTTGACTTCTTCCTTATTCTTCCTCATATTCTTCATCCTTTGGAATATTCAAGAGATTCAAAAATATTTTTTAGATTAACCATCCGGAGGGATCTGCAAGAAGCTAGCACTTCGAGCGGATCTTTGTTCGACGATCCTCTATTTTGTTGCAGTCTCGTGTGGATCACCTGTAGAGGTCGGATGTGTGTGCGGCTCAAAAGATAATAAAAAAAATCAACCATGGAGTTCTTGACCCATTTTAAGATAAGAGATCTGATCTCTTCTTTTATCTAGATATGATCTAGATTTTAGATCTAAAAATATTTTAGATCTAGGGTATTGATTTGATCAATATCAAATCTTTTATTTTTTGATTTGTAAATATAATATGACATGTTATAGGTCCTAATTGTAGGGTTTAGTAATTTGATTATATGCATTTGTAGATTAAATTGTTTAATTTACATGTTCCACTACGTTATATTTCAAAAAAGTTTAGAAATTCATGCATGAAACCCTGCACCTTTTCCAACAGTTAACTATTTTAGGGTTGACAGTTAAACCCTAGGTCACCTTGAGCATTAGGATTAAAGGGATGAAATATACGGTAATCATACACCAGTAGGTTCTAGAATGTTGCTTTGCAATCTTTCGACCTATCCAGACGTCAGGTGCTATTGCTAAATGATTATATCGATTAGTATAAAAATTTATTTCTATGTTATCAGTTTAGGTTCGAACCTATGGGGTCACACGTATTAGAGCTTCGATCTGATCTGATGGCTAAAGAGTCCCATTGGATTGAGACTCTATAGGAGAGTCCCATTGGACTGAGACTCTGCTATTAATAAAAGATTTATCAACAATTAGATTCCTAATTGACTCAATTTGATTGAGCAAATAGGTTCGAATCAATTCTAATTGAATTAGATTTAGTTTGACTTAGATTGGATTTGATTTGATCAAGCCTAATTGTAAGAAAAACTTATTCCTAATTTGATCAAGACTTGAGTTTAGTTAATTCCTAATTGGGTTAAAAATTTATTGAGGTGATTGTATTTCTAATTAGATTATATTTCTTCCTCTCATTGGGTTCAAACCATATCTGATTTGGTTTAGAATCAAGTTGGAAATAAAGAGTCCCAGCCAATTGGGACTCTCTCTCCCTTGCGCATGCGCTGGACCCATGCCATTTTCTACATGCAAAAATAGGTTTTTGGCATGAGAAGAGAGGGTGTAGAGAGGGTGGGTGGCACTCTTGATGAGTCATAGATATTATCTCTTTTCTAATTTGAATTTGATCCGAATCAAGGATAAGGAGATAAGAAGGAAAGAGATCCATTTTGTTTGAAAAGAAGGATGGCACCAAGTATTTTCTTTTCCATGTGCGTTTGGGATATTGATTAGTGCGAGAAAGATTTGATTTCTTTCTCATACCATCACATATTTTTTCAAAATATGGGATGCCCCATATGGCGGTTGGCATGGAGAGAGTTGGCGCCCCCTCTTAACCCTGACACCCATCAATTTAAAGGGGCTCCAATAGTTGGACACCCCATATATGAGATCCAATTGAAATTTGTTTCTTCTAAAAAGCTCTCTCCTCTTTTTCCTTCCTCCATTAATTATTCTTCCTCTCTAGAGCATCTAAGAGATCAAAAGAAGAAGAAGAAGATTAGCCTTCAAAGATCTTTACGAGCTAGCACTCTCGAGGAGCCTAATCAGCATCCGTTCTTCATGTGGACGACCTATAGAGGCCGAACACCTTTGTGCGGCTGTGAGCAACCTGAAGAAACTCTTTTCCATGCGATACACTTATGGAGATCAGCAACCCATGCTTCGGTAATGAGTTTTGAACTCGTTAGATCAGGTTTGATTAGATCTAAGGGTTTGATTAGATCTAAGGGTTGATCTATTCTACAGCACTGATTTGATCGATGTAGATTTTTATATTTTCAGATCTTAATCTCATATTTAATCATATCATAGATATTGGCATGGTAATTTAGATTAGATCTTATGCATATAATATAAGTTAAATTGTTTAATCTATCAAGATCCGCTACAAAATTTTTAAAATTGCATTCATAGAATTGCCAATGTTTCCTTCAATTTTCACATCAATTTATCAGATTTCATAATCCAGATGTGCTGCTATCACAAGCATTATCCAAATAGATTTGAGAATTATCACAAGAGAGAATATCTCGTCATAGTCTATACCATAACATTGACGATGCCCCTTGGCAACCAGATGGGCTTTATAGGTCTCCACCTTTTCGTCTGCACCCCTCTTCTTCATGAAGATCCACTTATTCTGGTGGGTCAACTAATGTTCATATATCATTGACCTTCATAGACTCTATTTCAAACTTCATGGCTTCAAGATATTTATCAGAGTCAGATCTTTGCATTGCATCAATGTAGGTGATCAGATCCTTATTGTTCTCATCAATTTCAATAGGATCTCCATCTCGAATTAAGAAATCATAGTATCTATCCGACTGATATGGTACTCTATCGGATCTCCTTAAGGGTGCCTCTACAATGAGCTCCAAATTTGATCTAATCAAGTCCAATTCTATAGATTCACTAGATTGTGTCGATTTTTCTACCTATTGAACTTTATCAAGTTCAAACTTAGAGGCATCACATCCTTTACTAAGGAACTCCCTTTCCGAAAAGGATGCCTTATTGTTGATGAACACCTTTTGTTCATCAGCAAGGTAGAAATAATATCCTCTAATTTTCTTAGGATACCTTATGAAATAACACTTATCAGTCTGCAAATGCTTGACATAAGCCGAACATCTCCAGACCCTAAGGAAAGAGAGTGTCGGTCTACGCCCAGTCCATATCTCATATGGAGTCTTTCCAACTAATTTGCTCGAAATCCTATTCATTATATAACAAGCTAACTTGAGGCATATCCTCAAAAAAAAATCAATAGACTAGCAAAGCCCATTATAGATCGAACCATGTTCAATAGGATTCGATTCTTCCTTTTCAAGATGCCATTATGCTGTGGCTGTTGGGATGCATAGGCGATTCATGCATATATTTCAAATTTTTTTCAAAAAAATTATAGTGAAAGATAACTAGATTAATCAAATTAATCTAACATACATATGATTTAATCATCAGATCAACCTACTCTAGGATCTATGACAGGTTATGTTGCATATAAAATCTAAAATAATCCGAAGACAAAATCAGCATGCATGCATATGAGCAGTAGATTACATCCATTTCTAATCTGAGTTCAGAACTCTATATCTGATCATGGGTCGATGATCTCTGCTATTGAGAGACATGATGGAGAGGATCCTTACTAGTTGCTCATAGCTGCACATGCATCCGGTCTCTACGAAAAATCCACTCGAAGTCCCGATCTGATCGGTCTTCTCGGGAGTGCTAGCTCACGTGAAGATCTTCTTCTTGATTGATCTCAATTCTTTCTTCAAATTTTTGGAATCTTTTCAAAAGTTGAAGATGAACTTCTAGAGGAGATGAAGAGGTAGAAGAAATATGAAGAAGAAAATTTTTTTTTCTAATTTATTCTCTCTTCCCAAACTCTTAGAACCAAAGACCTGAATTCAGATTTTTGCACACACCCCAAGTGAGAGGACCCTCCTCTTTATTTTTCACACCATGAACCATGCCCAAACTTCTACCATGTGAAGAGCTCTCTTCTGGTATCTTACACACATGAAAGAAACCACAAAATCCCCTTTCATAGGTGTGTAAGGGGGTGGGGTGAAGAGTCCTAGTGATCCTGGACTCATAGGATTCCACCTCCCTTCACAATTTCACATCCCAAATATGTCAAAAAAATATGGGACATCCCTTCCTATATTTTTTCATAGTAAATTAATTCTCTAACTGATCTTTCACAAAAAATCTCCTCAAAATCTCACACATATAAGGAGAAAAAAAATTTATTGATGTGGAGAGGTTGATCTAGATGAGAACAGATTCTCCTGATAAGAAATATTTTGAAATCTAATTTTAAAACCTTATTTTTATCAAAACTAAATTAAATTTGGATGTGAGATAGATATAGCTTTAGTGTGAAAAAATCTCATACAAAATAATTTTGTGTGTGGAGATATATGGCATGCAATCTGAGTTGGCTCAGGGAGAAGAGTCCTACTCCAATAAGGACTCTAAGTTTCCTTATTTGAATCCAAACCAAATCATATCTGATTTAGCCCAAATAAAATATATGAAACCCAATCTAGTTAGGTTCATAAATTTTTAATCAAATCTTAATCAAATTAAGAATTGATTGAACCAAAGTCCTGATCAAATCAAAGATAATTCTTTCTTAGCGATTAGGTCATCTCATAACCTAATCGGGTCAAATTTAATTGAATATAATTCAATTAGATTTTATTTAATCCTCTTTATATAATTAAATTGAGATAATTAATAATTTAATTACTAATTAATTCTCTATTAATTTACTAACACTTGGTGAATTAATTTATTATAATTTTTGTGTAAGGTTATTTATCAATCGAATTGACGATTAAACCCTTGAATGATTCTCAATCATTGATCAGCCACATGATCAGTCAGAAACTTCTTTTGAGTGTGATCCATAGGTTCGAACCTAAGTCGGTAGCATAAGAATAACTTTCTGAACCAATCGATGTAACCATCTAGTAGTGATGATCCGACGTCTGGATAGGTCGAATGATGGTGAAGCAACATTCAAGAACCTATTGACGTATGGTTATAGTATAATTCATCTCTTTGATCCTAATGCTCGAGGGCAACCTAAAATTTAACTATCAATCCTAGATAAGTTATCCAATTGTATTTCAATCTTTTTTAAATCCATCACATGGATTATCCGGATCCAGATTTTGCTAAATTGAAATACACTGATGCATATTTCTTACTAATTCGGAGGGATCAATCCCATCTTGACTCACACACCGACTTGACAAGTACTTGACTGTACTTAAAAATCTACCATCACTGAATTAGAAACTCAGTTAGTCTAATACTAGAGTACAGTGAGTTGCTTGTAAGTCACCATGATGATCTTAGGTCGGAGGAACACTTATACCCATACCATTCGCGAGCTACCCTTGACAGTAGAGTGCTCCGTAGTTAGTCACGTTCCGTGATGATGTACTCCTATATCTCACCTGCATGCCATTCTAGTATCTCCATACCATTTGGTTTTGAGGACAACCAACGCATATGGCACACAACGATCTATACTTGATATCGCTATCATCATAGTAACAGCATATCATTTGGTCGCGAACTAATTTAAGGACTACATGATAATTCCTCATTTATCGATCAAAGTAGTCTTAAGGACTTCATCACAATATAGGAGTTCATTAGAAGATGTAATCTTATGATGAAAAATATCAAATAACTTTTATTATTTATCAATTCATATAATTTATAATTAGCACAATCATCTAACGATTGGCTTTAGGACACAATTTCCAACAACTCCCACTTGGACTAAAGCCAATTAGTATAGTATCACATACCCATCTTCGATTTATCATCTCAGAACTCCTAGATACTGAGACTTTTAATAAATAAATTGGCCACATTCTCCTTTCTGTCGATCTTCTAAAGGTTGATGTCACCTTAACAGATTTTTTTGAATAAGATGATAGCGATGCAAATGCCTGGTAGGCTAATGGGACTTCGGCTCCTTGACATGAGCTATGGCTCTGGTGCTATACAATACTGCAGGACCATCATCAGAGGGTGCCACTCCTAGCTTGCCAGTGAACCTGTACAATCACATAGCTTTCTTGCAAGCATCGAATGCTGCAATACATTCTACCTCGTAATTTGAATTTGGCTATATTTTTCTTCTTGGAACCTTTCTTGCAGATTGCCCATTATTTAGGGTAAGGATGTATTCCAACACATTCTTGCTATTATTATGTCCAATTGAAAACTTGAGCCATACTCTGTAAGTATTAAGTCAGATTCTCCAAAATTGAGTCATCGATACTTAATATTTCTCAAATACCTAAGGATGTTCTACCAGTGATTCTAGTCCAGATCTTGCAAGTATCTACTCACTACCCTAATGAGTATACTATATCCAGTCTCATATATGGTGTAATGATAGAATAAGTTCTACTCATAAACATCTTATGTATGTTGGACTGAGAAAACTCAAGCCGCCTCTTAGATCTATCTCTATAGATCTCTAGAATGAGTGATGCTTTTCCCAAATCCTTTATAGAGAACAATAATAACAGCAAAACCTTTATTCCCTGTAATATAAAGAATATCATTTTTGATTAAGAGAATTTTATTCATATACAAAATAAGAAATACACTCATAGAACTATCAACCCATTTGTATTTGCAGGGTTCTTCATTCTCAATGAAGTCATGCATTTTGATTACTAATCATAATACACGTTCCAACTCCAAAATATTTAGCATTGCTATAAGAGAAAATATCTCGTTATGGTCAATACCATATTGTTGACAATATCTTTAGGCAACCAGACGAGCTTTGTAGGTCTCCACCTTCTCGTTTGTATTACTCTAATCTCATTGAAGATCTACTTACACTCTATGGGCTTTATCCTTCGAGTGAATCAACGAATGTCCATACGCCGTTGATCTTTATGGATTTTATTAAGGGACTCTATGGCTCCAAGCTATTAATCAGAGTCAGACCTCTGTATGGCATCCATGTAGGTGATCAAATTTTTGTTGTTCTCATCGAGTTCAACAGGATCACGTCCCGAAACTAGATACCAAAGTATCTATCCGACGAACGTGATACTCTATCAGATCTTCTTGATGGTGCTTTTACAATGGATTCCAAGTTTGATTAATCAAATTTGGTTCTATGGGTTTACTAGATTGTGTCAGTTCTTCTACCTATCAAACTTTATAAGTTTCATATTAAAGGTATCAGTACCTTCATCAAGGTACTTCTTTTCTGAAAGGAATACCAAACAACTCTTATTTTTAGCATGATAGAAGTTATATCTCCTAGATTCTTTGGGGTCACCCTATAGAATAATATATATAAGATTGAGATCCAAGCTAATCGGTCTACAAATGCTTGATATAAAATAAATACTCCCAAACCTTAAGGTAAGAGAATATCGGCTTACGCCTAGTCCATATCTTATATGGAGTCCTTGCGACTGATTAGTTCTGAATCTAGTTCAGAACATGATAAATAGTCTTAAGAGTATAACCTTAAAAGGAGATTGACAGACTTGCAAACCCATCATGGATCGAACTATGTCTAACAAAATTAATTTCAATAAGAGAGAATCCTTATTCTCTTCTAGATTTATCAAAAACTTACTGAAAGGATATTCTCTTCTTTGGTCTGACCAAAGAGTTTCAATGCTCTTTCCAGTTTGTTTCTCTACTTTATTATGAAATTATTTAAATATTTCAAATAATCTAAATTTATGGCAAATATATTCGTAGATCAATACATCAATATGTATTAAACTTAGAACATCATTGGCTTGTTCACCTTTTTCAACAAAAGATGACTTGGTCATCTTATTAAGGAGATAGAATTAACAGGTTATCAATGATTCACAATCATTGACTTCAAAAATTATCTTATGTTGATCTTATTCTTATTTATATGATCGAGCCTAAATTGCCAAAGATAGACTTTCATGACATTATCTACTTTAGAGAGTTTATTTGATTGTGTACAATATACTAATAGGCTGTGACTATTCATAAATATCATTTTTTAGTTTTTCATATGATTTTGACATCATTCATAATGATATCATAAAATTATTAGACAATAGTGACAATCACTAAAATGACATTGTTGGAATTAAAAATAAGCTTGATGATTTCTAAAATCAGAATTAGAACATAACTTCTAACTCCAATGTTCAGAATCTCTTACTATTTTCAAATTTTCTACTAATCAGAAGTCGTTGCAATAATTTGCATGGATTTTTGATATCCAATATCCAGGTAGTAGTATCACAGATAGAAAAATTACAAGGTGTTATCATATAAGTACCTTGTTCAGCAATCTTTTGTTGATTTCTCTTCCTTAGTCTGTTCGGATCAAAAAACTCTGTCAGACCAGGTTAACCTTAGACTCTTTTATCAGTTCAGGCTCCTCAGCCCAAGCACAATTTATTTACACCTTTTTCTTTTTCAAAGGATTGTTTTCCCACTGAAGATACATCTTCATAGGTGCGAAAGAACTCCTTCAACATTTGAAGAATTTTCTCTCACTGAGCATCATTAAATTTATCACTAAATTTATGTTCTTTGCTGCTCTTAATAATACTACATGGTGATATGATCATTTGGCCACTTCTGATAAGTATTTTTGATTGCATTACATGTTTTGGATGTGGGAACTTCAGGTACTGGATCCATAATCATATGTAGGATCCATTTGTGCTCTAGAATTATTTGCAACTTCTGATACTATCTATCAAAGTTGGGTCCTATAAATAAGTCATTGTCAAACAGTGAATGGAGCAACAGACATCTAGCCCTAATTGAAAGGAAAATATAAGATCTCTATGTTTATGAATTGATTAAGCCTAAAAACTTGGACTTTACTCTAAAAGTTCTTCCACTATTTTATTTGAATTGGTAGCCTCTACCTCCAATTCAAAGAATTACTCTAATTTCTTAGTGGGTACTAGAATCCACACAGACTGTACACGAGCCCGATTTTGACCAGCTCACCTATGTATATCTATGGGTAGATTCTTAACCAATTATTTTACCAAATAATTTTTAGTAATTGATTTAGCCCCGAGTAACTTTTCAGTTGACTTTGGTCTTCTCTGCAAGTCCTGGTTAGGTCCAACCATTAACATGATTATACTTACGAATCCAACTATCAAATAATCAGGTCCGACTATGACCGGCTAACCTGACCACTTGACAGAGAGACTCGACTAAGTCATTATATTATTGAATTATAATTCTAATAGCAGATGAACATCAGGCCTTTGGGCCTCTAATGATCATCATACTAATAGACTCATTATCACCCAACTTAATGGGAGGCTATGATTTAGTTATCTCCATAACTAGCTCATTTTAAAGATTTAATAATTTAAAAAATTTTAATCAATTTAGAGAAGAGATGAGAAGAAATCAACTAGTAAACCACAATCCTCCCACTGACTTCACCAAGTCATTGAATTGGATTAAAGTCATGCTAGTTGAACTGGCATCTAGATCAGTCACACTAATCAATCTTAATGGCATGGGTCACTCAAATCACTTAGTAGTCTAATTAAGACATAATTTACCAAATTGGCTAAATAAGTGAGATCGATGGGAGGGTCTGCTAAGCTTGCCTTAGACACCATCAAAATGATCAGGTAAGCCGCTCTCAATTAAAAACTATTGGTCGAAATGTCGAACTTACCTTAGACACCAATTGGTTAATTAGTTTTGATTTGACCAACCTAATAATTCGAGTTCAACCACTGAGCCATAATCAAGGTCCATTTGGTTTAATCAAAGATATAGACTTGACCATCTATAACTATTGTATTGGTTCTAGAAAAATCTTGATTTTAATCTAATTCAATATTTGGTTAGATTTAATCAATTTCTCTAGTTAGTCCATTAACTCTTTGATTCTAACCTTAGGTCTAACCCAATTAAGAAGACCTAATCTAAGCTAACCCATGCCCCCATGTTTTATGCGAATGTCATTAGATCTTAAATCACAATTCTAGATCTAATCGATTCTATACTTAATTCTCAATTAAGTTTCACATTAGCATGGTTAAGATTTTTAAAATAATTTTCATATGTAAATTATAAAATCTTTTAGATCAAGTCTAAATTTTTTATGATTTTAAATCAAAATAATTTTGATTAAACAAGATTAAATGTAACTAACTTCTTCGCAACTTGCATCACATACAACAACACCTAGGGTTTCAAGATCTAAGATTTTACAAGAAAGTAAATTTTCTCCTTTCGCTTTCTTCTTCATGGAATCTAATCACATGGCACCCCTACACACCATAGGAGCACCTCATCGAATGAGAAGAGAAGGCCTCTAAACCTTTTTTGCTCCTATGACCAGACGGCCTAGTGATCAACCCAATCTAAGTACATGCAAATCGGATCATCTAATCTAATCACATATCATATATGCATGAATTTAGATCTAATCTAAATTATATCAGATCTGATTATAATCTTAGATTATATCTAAATGAGATCATAAATATTATATGTATGATATAAAATCAAATTTTATCAAGGATCAGCACAAACTAGGACAATTTTTTCACTATAAGGCGTAAACGCTACAGCAGGACAATCTTATGTCAGTTTGTGTGATCAACCATTAATTAAATTTAGATCAAAATATCACATATCAAATCTAAATAAAATTAAAATTTAGATTTAATATGCACATAAATCATGTCATAACGAACCTAGGCTCTGATACCACTGTTGGGATGCGTAGGCGATTTCATGCATGTATTTCAAAATTTTTTCAAAAAAATTATAGTGAAAGATAATCAAATTAATCAAATTAATCTAATATACATATAATTTAATCATCAAATCAATCTACTCTAAGATCTATGACATGTTATGTTGCATATAAAATCTGAAATAATCCAAAGACAAAATCAGCATGCATGCATATGAGCAGTAGATCACATCTACTTCTAATCTGAGTTCAGAACTCCATACCTGATCACGGATCGATGATCTCTGTTACTGAGAGACATGATAGAGAGGATCCTTACTAGTTGCTCATAGCTACACATGCATCCAACCTCTACGAAAAATCCACTCAAAGCCCCGATCTGATCGGTCTTCTCGGGAGTGCTAGCTCACATGTAGACCTTCTTTTGACTAATCTAGATCTTTTCTTCAAATTTTTGAAACTTTTTTAGAGATTAAAGATAGACTTTTGGAGGAGATGAAAAGATAAAAGAAAGATAAAGAAGAAAATAATTTTTTTCTAATTTATTCTCTCTTCCCAAGCCCTTAGAACCAAAAATTTGAAATTCAGGATTTTACGCACACCCCAAGAGAGAGGACCCTCCTCTCTATTTTTTATATTATGAACCATTTCCAAACTTTTACCACATGAATATCTCTCTTTTGATATCTTACATACATAAAAGAAGCTATAAAAGCCCCTTTTATAGGCATGTAAGGAGGTGGGGTGAAGAGTCCTAGTGATCCTGGACTCTTATAGGATTCCACCTCCCTTCACACTTTTACATCCCAAAATATATAAAAACTATATGGGACAACTCTTTCTATATTTTTTTATAGTAAATCAATTCTCTAACTGATCTTTCACAAAAAATATCTTCAAAATATTGCACATATAAAGAGAAAAGAATTTATTGGCATGGAAGATTGATCTGGATGAGAATAGATTCTTCTGATAAGGAATATTTTAAAATCTAATTTTAGAAATTTTTTTTATTCAAACTAAATCAAATTTAGATGTGAGATAGATAAGGTAAAGGACTCTTTTGTGTAAAAAAATCTCATATAAAATAATTTTGTGTGTGAAGATATATGGCGTGCAATCTGAGTTGGCGCAGGGAGAAGAGTCCTATTCCAATAAGGACTCTAAGTTTTCTTATTTGAATCCAAACCAAATCACATTTGGTTTAGCCCAAATAAAATATATGAAATCTAATATAATTAATTCATAAATTTTTAATCAAATTTTAATTAAATTAAGAATTGATTGAACCAAAGTCCTGATCAAATCAGAGATAATTTTTCCTTAGCGATTAGGTCATCTCATAACCTAATCGGATCAAATCTAATTGAATCTAATTTAATTAAATTTTATTTAATTCTCTTTTCTCAATCAAATTGAGCTAATCAATAATCTAATTATTAATTAATTTTTTATTAATTTACTAATATTTGGTGAATTAATTTATTACAACTTTTGTATAAGGTTAATCATCAATCGAATTGACGATTAAGCCCTTGAACGATTCTCAATCATTGATTAGCCATATGATCAGTTAGAAATTCTTTTGAGTATGATTCCATAGGTTTGAACCTAAGTCAGTAGCATAGAAATAACTTTCTATACCAATCGATGTAACTATCTAGCAATGATGATCCAACATCTGGATAGGTCGAATGATGGTGAAGCAACATTCAAGAACCTATTGACGTATGGTTACCGTATAATTCATCTCTTTGACCCTAATGCTAGAGGATGACCTAGGATTTAACTATCAATCTAAAATAAGTCATCCATATTATATTTCAATCTTTTTTAAATCCATCACATGGATTATCTAGACTCAGATTTTACTAAATTGAAATATACTGATGATATCTCCTACTAATTTGGAGGGATCAATCCCATCTTGACTCATGCACCGACTTGACAAGTACTTGACTACATCCAAAAACTTTTCATCACTAAATTAGAAACTCAGTTAGTCCAATACCAAAGTACAGTGAGTTGCTTGCAAGTCACTGTGGTGATCTCAGATCGGAGGGACACTTATACCCATACCCTTCGCGAGCTGCCCTTGACAGTAGAGTGCTCCACAGTTGGTTACGTTCAGTGATGATGTACTCTTACATCTCATTTGTATGCCATATCAGTATCTCCATATCATTTGGTTACGAGGATAACCAACATATATGGCACACAACGACCTACACTTGATATCGCTATCGTCCTAGTAACAACATATCGTTTGATCGCGAACCAATTTAAGGATTACACGATAAATCCTCTTTTATCGATTAAAGTAGTCCTAAAGACTTCATCATAATATAGGAGTTCGTTAGAAGATGTAACCTTATGATGAAAAATATCAAATAACTTTTATTATTTATCAATTCATATACATTTATAATTAACACAATTGTCAAATGATTGGCTTTAGGTTACAATTTCCAATAGTGGCATCCTAGGAGGGGTTCATTATGAGAGAATCTCATTCTCTCCTAGATATGTTAGAAACTCATTGAAAAGGTATTCACCTTTTCACTCAGATTGAAGAGTCTTAATACTCTTTCCAGTTTATTTCTCTATCTCATTATAGAATCGTTTGAATATTTCAAATGATTCAGACTTGTGTTCATCAAGTAGATGAACCCATACCTAGATAGGTCGTCAGTCAACGTAAGAAATAATAATACCCATCTCTGGCACTAGTGTTCATAGGTCCACATACATCAGTATATACTAGACCCAGAACTTTGCTAGCTTGTTTATCTTTTTTATTTAAAGGTAACTTAGTCATCTTTCCAAGAAGATAAGACTCATAGGTTGGTAATGATTCACAATTATTGACTTCGAGAATATCCTCTTTACTTAACCTGTTCATCCTATTCTTGTTTACATGACTGAGCCTACCATGCCAAAGGTAGGCATCCATGACATTATTTACTTTAAGGTGTTTATTTGGTGTATACATTATACTAACAGGCTGTGACAATATGTAAATGCTATTTTTTAGTTGTCCATGCATGATTATGACACCATTCATAATGACATCATAAAAATCACTCTTAATTGAAAAAGTAAATCCATCTTTGGCCAAAAGGCCTATGGAAATTACGTTCATCATAGCTTGACAATTTCTAAAGCTAGGACTGAAACATTACTTCCATTTTTCACGTTCAAGAATCTCTCACTATTTTCAAATTTTTTAATAACTTGAAGCCCCTACAATGAATTGCAGATATGAATCAGACTTTCATTATCTAATACCCAGATAAAAGTATCACAGACAGAGAAATTACAAGGAATTATCATATAAGCATCTTGATCAGCAACCGATTGCTTATTTCTCTTTCTTAGCCTATTTGAGTCAAGGGATGCCTCTGCCTGACTTTGGTCTGCTTCGGGCTTCTTAGCCTGATAAGACTTAAGAACATTATTCAACTTCTGATATTGGCTATCAGAGTTGGATCCCATAAGCATGTCACTATCCAACAATGAGCGAAACGATAAAATACTAGCCATAACTGTAAAAAAAAAATCATGACCTATTTAGTATATGAATTATTAAGCTTAAAGACATGGACTTTAGTTTAAAGGTTCTCCCACTATTTTATACGAATCGATAGCCTCTATCTCCAATTCGAGGAATTACCTTAATTTCTTGGTGGGTACTAGAATCCATATAGACTGTATACGGGCCCGAAGAAAGTTCGGCCAACCCATGTGCATCTACGGATAGGTTCTCAACCAATTATTTCTTCAAATAACTTCTAGTAATTGATTTTGCCCTAGATGCCTTTTCAATAGGCGAAGGCCTCCACTGAAAGTTTCGGTTAGGTCTAACCATTAACATGAACTTACTCAGTGATTCTAACTAATGAATAATTAGGTCCGAGAAAAGCTCGATTGACCCAATTATTTATCAGATAGTACAGCTGAGTCATCATATGATGAATGATAATTCCAACATCCAAATAAAGACCAAGCCTTTGGGTCTCCAATGTTTACCTAGACTATTGTATCCATTATCCTCCACCTTAATGAGAGGCTATGATCTAGTTATCATCATAACTATTTTATTTTATGGACCTAATAATTTAGAAGATTTGGTTAATACATTTTAAGAGAATTAAAGAGATTAATCAGCTAATCATAATCCTCTCACTGACTTTATCAAGTTAGTTCATGGAAGGCTAGTGATAAGCTGGTCCAACTGACAAGTCATAAATCCTCTTACTGACTTCATCAAGTCATGAAGAAGACTACAGACAAGTCAATCTAGGGGCACCTAAATCACTCATACTGATTTTCTAGTTTGCATGGGTCAATCCCTAATCATTAAGTGATCTGATCAAAATATAATTCACCACATTGGTCAGATAAGTGAGATCGATAAGAGAGATATGCCATTAACTTACCATAGACTCAATCTATGCGAGTAGCTTCCAATTAATGACCATCGATCAAGACTATCAAACTTATCTTAGACACCAACTGGTTAATTAGTTTCAATTCGATTAGCTTATAACTTGGGTTTGACTGTTGGGCTAAAGATCAAGGTCTATTTGGATCTAATCAAAGACATGGACTTAACTGACTACAACTATTATATTAGCTTTAGAAAAATTCTGATTTAATCTAATTCAATTTTTGGTTAGATTTAATCATTTTCTTAAAAAGTCTATTAAATTTTTGATTCTGACTTTAGGTCTAATCCAATTAAGAAGATCTGATCAAGCTAGCCTATAAACCCATCACCTCATGTTTTATGCGAATGACATTAGATCTTTAATTCATAATTCTAGATCTAATTAGTTCAACTTAATTCTCAATTAAGTGTATAATCTACATGGGTTGAGGTTTAGATTTGAAATAATTTTAATTTTATAAATATTTTACAACATATTATACAAAAAATTTTCAGTTCTAAAATGGGGTCAGCTTAGTTCGCAACTGAATTGGCTCAGTACAATGGGTTGACTAAGTCTGCTACTTGGTTGACTAATTGTAAATTGAATAGTAACTATTACTTTTAGACTGAGGTAGCTGGGTCAGCTCAGTTTAAAACTAAATTGGCTAATACAAGGGATTGGGTCGATCCAGTTCAAAACTGGGTTGGCTCAGCAGACGTGCTAGCAGGTATTTCAGAGTTTCAGATCTAAAAATTTTAGCACAATCCAAAGCAAAATCAATCATAAATCGATAGTAGATCATATCTAAATATTTTATGATTCTAGATTTTATTTCTCATGATTAAAATATTTTTAATCACATAGATTAGATGTTTTACTTTTCATGCAACTTTATATTTTGCATCACATACAAAAATAAATCCTAGGATTTCAATTCTAGGTTTTGTAGAAAAGTA
This sequence comes from Elaeis guineensis, assembly GCF_000442705.2. Taxonomy (NCBI): domain Eukaryota; kingdom Viridiplantae; phylum Streptophyta; class Magnoliopsida; order Arecales; family Arecaceae; genus Elaeis; species Elaeis guineensis. The sequence continues at coordinate 33,646,339 of NC_026003.2, read as the reverse complement.
AATTTTATTTCTTTTGTGGTTTACTTCATGAACAAACAACACCCCTACACACCATAAGAGACCCCATGGGATGAAAGGAGAGGATCATGAAATCCTACTTTCTTCTATGACCGAACAGTCAAGAAATATTCAATCCGATTACTAGGCTACTAGGCATCTAATCTAATCATATCACATCTGAGAAAATTTAGATCTAATCTAAATCACACCAAATCTAATCAAAATCAGATCATAAGCACAAAAGAAAAATTATTTAGATTCAATCTAAATAATAGGAAATCAGATTTACACATGCATATATGCTATGCCATATTTAACTTAGGCTCTGATACCACTGTTGGAAAATCAGTAGGGCTTCAAGCATGTAATTTAAAATTTTTTCTAGCAAAAGCATATCAGCTTAAACATTTTAATCTAATTACATGCTTTAGATCAAATCTAAAAGCCCTATCCTTGGATCTACAACATGATATACTGCACGTATAAGATCTGAAAATAATTATGCATTCATGATCTTATCAAAACATGCAATAGTGGATCATATCTACACCATAGATTATATCTATGTCAAGCATGAGTTTAGAACTCAATAGCTGAGCATGGGTAGCAGATCTCCATGTCTGAGCTTCATGGATTCGAGTACTCGTAGGTTGCTTATAGTTGCATTGGGTGTCCGGCCTTTACAGGTGTCCTCTTGAAGCTCCGTGCTGATTGATCTCTTCGAGAATGCTAGCTTGTATGAAGATCTTGCTGATAGCTGATCTGCTCCTCTCTTCGGATCTGTTGGATGCTTTCGAAATCAAAGACGAAGGATAAGGAGGATCTGATGATTATAGGAAGGGAGGAGAACTCTCTTCTCTCTTTGGAATTTTCTTCACCTAAAACTCTAGATCTGATCTAGATTTTTACTCACCCAAGAGGAGGAGGATCTCCTCTAGTCTCACATGACAAAGATGGCCTCCCACCCCAAGACCTCATGCCTAAGGAAAAACCCTAACTCATGCTCAATAACATCTGATCTGAATTCTATTGCACAAAATTTAGGAGTTTTTATAGATGACATGAATGGGGAGATTAGGATCAAGTTCGAATCAAATTCGAACTCAAATAAGATTCAGGTTTGAAGTTAAATTTAAATCCAATTTGAAATCAACTTAAACGATATTTTGTCTCATCCTTTTGGGTGTTGAGGTGGGGCGGCTAAACACCTTTATGCATGAAGATTTCTTATGCAAATCAGAATTTGCATTAAGAACTTTATGGGCATGAGCAAGGGTGTCGTCTAGGTAGAGTCCAATTTGATTTGGACTCTAGGTTTTATCCATTAGGTCTTCATCCTAATCAAACTAGGTTAGACCCAATTATAATCTAATTAGATATGAAACCAACTAGATTAAATCTTAATCAAATCAAAATTTAATCAAGCTCAAGTCCTAACCAAATTAGAATTAATCACTCTTAGCAATTAGGTCATCTTATAACCTAATCGGATTAAACCTAATTGAATTCAATTTAATTAGATTTGAATCAAATCATATTGCTTAATTAAATTGAGCTAATTAGCAATCTAATTACATATTAATCCTCCTATAATTCATTAATACTTAGCGAATTAATTCATTGTAACTTTTGCATAAGGCTAACCATCAATCAAATTGACGATTATATCCTAGAATGATTCTCAATCATCAATCAGCCATTTGATAAGACAAAAACTTTTTTTGAGTATGATCCCATAGATTCAAACCTAAGTTGGTAGCACAGGAACAACTTACTATACTAATCGATGTGACCATCTAGCAATGGGATTCGACGTTCGGATAGGTTGAATGATTGCAAAGAATATTAAGAACCTATTGATGATAATTCATCCCTTTGACCCTAATGCTCAAGGTGACCAAGGGTTTAACTATCAACCCTGGAATAGTCATCCATATTGTATTTCAATCTTTCAAATCTATTACATGGATTATCCGAATCCAGATTTTACTAAATTGAAATACAATAATGTATTAACTCCTCTAATCTAGAGGGGTCAATCCCATCTTGACTCACACACCGACTACCATAAGTACTTGACTGTGCCCAAAATCTTTCATCACTAAATTAAAAATTGAGATAGTCTGGCACCAAAGCACAGTGAGTTACTTATAAGTCACTGTGGTGATCTTAGGTCAGAGGGATACTTATATCCATATCCTTTACGAGTTACTCTTGACAGCAGAGTACTCTGTAGTTGATCATGTTTAGTGAGATGTACTTCTACAACTCACTACATGTCATATCAGTGTCTCTACACTCCTTGATTAAGAGGACAACCAACCTATATGACACACAATGATTTGCACTTGATAATCGTTATCATTTTAGTAGTAGTGTATCGTTTGGTCATGAACTGATTTAAGGACTAAATGATAAATCTTTCTTTATCAATTAAAATAATCTTAAGAACTTTGTCACAATCAAGGAGTTCATAAGAAAAGATATACATAACTTATGATGAATAAGTTAAATAATTTTTATTATTGAATAATTCATATACAATTACATATAAGAGATAAACCGTCAACAGACTGACTATTGGCTTTGGGACATAATTTCCAACAGAGCAGTCCTATGCGACCTAAGAGGCTAAGTCTATAAGTCTGCCTCCACAGTAGCGTGATTATGGAAAGGAGTTTCTATAAGATTCATGATTGGACTTGAGCTAATTAAATCGACATATGATGGATGCTTAAGGTTTGATGAGATTCCGTGACCTGCATCCTATCGGACTCTCGATAGAAGAACTTGATCACACGATAACTACACTAAGGGTTCATCTTTCTGTTCTGTTGAGTTGTCACTACATACTACTGGCATTACTGGTGGATTGTGAGAACTCACTAAGATTATTTTTAGATCAATAATTCTTATTGGGATGAGTTGGAATTATTTCATCCCATCGAAAGGAGTTTCGATGATACTATGATGGAGATCACGGTATGTCCCACTACCAGACAGAATAGAATCTGAGGCGTCACACATAAAAAGAGCTCATCCTGATCAATAGCTTAGATCATAATTGAATTATCAATCAGATTGATGATTTGAATCAATTTGTAAGAGTTATAAATTTGAAAACTACTAATTGTCAGCATAAGGGACTTAATTGCAAGTGTTGCAATATAATTGGACCTAATTAAATTATGAATCAAGTCTTAATTAATTTAAATTAGATTTAATTAAATTAAATTTGATTTAATTTAAGGTAAATTAAGTTTAATTATCTAAGTAAGACTTAAATTTCAATCCGGATTGGATCAGATTTGACAGCTTTTTCGAATTAAATTTGAATCAGGCTCGAATTAGATTCAAATCAAACCCAAACTGAACTAAATTAGATTAGGTGCCTAAGTCCATGGTTGACTAGGCTTCTTTCTCTATTTGGCACAAAATTTTTGAAATGAAACTAGTGGGGTGCATGCCACCTCTAGATGAGATCTAGAAGAGCGCACACCTCCTCTTCTTTTGGCACGTTCCAGGTGTGCTTACCCCTAGAAAGAGTGTGGAGGAATGAGAGGGGCACATGCCCCCCTCTAGTTTCAGCATGGAGAGAATAAGAGAGCATGTGTGCTCTCTCTTTGGCATTCATAAGATGGATAAGTGGCTGCCAAGTGTTGGCACCCCCTTTACCTTCTTATTTGGGAGAGATCACATTCCTTTAGGGACTGATTTTCTTAGGAAGAAAATCAGATTAAATGGAAGGTGTTGTTATGTGATAACAATCAGCCATTTAATCTCGATTGATTTGAATTTGAATTCGAATCAAGGGGTCTTTTTAAAGGGCAGCCTTTTAGGGTCTATGGGTGATAGAAAATGAGATTTTCTAGAGTCTTCTCCTTATGTCCACACCACCTCTTCCTCCTTTCTTCCACATCCCAAGGCCTCATCTCTCTCTAGATAGGATCTGAGAGAGAGAGATTAGAGAGAGAAGAAGGTCTTCTTCCTCTTATTGTTGGTCTAGTTTAGATCCCATTAGATCAGCATGATGAGATCACGCTGCAGTTCTATTCTTCAAGATGTTGAAGGAGTCCAGATCCAAGTCAAGGAGCGAGGTCTGTAAGGTGCTAACACTCTGATGATCTTGATGCTCTGATCAAATTATCTCCATGTAGATACTAGTAGAGGTGGATGCTTATGCGGCTATGTCAGGAACCTCAGGCATCCGCAGGATCTGATCCAAGTAAGACAATGGAAAGCAGTTAAGATAACAATCTTTCTCCTTGATTCTATTTTTAGATCTATTTTTGTAATTTATTCATGCATGTTAATCGATCCTTAGGTGATTTCTTAATTAGATCAAGGTGTTGTTTTAATATTAAAATTATTTTAATATTTATCTTCCATTACTTACATTCATATGATGAATTTTTGCATGCGAATCACCTAGTTTTCCTTAAGAGTGCACTTGCAATAATTAAATTGCACTTGTATTGCTCATCAAACAACCCAAGAGAGCGGGGGGGGGGTTGAATTGGGTTATCAAAATCTTAAAGTAAGTATGTGTTGTTTTTCAAAATAACAAAGTAAAATGCAGTGAATGTGTAGTAAATATGATTAATAACAATAGAAATAACTCAATAACAAGCTAAACAAGTATGAAAAGCAAGTAAATATAAACACACCACATAAACACAAAAGATTTATAGTGGTTTGGTGTATTTCAAACACCTACATCCACTTGAAAGAATTATGCCCTACAAGCCAATTGCGATTTGTATTGCGATGGGATTTTCTTTGATCTTCCTACTTATATACATGATATTTTATGAATAAATAAAAGGTATTATGTTTCATCATATGCTGCATCTTATAATTATTAAGGTTATGATGAACTCCATAGATTAGGATAATAGTTTTATGGTGATGATGAGATTATGTCAGTGAGATCTAAAATTCTAAAATTCTAATCTAAAATATTCTCAGTCGTTGGTATATTGAGTCGGAGATCAATGATATCGAAAAGACTAGCATATCCTATGTATGCTCGATGGAGAGGGTGTTTGATCTCATAATCACTTGTGTAGAGATACTAATACAAGGATTTGGATGCTCATTAGTAAATGAGTTCACTGAATTGATCTGTCAAGAGAACATCTTATGGAGTCTTACTTACATGTCAAAAATAGATCAATTCGAATTCAATTCGTAGCTGATTTGAAATAATTTCGAAAAGGCTGTCCATCATAAACTGTTTAGGATTTAGGACCAAGTCAAACTTAAAATTTTTGAACTCAATTAAGTCTAATTAAATTAGATCTAATTTAAAATTAATTAGCACTTAAATTCAATCTCTCATGGGCTTCTTGGATCATAAATCAAAAATTATTCATCTCCGAAATTGGATTTGAACCTCATGTCTAGTGCCAGCAAGACATAGTCAACTATTTAATCCCGTTTGATCCATAACTTAATTCTTAATCAAGTTATTCTATATATTCTATCAAGTCAAGTACTTCTAAATTGGATATATAGACATAGGCTAATACATTCCTATGTTGTCTATTTTTGTGCGTGACCCATAGGTTCGAACACTAAGTCGGTAACACAGGAACCGTTTACTGCACTAATCAAAGATATCATCTAGCACTGGTTTCTGATGTCTGGATTGATCAAATAATTATAAAGGAATATTTTAGAACCTATGCATATGGTTATCGTATAATACATTCTTTTGACTCTGAATGCTCTAGGATGATCTAGGGTTAACTGTCAATCCTGACAAAGTCATCCATATTGTATTTCAATCTTTCAAATCTGTCACATGAATTATCCTAGCCAAGATTTTACTAAATTGCAATACAGTGATACATCTGTTGGGAATAGTGTCCCAAGCCAATCATCAGCCTGTTGATGGTTGTGCTCATTTTTGTATATGTACATAAATTATGAATTAATAAAAATTATTTTAGCATTTTTCATCACAAAATATTTCATCTTCTAATGAACTCCTATGTTGTGGTGAAGTCCTTAGGACTATTTAGACTTGACAAAAGAGGATTTGTCATTTAGTTCTTAAATCTGTTTGCGACCAAATGATACGTTGTTACCAAGGATGACAACGTTTATCAAGCATAGATCATTGTGTGCCATATAGGTTGGTTGTCCTCTTAACCAATGAGTGTGGAGATACTGGTATGGCATACAGGTGAGATGTAAGGGTACATCTACACTGAACTTGACCGACTCTGGAGCTATTTCTGCGGTCAAGATTTGCTCCGATGGAATATGGGTATAAATATCCCTCCGACCTGAGACCGCCATGATGACTTGCAAGCAACTCACTGCACTTAGGCACTGGACTACTTGAATTTCTAATTCAGTGATGGAAGGCTGCTGGGTGTAGTCAAGTGCTTGACTTGTCAGTGCATGTGTCAAGATGGGATTGACCACTTAATTTAGGAGCTGTGTACAGTCATGTTTCAATTTAGCAAAACTTTGGCCAGGGTAGTCTTTGTGAGGAGTCACAGGACTGTTTGAGTTGAGCATGATTCGGATGATCTAATCAGGGTTGACAGTTTAACCCTGAGTCATCCTAAACACAGAGGTCAAAAGGATGAATTATACAGTAACCATATTCACGTAGGTTCTGAGTGTTATGATTGCGACTATTCGACCTATCCAGTCATCGGGTACCATTGCTAGATGGTCACTTCGATTAGTATAGGAATTGGTTCCTGTGCTACCGACTTAGGTTCGAACCTGCGGGTCACACACATTAGAGGTTCCTATCTGATCTGATGGCTGATGAAGAGTCCTAATGCTCGTGGATATGAGTTCTATATGTCTGAGACTCTGTGATCAAGAATCAAGATTCTCTGATCATGAGTCCCACACATTTTGGGTACCGGGGTCAAGAGTCCCACTGGTTTGGGACTCTTCGATCAGGGTTACATATCGATGAATTCTGATGCCCGATTACCCATCAGATTTGGACTCAATATTTATGAGAGGTTTAATTAGTGATTTGATCATTAATTAACTCAATTTGATTGAGTAATTATTTTTGGATCAAGTCCAATTGAATTGGATTCAGTTGGGTTTGACCTGATTAGGTTAAGAGTTGACCTAATCATCGAGATGGTTTGGTCCCTGATTTGATCAGGGGTTGGGCTTAATCAATTATTGATTTGATTAGGATTTTATTGAGCCTAATTAAGTCTAAGTAAGTTGGGTTTAAATTAGTCTAATTGGGCCTAACTTATTTGGTTCAATTAGGTTGGTTTAAATAATGAAACCATCTTGACCCATTCTCCCTGCACCACCTCACTTCCACTGCGCCCATTTGAATTCACAAGAAGAAAGTTCTCATGAATTTTTCCTCACACAAAGCCCTCCTCACATCCTACTTTAATGCACCAAATGAGTGGATAAGGATGATTGGTTGGCCATTCAAATTCAAAACAAAGTTTGAATTTGAATGAGCAACCAATCTTAGCGCCTTGACCTTATCCTCTTTTAGCGCCCCATTTATTACATGAGAAAATGTTTCTCATGAAATCACTCACACACAAATTAAGCCACGCCCTCCTCTTCTCACGCCCTTAGTGGATAGGGATAAATTGGTTTCCATTTGAATTCAAAATTTGATTTGAATTCAAATGTGCAATTACTCATCTTTATCCTCTCACATGGATAAGATGTTTGACATTATTTTAAAAGGAGGAGAAGAGTGGGGTGTGTGCAAGAAAATTTTTGGAGAGAAAATCTGGGCGTGAGGAATCCTTGTGTGCAAGGTGAAGGTCAATATCATTCTGAGAGAAAAAGAAAGAAAAGAAAGAAAAAGTGTGCACAGGATTTCAGTGAGTTCTTCAGGGTTTCAGCCTGGAGTTCGGGAAGTGAGAAGGTGAGCTACGAGTGTCATGAGCCCACAAAATTTTAGGAAGATCTTCAACATCCTCTCAAGCACATCTGTTGATGATCTAAAGTATCTAAAGAATCGACAGACAATAATTGAAGGAGTTTGATCAGCATCGACCGTCGAAAGGGCTCTACAACGAGCTAGCACTCATGAAGAGTCGATCAGACTGGGAGCTTCATGTGGATGATCCACAGAGGTCAGATATGCTGTGTGGCTGCATCGTGATGATCAGACTCTCCTGACGGTGATCAAATTACGGCGATCTACTACCCACACAAAGGTATTGTGTTCTGAACACATTACAGTAAAGTATTTACTGTTCAAATTTGAATTTCAAATTTAAATACATGCATGCTATATATAATATTTAGATCCTAGTATAGGATAAATTCTTATTAATTAATTAGATTAATTAATAATTTACATGATAAAATAGTGATTTTGAAAACATTTTAAAATTATCATTTTACCCCTGCACTGAATTTTTTCTACAAATGGTATTAGAGCGGGTTCTTAGATATGATATATATATTTACATGCATAGATTAAGTTGTAATCTAAAAGTTTAAATTTAAAATTTGAAATTTAAAATTTGAAATTTGAATTTTGAAAGTTGTTCGAAATTCAAAATTCAAAAAAATTTGAAATTCAAAATTTGAATTTTGAATTTTGAAATTTGAAATTCAAAATTCAAAATTCAAAAATTTAAAATTCAAAAATTTGAAATTTGAAATTTAAAATTTAGTTGAAATTTCAAATTTGAAATTCAAAATTTAAATTTGAAATTTGAAATTCAAATTTGAAATTCAAAAATTTAAAATTTGAAATTTGAAATTTATTTAAAATTTGAAATTTAAAATTTAAAATTTGAAATTTGAAATTTAAATTTTGAAATTGGTATATTTAGATATACTTGATCCAAGTAGCAAGTAATCGAATTGGGTTGGTTGCCATGGCCATCCGGTCATAGGAGAAAAGTAGGGTTTAAAGGTCCTCTCTTCCCATTCGATGAGGTCTCCTATGGCAGTAGGGGTGTCGATGCAATTATATCCCATGCAGATAAAGTAGCGAAAGGAATATTCATGATTTATTTTGATTGAGTTATTTTTTATTATATAATTAGCAATAGGAATGCTATTTATGAAATATGCTGATCTATTTGTGTAATGAGTCAACATATTTGGTGAACAGAAAATAAAATCTTTCAAATTTGAAAATTATTTTCGAAATGCCAAACCCTGACCCATCAGCCCAAATACTTAATTAAAAGAATTAAGTGTTGTCTAGTAGGTCTAGAATTATGAATTAAGACCTAAGACAATTGCATAAACTTGTGGGTCAATGGGTTAGATGGATTAGGTCCATAATTGGGTTAGACCTAAGGTTAGCTTAAAGAAATGGACTAAATTAGAGTAATTGGTCAAATCTAATCAAAAGTTGAATTAGATTAGGTCAAGGATACTCTAGACTCAACTCCAATAGTTGTAGTTGAATGGGTCCATGTCTTTAACTAGACCAAGATGGACTTAATTCATGGCTACACGGTGGAACCCTATTTACTAAGTTGATCAAATTAAAACTAATGAACCGGTTGGTGTCTAAGGTAAGTTTGACAGTTTGACCAGTGGTTTTTAAGCGGGAGCTACTCGCAGTGATTCGATCTCTGACGAGTTAATGGCTTATCCCCACCATTGATCTCACTTACCTGGCCAACCTGATGAATTAGGTTTTGATTAGATCATTTGGTGATTAGGGCTCACCCATGTCATTAGGTAAATCAGTTTGACTGATTTAGGTGCTCCTAATGCCAGCTTTAAGTAAATCCTTTTTAATTTGACTTGGTGAAGTCAGTGGGAGGATTGAAATTGGCTGGATATTTTTTTCTCATCTATTCTTTAATAAAATCCTTAAAAAAAAAAATTAGGTCCTAAAAATGATTAAGTTATATTGATAACTAAGTCATAGCCTCCCATTAAGTGAGTGATAATGAGTCCATTAGTTTAATAATCATTGGAGGCCCAAAGGCCTGGTACTTATTGACTAATGAAATTATCATTTATAGTATGATAATTTGGTTCGAGTCTTTCTGATGGTGGTTAGGTTGGCCGACCAAAGTCGGGCTTGATCATTTATTGGTCTGATTCACCAAATCAAATCATGTTAATGGTTGGACCTAATCAGATTTTTTCAGTGGAGGCCAAAACCTACTGATTAAGTTCTGGGGCAAAATTAATTACTAGAAGTTGTTTAGAGAAACAACTGGTTATGAACCTACCCATAGATGCACATGGGCTGACCAACCAAAGTTGGACTCGTGTGTAATCTGTGTGGATTCTAGTACCCATTAAGGAATTAAAGTAATTCTTCGAATTGGAGGTTGAGGCTACCAATTCATAAAAATACTGGGAGAAACTTTAGACTAAAGTCCAAGTCTTTAGTATTAATAATTTATGTACTAATATAGGTCTGGTTTTTCTTTATGCAGCTATGGCCACTACTCTGTCGCTCTGGTCATTATTAGATAATGACAAGCTCATGAGACCTAATTTTGATAGCTGGTATCGAAAATTAAAAATCGTCCTTGAGCATGAGCGGATCTTTTATGTAGTAATGGATCCAGCACCTGAGGAGCCAGCCCTGAACGCTAGAGGGACGGTCCGAGATACTTACCAGAAGTGGCTCAACGACCGCACCAACGTCCGATGCATAATGCTAGCGGCAATGAATGATGAGTTCAGTCGTAGGTTCGAGAATGCCCAGCCACAGGAGATGCTTCAAATGTTGAACGACTCTTTTGGCATGCCTGACGATGTTGAAAGGCACAAAACTAGTTGTTTCATTTTCAATGCTCAGATGAGGGATGGAGCCTCAGTCACTGATCATGTACTGTACATGATCAAAATGATTGAGTGCCTAAGTAAATTGGGTTTTCTCCTGCACGAGTAGCTCGGTAAGGATGCGATCCTTAATTCTCTGCCCAAATCCTTCCTTCCCTTCCTTACTCATTTTCGAATGACAAAGCCTGCAATGAACTACCACGGCTTGTTGGGGTTGCTGCAGAACTTTGAGAAGGATCACCAGCTCCATAAGGAGTCGGTGAATGTTATGGGAGGGTCTTCTTCTGATCGTCGACCCTTTAAGAAAGGAAAGAAGAAGAAGAAGAAGAAGAATAAGAAGGTGCAGCTGCATGTTGGGACGTCTGCACAGGGTCAAACCAAGAAGCACAAGCCCGACCAGAGCCAGGTGGAGTGCTTCTTTTGCAAGAAGCAGGGGCACTGAAAGAGGAACTGTCCTCTATACATTGCCTCACTGGACCCGAACAGGCCAAAGAAGAAGCAAGGTACTTATATGATAACACCTTGCAACTTTTTCATTTGTAATACTACTGCCTAGGTATTGGATACCGGAAGCCCTTATCATATTTGCAATTCGATGCAGGGTCTGCAGGTCAGTAGGAGATTTGATGAAGGCGAGAGGTTCCTGAATGTTGGAGATGGAAGCAAAGTTCCAGTTCTAGCATTAGGAATCATGAACCTTGTAATCAATTCTCGAAATATAATTCTGAGTGAATGTCACTATTGTCCAAGCTTTTTATTAAATATTATTTCTGTAGGCCTTTTGGCCATGAACGGTTATCAATTTTTAATAAAAAAAAATATTTGCAATATCATTTTGAATGGTGTTACAATGTTTATTGGACAACTTTATAATGGAATTTATTTTCTATCACAACCTGTTAATGTGGTTCAAACCTCCAGTAAACATCCTAGAATAGATAATGTGTCAGAAGTCTACCTTTGGCACTGTAGGCTAGGTCATATCAATAAGAACAGGATAAACAGGTTGGCTCAAGAAGGAATTCTTGAAGAAGGTGATTGTGAATCACTTCCAACCCGTAAGTCCTGTCTTCTTGGTAAAATGACCAAGTCACCTTTTACTGGAAAAGGTGAGCGAGCCAGTGAACTCTTGGGTCTGGTACATTCTGATGTATGTGGACCCATAAGCTCAAGTGCAAGAGGTGGATATTTCTACTTCATAACCTTCACAAACGACCTATCGAGGTATGGATATGTCTATTTAATGAAGCATAAGTCGGAGTCGTTTGAAATATTTAAACTATTCTGAAATGAGGTAGAAAAATAAATTGAAAAATGTATTAAAACTCTTCAATCTGATCGAGGAGGTGAATACCTTTCCAATAAGTTTTTGATATATCTTGGGGAGAATGGGATTCTCTCTCAATGGACTTCTCCTGGAACACCACAGCATAATGGTGTATCTGAAAGGAGGAATCGAATCTTGTTGGACATGGTTCGATCCATGATGGGGTTTGCTGGTCTGCCGATCTCCTTCTGGGGATATGCGCTCGAATCGGCTTGTTACCTTCTAAATAGAGTTTCGAGTAAGTCTGTAACCAAAATGCCATATAAGATATGGATAGGACGTAAGCCAGTACTCTCGCACCTTATGGTTTGGGGGTGTCCGGCTTATGTTAAATGTTTAATTACGGACAAGCTAGGACCTAGGTCTGACAAGTGTAATTTTATAGGATACCCAAAAGAGACCAAAGGATATTATTTCTACCTAGCTGATGAGCAAAAGGTGTTTGTTAGATTTAAGGCAATCTTTTTAGAAAAAGAGTTCCTTGATGAAGGGACTGTTGCCTCTAAGGTCGAACTTGACGAAGTTCGACAGGTGGAAAAACCGACACAAGTTGCTGAACATGAACTGGATTTGATTAGATCAGATTCGGAGCCCATTGTTCAAGCACCCTTAAGGTGATCTGGTAGAATACCACGTCAACCAGACAGATACTATGGTTTTTTGGTTCGGGACGACGATGCTATCGAACTTAATGAAAATGATGAGGATCCGATCACCTACATGGATGCAATGCAGAGACCCGACTCTGAGAAATGGCTAGAGGCCATGAAATCCAAAATGGAGTCCATGAAGGTCAATGATGTGTGGACATTGGTTGACCCACCCGAAGGAGTAAAACCCATAGGGTGTAAGTGGATCTTCAAGAGGAAGAGGGGCGCAGATGGAAAGGTGGAAACCTATAAAGCCTGTCTGGTTGCCAAGGGATATCGTCAACGTTATGATATAGACTATGACGAGACATTTTCTCCTGTGGCAATGCTCAAATCCATTTGGATTATGCTTGCAATAGCTGCCCATCTGGACTATGACATCTGGCAGATGGATGTGAAGACAGCTTTCCTAAATGGAGAGCTGGATGAAGAGGTGTATATGATACAACCTGAAGGATTCACATCCACTGATGAGTCTAAGGTGTGCAGACTACAGAGGTCCATTTATGGACTTAAGCAGGCATCCCAGAGTTGGAACATATATTTTGATAGGACAATCAAGACGTATGACTTTGTTAAGAATGGAGAAGAGCCCTATATTTATAAGTGGGCTAATGGTCCAATAGTGGTATTTCTTGTATTGTATGTAGATGATATTCTCTTAATCGAGAATGATGTCCCTGCATTACAGGGAATAAAGATTTGGCTGTCGTCACAGTTCTCCATGAAGGATCTGGGAAAAGCTTCCTACATCCTAGGGATGAGGATCTATAGGGATAGATCTAAAAGGTTGCTTGGTTTATCCAGTCTACGTACATAGATACTATGCTGAAGAGGTTCAGCATGGAGAATTTTAAGAAAGGCTATCTACCGATAGGCCATGGAATTTTTCTCTCGAAGAGGGATTGTCCAACAACACCTCAAGAGAGAGAGCGTATGGGTAGGATTCCATATGCTTCGACAGTGGGATCTATCATGTACGCCATGAATTGTACATGACCAGATGTGGCATACTCACTAGGGGTAGTGAGTAGATATCAATCTGATCCAGGGGAGAATCACTGGAAGGTTGTTAAAACCATCCTGAAGTATTTAAGAAATACTAAGGACCAGTGGCTTGTTTATGGTGAATCAGACTTGAGACTTATAGGGTTTACAGACTCTAGTTTCCAGTCTGATCACGATGATAGAAAAAATATGTCGGGATTTATTTTTATCCTTAATGGTAGGGCTATCTGCTGGAAGAGTTCCAAGCAACACACAGTGACTAATTCAGTTTGCGAGGCAGAGTATGTCGCTGCATCAGATGCTGCCAAAGAAGCGATGTGGCTGAGAAAATTCATCATCGAGCTTGAAGTAGCACCCTCCCTTGTTGGTCCAGTTCTGCTCTACTATGACAGCTCTGGAGCCATTGCTCAGGCGAAGGAACCCAAGGCAAACCAGCGGACGAAGCATATTCTGCGCCGCTACCATCTCATTCGAGAAATTATGGATCGAGGTGATGTTGACCTTCTGAAGATCGATGGAAAGGAGAACCTGGCCGATCCATTCACTAAAGCCATTGCAGTGAAAGAGTTCGACGACTACAAGTTGAAGATGGGTATTAGATACTGCATCGATTGGCTTTAGGCCAAGTGAGAGATTGTTGGGAATAGTGTCCCAAAGCCAATCGTCAGCCTGTTGACGGTTGTACTCATTTTTGTATATGTACATGAATTATGAATTAATAAAAATTATTTTAGCATTTTTCATCACAAAATGTTTTATCTTCTAATGAACTCCTATGTTGTGGTGAAGTCCATAGGACTATTTAGGCTCGACAAAAGAGGATTTGTCGTTTAGTTCTTAAATCTGTTTGCGACCAAATGATACGTTGTTACCAAGGAGGACAACGTTTATCAAGCATAGATCATTGTGTGCCATATAGGTTGGTTGTCCTCTTAACCAATGAGTATGGAGATACTGGTATGGCATACAGGTGAGATGTAAGGGTACATCTACATTGAACTTGACCGACTCTGGAGCTATTTCTGCTATCAAGATTTGCTCCGATGGAATATGGGTATAAATATCCCTCCGACTTGAGACCGCCACGGTGACTTGCAAGCAACTCACTGCACTTAGGCACTGGACTACTTGAATTTCTAATTCAGTGACGGAAGGCTGCTGGGTGTAGTCAAGTACTTGACTTATCGTGCGTGTGTCAAGATGGGATTGACCACTTCAGTTTAGAAGCTGTGTACAGTCATATTTTAATTTAGCAAAACCTTAGCCAGGGTAGTCTTTGTGAGGAGTCACAGGATTGTTTGAGTTGAGCACGATTCGGATGATCTAATCAGGGTTGACAGTTTAACCCTGAGTCATCCTAAACACAGAGGTCAAAAGGATGAATTATATAGTAACCATATTCACGTAGGTTCTGAGTGTTGCAATTGTGACTATTCGATCGATTCGATCATCAGGTACCATTGTTAGATGGTGACTTCGATTAGTACAGGAATTGGTTCCTGTGCTACCAGCTTAGGTTCGAACCTGCAGGGTCACACACATTAGAGGTTCCTATCTGATCTGATGGCTGATGAAGAGTCCTAATGCTCATAGACCATGAGTCCTATGTATTGGAGACTCTGTGATCGAGAATCAGGATTCTCTGATCATGAGTCCCACACATTTTGGGTATCGGGGTCAAGAGTCCCACTGGTTTGGGACTCTTCGATCAGGGTTACATATCGATGAATTCTGATGCCCGATTACCCATCAGATTTGGACTCAATATTTATGAGAGGTTTAATTAGTATTTGATCACTAATTAACTCAATTTGATTGAGTAATTATTTTTGGATCAAGTCCAATTGAATTGGATTCAGTTGGGTTTGACCCGATTAGGTTAAGAGTTGACCTAATCGTCGAGATGGTTTGGTCCCTGATTGGATCAGGGGTTGGGCTTAATCAATTCCTGATTTGATTAGAATTTTATTGAGCCTAATTAAGTCTAATTAAGTTGAGTTTAAATTAGTCTAATTGGGCCTAATTTATTTGGTTCAATTAGGTTGGTTTAAATAATGAAACCACCTTGACCCATTCTCCCTGTGCCACCTCACTTCCACTTGAATTCACGAGAAGGAAGTTCTCATGAATTTTTTCTCACAAAAGCCCTCCTCACACCCTACTTTAATACACCAAATGAGTGGATAAGGATGATTGGTTGGCCATTCAAATTCAAAATAAAGTTTGAATTTGAATGAGCAACCAATCTTAGCACCTTGACCTTATCCTCTTTTAGCACCCCATTTATTACATGAGAAAATATTTCTCATGAAATCACTCATGCACAAATTAAGTCACGCCCTCCTCTTCTCACGCCTTTAGTGGATAGGGATAAATTGATTTTCATTTGAATTCAAAATTTGATTTGAATTCAAATGTGCAATTACTCATCTTTATCCTCTCATATGGATAAGACATTTGACATTATTTTAAAAAGAAAAGAAGAGTCGGGCATGTGCAAGAAAATTTTTGAAGAGAAAATCTAGGTGTGAGGAATCCTTGTGTGCAAGGTGAAGGTCAATATCATTTCGAGAGAAAAAGAAAGAAAAGAAAGAAAAAGTATGCGTAGGATTTCAGTGAGTTCTTCGGGGTTTCAGCCTGGAGTTCGGGAAGTGAGAAGGTGAGCTACGAGTGTCGTGAGCCCACCAAATTTTAGGAAGATCTTCAACATCCTCTCAAGCACATCTGTTGATGATCTGGAGTATTCAAAGAATCAACAGACATCGATCGAAGGAGTTCGATCAGCATCAACCGTCGAAAGGACTCTACAACGAGCTAGCACTCGTGAGGAGTCGATCAGATCGGGAGCTTCGTGTGGACGATCCGCAGAGACCAGACACACTATATAGCTGCATCGCGATGATTAGACTCTCTTGATGATGATCAGATTACGGCGATCTACTACCCGCACAAAGGTATTGTGTTCTGAACACATTACAGTAAAGTGTTTACTGTTCAAATTTGAATTTCAAATTTAAATGTATGCATGCTATATATCATATTTAGATCTTAGTGTAGGGTAAATTTTTATTAATTAATTAGATTAATTAATAATTTTTACTGTAAAATTATGATTTTGAAAAAGTTTTAAAATTACCATTTTACCCCTGCACTGAATTTTTCCCACAACATCAGCTCCTATAATCTGGAGAGGTCAATCCTATCTTGATCCACACACAGACTTCGTAAGTACTTGACTGTACCTACTAGCCTTCCATCCCTATATTAAAAATACAGATAGTCCGACATCAAAGTGTTGTGAGTTGCTTGTAAGTCACTATGGTGATCTCAAGTTTGAGGGACACTTATGTCCATATGCTTCATGAGCAGCTCTTGACAGCAAAATACTCAGTAGGTGAGTCACTTGTTGAGTGATGATGTACTCCTATATCTCACCTGTATGTCATACCAGTGTCACCACACTCCTTAGTTGAGCGGACAACCAACCCATATGGCACACAACGATCTCCACTCAATAAATATCATCATCCTGTAATGACGTATCATTCAATCGTGAACATATTTAAGAACTATATGATAAATTCTCTTTTATCGATTACTAACATAGTTCTAAGAACTTCATCACAACACGAGTTTTACAAGAAAGATGCAACTTTGTAATGAATAATGCTAAAATAACTTTTATTTATCAATCAATAATTCACGTACAAAAAAAATACAATTGTCCATATGATTGGTTTTAGGACATATTTCTCAATAACTCCTACTTGGACTAAAGCCAATGAGAGCAGTATCTTATACCCATTTTTCATTTGTGATCATTTAACTCTTTGATCTCGAGAGCTTTAGTAAAGGGATCGGCTAAGTTCTCCTTTCCATCGACCTTCTGAAGTTCGATGTCACCTCGATCCACGATCTCTCGTATCAGATGATAGCGGTGCAGAATATGCTTGATGCGCTAGTGTGACTTTGTTTCTTTCGCCTGAGCTATGGCTCCAGTGTTGTCACAGTACAGCAGGACAGGGCCATCAATAAAAGGTATAACTCCAAGCTCAATGATGAATTTTCACAACCACACCATCTTCTTTGCAGCATCAAATACAGCAATGTATTCTATTTTGCAAATAGAATCAGCCACAATATGTTACTTGGAACTCTTCCAGCAAATTGCTCTTCTATTTAAGGTAAACATGTAGTCCAACATGCTTTTGCTGTCATCACTATCTAACTGAAAATTGAAATCAGTATATCCCACAAGTTTTAGATCAGTATCGCCGTAGATAAGCCATGGTCTTTAGTATTTTTTAAATACTTAAGAGTTATCTTCACAACCTTCTAATGATTTTCATCCAGATCAGACTGGTACCTACTTACTATCCCTAGTGAATAGGTCATATCTAGCCTCATACATGTCATGGCATACATGATAGATTCCACTGCCGAAGCATATAGTATTCAACTTGTACGCTCTCTCTCCTGAGAGGTTGTCAGATAATCCTTCTTGAAGAGAGTAATTTCATGACCTATCAAAAGATAGCCTTTCTTAAAATTTTTCATATTGAACTGTTTCAACATGGTATCGATGTTCATGGATTGAGACAATCCAAGCAACCTTTTAGATCTATCCCTATAGATCTTCATCTTTCAGATGTAGGATGCTTCTCCTAAATTCTTCATGGAGAACTATGATGATAACCTCAGCTTCACACTCTATAAAGCTGGGATGTCATTTCTTATTAACAGTATGTCATCCACATACAGTATAAGAAAAATGACCACAGAATCATTAGCCCACTTATAGACGCAAGGCTCTTCTCTATTCTTAATGAAGCCATACATTTTGATCACCTTATCAAAATGCATGTTCTAACTCCTAGATGCCTGCTTAAGTCCATAAATGGACCTATTAAGCTTGCATACCTTAGACTTATCTGTGGATATGAACCCTTCAGGCTATATTATATATAGCTCTTCTTCCAGCTCTCCATAAAAAAAGGTGGTTTTGACATCCATTTGCCAGATCTCATAATCCAAGTATGCAGCTATAGCAAGTATAATCCTGATGGACTTGTGCATTGCCACAGAAGAGAACATCTCATCATAGTCAATACCATAATGCTGATGGTAACCCTTGGCAACTAGACGGACTTTATAGGTCTTTACATTTCCATCCGCTCCTCTTTTTCTTTTGAAAATCTATTTGCATCCTATGGGTTTATCCTTTTGGATGGATCAACTAGTGTCCATACACCATTGATCTCCATGGACTCCATCTCGGACTTCATGGCCTCAAGCCATTTCTGGGAGTCGGGCCTTTGCATGGCTTCCATGTAGGTAATTGGATTCTCATCATTCTTATCTAGTTCGATGGAGTCACCATCTCGAATCAAAAAATCATAGTATCTGTTCGGTTGATATGATACTCTACGGGATCTCCTCAATGGTGCCTCTACTAGCTCAGGATTTGATTCTCCAATCAAATTTGATTCTGTGTGTATCGATCCTTCCACCTCATGAACTTCATCAAGTTTAATTTTATAGGTATTAGTTCCTTCTTCAAGAAATTTTTTTTCAAAAAAACTATCCTGTTGCTGACAAACATATTTTATTCTTCAATGAGGTAGAAGTAGTACCCTTTAGTTTTCTTTGAGTATCCTATGAACAAGTATTTATCAAATTTAAGTTCAAGCTTATCTGTCTTTAAATGCTTGACATAAGTTGGACATCCCCAAACCCTAAGGTGTGAGAGCACCAGCTTACATCCAGTCCATATCTCATATGGAGTTTTATCGACAGACTTGCTCGATACCTTACTCAGAATATAGCAGGTAATTTCTAGCGCATATCCTAAAAAGAGATTGGCAGACTCGCAAAACCCATCATGGATCAAATCATGTCTAATAAAGTTCGATTTCTCCTTTCAGACCCCCCAATTATGTTGTGGTATTGCAAGAAGGGTCCATTGTGAGAGAATTTTATTCTCTTCTAGATATGTCAGAAAGTCACTGGTGAGGTATTCATCTCCTCAGTTTGATTGAAGAGTTTTAATACTCTTCCTAGTCTATTTCTCTACATCACTATAGAATCGTTTGAATATTTTAAATGATTTTGATTTATGCTTCATAAGATAGACACACTCATACCTTGATAAGTCATTTGCAAACATAATGAAGTAGTCGTATCCTCCTCTGGTGCCTATGTTCATAGGTCTACATACATCACTATGTATTAGATCTAGGACATCATTGGCTCTTTCACCATTTCTTTTAAAAGATGATTTAGTCATCTTACCAAGTAGATAGGATTCATAGGTTGATAATGATTCACAATCATCTATTTTAAAAGCATGCTCTTTGATTAACCTGTCAATCCTATTCTTGTTCACATGACCAAGCCTACAATGTCAAAGGTAGGATTCACTGTCATTATCCATTTTTGGATGTTTACTGGATGTGTACGTTACACCAACAAACTGTGATAATATGTATATGTCATGTCTTAATTATCCTCGTATAATTATAGTATCATTCATAATGATATCACAAAAATCATCATTTATTATAAACTTAAAATCAAGTTTGGCCAAAAGGCCTACAAAGATGACATTCATCAAAAAAGAAGGATAATAATGACAATCATCTAATATGACAAGACTGGATTTGAAAACAAGCTATAAAGTTTCCAAAGTCAGAGCTGGAACCAGGCTTCAATCTCCAATATTTAGGAACCACTCATCTTTTCTAAACTTCCTACTAACCTATAGTCCTTGTAATGAATTGCATATATTAGTTAGCTTTTCGGTATCCAATACCCTAGTAGTAGCATCACAAATAGAAAAATTATAAAGAGTTATCATATAAGTACCTTATGAAATAACTAATAACTTCTTTCTCTTATTCTTGGGCTTATTTGGATTAAGGGTAGCTATATAAGCAGGATAATTCCTTTTCTAATGATCCAGCTTCTTGCAAAAGAAGCATTCCGTCTGGCTCTTATCGAGTTTCGACATTTTTCTCTGCTTTGGATCAGTGGCATGATTTTTCTGCATCTTCTTTTTCTTTCTTAGAAGATTGATGACCTATTGATGGACCTCCCACAACATGCACCGGCTCTTTCTGGAGCTGGTGGTCCTTTGCAAAAGTCTGCAGTAATCCTAGCAAACCATGATAACTCACTGCAGACTTTGTCATTCTGTAATGACTCGAAAAGGGTAGGTAGAATTTTGGTAGCGAGTTGAGGATAGCATCCTTACCTAACTGTTCATGCAACAGAAAGTCAAGTTTGCTCAGATGTTCAATCTGCTCGATCATGTATAATACATGATGAAAGGAATATGTCCTACAAGTCAATCAAAATTTGTATTTTGATGGGTTTTCTTTATAATCTTCTAAACCCATGTATTGACTCTTTAAATAATAAAAGGTATTTTTCATCATATGCTGCATCTCACTTTTGTAATGATTATGATGAATTTCATAAATCAAGATAATGAGTTTAGGATTACGATGAGATCATACCTATGAGATCTAGAATCCTAAAAATCATGATTTAGAATATTCTTAGTCATAGAAGCATTGAGTAGGAGATCAACATTTTGGATAGACTAGCACTTCCTATGTATGCTCGATGGAGAGGGTGGCTGATCTCATAAGTTGCTTGTGTGAGATACTAATACAAAAAAATAGGTGCTCATTAGAGAATGAGTTCATTGAATTGATCCAACTTATGAAACATCTTATGGAATTTATTTACCTGTCAAAAGATATTTTCTTATAGTGGAAGTTGTGTATATAATCCTTTGACCTGAGACTACTATAGAATCTTATATACATGAATCCATATTTTTGATTCATACTCATTCATGACTTAGTCATGTATGGAGTATTCTGGATATGGTGGAATGTGTATGGAGGTTGTGAGTAGGTCAACATGAAATCGATTACTCCTGGTAAGAGGAGATCGCATCCTACTTGCTCTGATCGATTGATGATTTAGAAAGCCTCTGATCAAAGTAGAATAAAAATTAGAAAAAGTTTCTAATATTTTATTAATTGAATCATCATTTAAGATTGAAAAAAATATGAGTATGATATTGGATTTGACATCATTCCATATTCAGAGTCATATTCGGGGTGCAGGAAGATCGCAGGATCGAATTGCACGATAACTTTTCACTGAAGGATATTTTTGATATTTTTATCAAACTTTCATATCTTTCAAGTAGACATGATATATTGCTAGATGTCAATCTTATTTTATGGGTTTGATTGAATTAAAGAGTTTAACTCGATCGCCAATTAGAAAGAATTCTAATTGCTGAAATCAGGTTAGCGCGATTGGATCTAGATCGATTAGATTAAATTCTAATCAAATCAGATCGACTTGCACTAGAGCCCACTACTGACTAGATATGGAATCCAATAGATTACACACAAAGAAAATTGATTAGGAGTCTTATTGGATTAGATCATGTTTACAAAATAGATATGCTAGCACATGTTGCAAAAACTAGCTCCCTATTTTGAATCGAGTTTGAAATTGATTCCAAATTGGGATAATTAAAGCCAAATTAATTTAAACTAATTTTGAAATTGAGTTGGGGACCTTGGCTACATGTACCAAAAATTTGGAGGCAAGAAACCAGGTCTCCATGTGTCCAAATTTTTTCTTGCATGTGGGTGCAGTTTTTGTGTGCAAAAATAGGTTTCACATTCCATGAGATGGGACGCCCCTTCCTTGAGCTTATCCAATGTTCCATGATAAAATAAATTTTTTGATAATTTATGACTTGATTTTGAGCACAAGATATTTTTTGGAAGTTAAAATACCTTTTGGTTTAATCATGGAAATTTGTTGAATTTGAAAATCCTGCCAATTTGATCCATGCGCCTGACCAAGAGTCCAACTTATGAAGGACTCTAACCCAAGTGTCACACTACATTTTAATTTTATATTTTTTCCACACTATTAGCAAGTTAGTGCCTTCATTTTAGTTTATTGGATAGACAAAATTACTGATGGGTGGTGGAGAAAAATTGCACCAAGGGAAGCTGCGTGACGTATCAGAGAAACATCGAGAAAAATATTTCGAAAAGTCCTTCTGCACGAAGCATCTCTCAGATTTTTTCCAGATACTTGCCATATATCATGAGACTTCTGATGGGCATGGAAAATTGGCTATGGGTGTGAGAAATTTTTTGGAGCACGAGATGGTGCATGGAGGGGGCGCAAATCATTCCCGAAGGTAACCCATCGCAAAGTATTTAAAGGGGTCGCGCTAGGGATTGGATTCATTCAGATTTTCAATTCTTCCTTTCTTTCTAACATCCTCTCTCCATTATCCAATTAGTCTTTTTCTTCTCTTGTTAGGATAAGTCCAAAAATTGTAAGGACAAGTCTGATTTTAGGATAAGAGTCTAGGAAGAGAATTAAGGAAGACAAGGAGAGAAGAAAGATAAGGGATAGGAAGGCTAGGAGAAGAGTAAGAGGGTCTTGATGTTCTGGTATCCAAAAGAATTTTTAGAATGATAATTTTGAAGGAGAAATTATCTCAAAGAGTTGGTGTCCTGGTCATAGTCCTATGTGGATCACCGTTGGAGGGCGAACACTTGGACACCTGGTGGAGGTTCTGTCGAAATTTGGAT
The DNA here is from genome assembly GCF_000442705.2 of Elaeis guineensis. Lineage (NCBI taxonomy): Eukaryota > Viridiplantae > Streptophyta > Magnoliopsida > Arecales > Arecaceae > Elaeis > Elaeis guineensis. The sequence goes on along the minus strand of NC_026003.2, from coordinate 33,622,970 downwards.
TAAGCGCTGCAGGTATTCTTCTATAGCTTGAATTTAACTTTTGAATATATGTTATATATAATTATTAATTATCAAAAAGATGCTGATTTAAAAGTTTAATATTTAAAATTTTTTAATTTAAATTTTAAAATCCATTATGCTTTTGATGTGCATGTTCATGCGGAAACTCTACAGTGGTATCAGAGCAGGCTTTGTTTGATTCCATCATATATACATAATGTTTATGTGATGCATAGTATGATTCATCCTATAAAATGATTTATGTTATGTATTATGCTTTTATATGATGATATGAATTGATGCATATATGATGCACCACTTCATCATCCTGACATAAGATTATCCTAGCATAATGAGGTTATGCTGCAAGGTTGTCTTAGGATGATGAAAGTCTATATGTTGCACTTGCACATATAGAATATTTTAATATTGATACATAAATTAATATTATATAGTTAGAATGTGCATGAGACCAAATAAAAGCTCTCATTAAAAATTATATTAAGTTGTAGTGATATACAACTAGGGGTTAACCAATTCTTGATCAATTGATCAATTGGTATCTAGAAAAGTGCTACAGGTGGTTCTTTAATTGGTTCTGTTGTTTGACTTGATCAATTTACTGGTGTCTAAGAAAGGCAATGGGAGAACCCTCACCTTACTTATCTAGCCAATTTGATTAAGCGATCTTGATATTGAAAAATCCTAATATTGAAAATACTACTGGGGGCCTTCCTTCATGCTAGATTAATGTTACATCATGAACTATAGCTAGCTTGTTGTGTTACCATAAGGCTTGTCATAAGAATTGATATAACATAATCCTGATGTATAAAAAATGCTTACGATAATTTTGGATGTACTACTTTGTTGTGGTGACACAAAGACAGTTATATTCAATTTGACTGTATTGAAATGAAGGGTCTAACTTAACTAATATATTATAGCTTATTGTGTTAACACAAGACTAATAATATTTTAGAGGTCAAGATATGATATTGTGAATTGCATGAGATGCAATTGGAAAGAGTTTCCTACCTATGAACTCATAAGGGTTTGTTTTGTTAACACAAGATCATTATGAGAAATTAGGGTCTCAATCTGACTAAGATTAATATGTAATATATCTCGTTTGTCATATTAGAGGGTTATGATGTTCGATAAAAAAATGGAAGGCATAATTAAATCTAAAGATCTAATTTAATTGTATAAGTCAATATGAGTTGTTTGCTTATGTAATGTTCTTTATTCATTGTAGATTAAATTCTACAAATGGCATCTTCACTATCATTGTGAGAAATTTTAGATTCCAACAAGTTGATCAGTCCCAATTATGTAGATTGGTTGAGAAATTTAAAGATCGTATTCACTCAGGAGAAGCTCTTTTATATTCTTGATATCTCCGAACCACAAGAGGTTAGGGATGAGGCCACAGAAGAGGAGGTATCCACATACAGGATGTGGAAGAATGACAGTTTGACTATCAAGTGCATCATACTAGCCTTTATGAGCAATGAATTGTAGAGACAGCATAAGAGTATGGATACTCAATCCATACTCCTCAATCTCAAAGAGTTGTATGGAGAACGAAGTAGGACTGCTAGATATGAGATATCTAAGCAGTTATTCTTGAAAGAATTATGTCCTACAAGCCAATCGCATATGAAATGTGATAGGATATTTATTGTAATTTATCTTCCAAACTCATGTAATTGACATTAATATTATTAATAAAATTGATATTTTTGATTCATTATATGTTGCATCTTATTAATTTTAAGATTATAATGAACCCCATAGATCTAGGCAATGATTTTAGGACCGTAATGAGATCACGTCAGTGAGACCTAAATCTTTGATAGTCCTGATCTAAAATATTCCTAGCCGTTGGTATATTAAATCGGGGATCAATAATATCGATAAGACTGGCATGCCCTATGTATGCTCAGAAATGAGGATGGTTGATCTCATAACCACTTGTGTGGTGATACTAATACAAAAATATGGGTGCTCATTAGAGAATGAGTTCACTGAATTTACCTATGAGAGAATAATCAGATGGAGTCTTATTTATATGTCAACTGATAATTCTCTAGTGGGAGTTGTGTAAGTGATCTTTTGACCTAAGGTCACCATGGTACTTTGTGTACATGGATCCATATTTTGGTTCACTACCTAACTTGGTTCTCTAATCCTTGTGTAGGGTGTTCTGGATATGGTGAAGTATGCATGGAGGTTGTGAGTGATCAATAAGAGATCAGTCATTCCTAATAAGGGGAGCGAACATCCTATGTGATCTCATAGGATGGTGATTCTGGAAGTCTTTAGCCAAAGTAAGGTGATAATTAAAAAAAAAAATTTAATATATTATCAACTGAATCATCATCTTCAGATCGAGATACATAAAGATAAGTGATTGGGTTTGACGTATTACCATGTCCACAGCTCATCTGGGATGTTGTTTGACTGAAGGATTGAATTACACAAAAACTTGCCATTGAAGGATATTTTGATAATTTTTTATTAAAATTTTAAATTTTTTAGATAGTCATGATATATTTTTAGATGTCAATCTTGACTTGTGGGCTTGACAAAACTTGAAAGAATTTGATTTTGGAATCAATTTGGAAGAGTCCAAGTTGATTGGGACTCTTCGGGTGACCTAATCTCATCAGATTAGGGTTACGTTGAAAGTCCGGATCCACTGCTGTCTAGATTTGAAACCAAATGGGTCACACACTTTGGGATTTGGTATTAGTATGATTTAATTAGAGTTTAATATAAATTCTATCGATTAATTTGATATGCTAGCACATTGTATTAACCTAAGTTCCTAAATTGGTTTGGTTCAAAGTATTTGAGCTAACCTAGACCAGTTGGTTTTGACCTAATGGGATTAGGTCAATTTGCATTGGATTCTTATTTAACTTAGACCAATTTCAAGTGGAGAAGAACTCCTCCATGTTCACCAAAACCCACACAAAAGTATAATTACCACCCACCACAAATCAGCATGAGAAATAAAGAGTCCTTCTTAAAGAAGGCTCTTTATTAAACGCGTTGCCTTAGATGATAAATCAGAAATCTTATGTTTTGATGCCAAAAATTAATAAAATTTTTGTGGCATGTAGAAAAAGAATATTTATTCTACTCCAAGTATCTAAATTATCAAAAATTTACTCAATAAATTTATTTGGCACATGGGAAGTTGGAGCGTCAAAAGTTTGCACCCCTTCATCCCATGTAACATCCCCTGGTCCTTTATTTATAAGGGATGTCCTAGATAGCTTTTGGTAGAGATTTTTAGATGACCTAGAGAGAAGGAATGTGGAAATCATAATAAAAAATATGAAAGAATTCTGAAAAAAAAAAAAGAAAAATTTGAGTGGCAAAAGTTGCTACAAGGGTGGTGAGATTTTTAGCAAGTGTTGTTGGAGTGCCCTAGGATTTAGTTTTTTCATATGTTAGAGCTAAAAATTAAATCCTAGGTTATATGACATCTAAAGAGTATCTTCTTGATATTATTTTGGTGGCAAGATCAAAAGCAACTGGATTTTGATGCGATCATGACACAAGTTTGAAGCCGACAGTGTTCTTAAGAAGACAAGGCTGCGACTGCACACCAGTTGGGAAGGATCTTGGCCAACTTTTGTGTGGATCATCATTGGAGGACTTCTACCTTAGGGTCTTGTAGAGAACACCAACATGCCACTTTTTTATTTTAGTTAAAGTATAATATTCTACCTTTTTGCATGCTTGAATTTACTTTGATCATGTTCGGCAAGGTGATTCTAGGATTTTGGATTCGGTTCGATAGTTTTATTTGATATAGCTATTGATTTGAGTATTTTAAAAAATTTTAAAAATTACTTTTTACTATGTGGTCAGAATCCAATAGTAGTATTAGAGCCACCCTTATCTGATTCGATCAAACAAGTACAATATAGTAGCTTAGACTTATTCTTATTCATATCCTGCCAAAAATGTAGCATTATTTTTTCATCGATTCTTCAAACTCAAAAAAATATTTTTGACTATTTATGAACCATGATTCTAAATTTTAATTATTAAATTATATATTTATAATAATTCAAAATTTTATTATCATGGTTGCATGATGATTAAATCAATGTATAGCTAATAAGGATGTTATGCATGCCTAATTAGATTAGAGTATGTTATATTATATGAATTTGTTAGTCATATGTTATAACTTTGATTGCACCCTTATATATTTTTTGGCATGATAATGTGATTGCTATTTTGAATAGTAGAAGTATGCAAATTTGCATAATTTATAGTATATATTTTATACACTTATATAGTTAGGATGTGTCGAGACTAGTTTAAAGTCCCTCATAAAATTATATTAAGTTGTAATGTGAGGATTCACTTTTAAATCAAAAATCAAATTCTTAAGATCAATTAGTGTCAAGAAAAATATGAAAGGTGATTTTCTAATTAGGTTTGTATGCTGGCCTGGCCAACTCTATTGGTGTCTAGAAAAGCTACAGAGAGCCTTCCACCTACTTAGCTGGCCAATTTGATCTTCTTGAATTTCAGACTTAGATTGATTAGTGATGTAGACACTACAAGGGTCTTCCTTCAAAGTTAGTTGATAGAGTATGTCAAGATCTTAGTGAGCTTATTGTGCTATTCATAAGGCTTACTATAGAAATTGACATGATGTTGATCAAGTGCATATTGATGCTTATGGCATATTTGAATAGTGTTGCTTTGTTGTGCTATCCACAAGGACAGTATTATTTAAGTATGACTATATGGGATTGAAGGGTCAACTTAACTAGAACACTATAGTTTGTTGTGCTATCCACAAGACTATATGTGATCTAGAGGCCAGAATAAAAGATGTTGAGAATTGTAAAGGTACAATTGGTAAAGAATTACCTACTCTTGAACTCATGAATACTTGTTGTGCTATCCGTAAGGTGTTTGTGAGGAATAGAAATCTCAACCCTACTAAGAAATATTAGTATATTTTTCGATTTTCATATTTGAGGGCTATGAAGTTCGATAAAATAGTGAGAGACACAATTAGATAAAAGTCCTAGTCTAGTTGTGATTATCTTCATGAGTTGTCCGCCTATATTGTGTTCTTGTCATTGTAGATTAACTACACTTATGGCATCCTCACTGTCCCTTAGAGGTGTTCTAGATACTAACAAGTTGATCGGACCCAACTATGTCGATTGGTTAAAGAACTTGAGAAATGTTCTCACTCAGGAGAAAGTCTCCTACATTCTGGATATATTTGCTCCAGATTCTCTTGGGGAAGATACTTTCGAGGAAGAAAGGGCCACACACAAAATGTGGAAAGATGACAGTGTGACTGTCAAATGTATCATGCTTGCCTCCATGAGCAATGAGCTCTAGAGACAGCACGAGGACATGGATTTTGAAGTAGTTGTTCTATGCCCGTATGACTGAAGGCTCTTCCATGCAAATGCATGTCCTAAAGATGATTGATTTGATCACTCATTTGGGACAGCTGGGTTTTGCCATGGATGGTGAATTGAGTTAGGATTTGATCCTGCAGTCTCTTCCTGACTTCTTTTCTCAATTTATCATTAATTATCATATGAACAAACTGAACATCAACTTGCCTGAGCTACTGAATATGTTAAAAATAGCAGAGAGCCATTTCAAGGGTGAAAAGGCTCAGGTTCTTCATGTTGATAAGATTAGCAAGAAGAAGGTGACGAAGGGTTCTAAGAAAAAGCTGAACCCTAAGGCTGGCATCTCCAAGAAGAAGGTGAAGAAAATTTTCACCAAAGGTACTTGTTATCACTGTGGCAAGGAGGGCCATTGGAAGAGAACTTGCAAGGAGTATCTTGCAACCGTGAAATCAGCAAATGTTGCTAAAGGTTTGTATATAATATAAACTAATTTATCATTAAGTACTTCAATGTTAGATTCTTGGGTATTGGATATCGTTTGTGGTTCATACTTTTGCAAATCATTGCAGGGTCTACAGGAAATAAGGGATCTGAATAAAGGTAACTTCGAGCTGTTCGATGCAAGTAGAGAGTCCATTCAAGCTGAAGCCATAAGAATCAGGGTTTTGAAATTTCTTCAGAAAAAATTTTGGAACTAAAGACCTATTATTATATTCTAAATATTGTTAGAAATATTATTTCTGTACCATTATTATTGGAATAAAATTTTGAAATAATTGCAAAGAATAATGATTGTTCTATATATTTTTCTAATGAATACTATGGAAGTGCTTTTATTGATAATGGTCTTATATTTTTTTTACTTAATGATAATGTGCTTCATGTTGATAATATGAAGAAAAAAAAAAGAGGATGTGAATGTCACATACGTTTGGCACTGCCGACTTGGCCATATAAATAAGTCAAGGATTAACAAGTTATACAAAGATAATTTTTTTGATCTTTATGATTATGAATCATATGAAACTTGTGAATCTTGCCTCATAAGAAAAATGACTAAGACTCCATTTACTGGACATGGAGATTGGACGAGCGATATTTTGAACCTTGTACATACTGATGTGTGTAGTCCAATGTCAATTCAAGCCAGAGGTGGATACTCTTCATCACATTTACTGATGATATGTCTAGATTTGGATATGTATATTTAATAAAATATAAATCCAAAGCCTTTGACAAATTTAAACAGTATAAAGAATAGTCGAGAAATAAATTGGTAAAAATATTAAAGCTCTTCGATCGGATCAAGGAGGAGAATACTTATCTAGTGAGTTCCTAGATTATTTGAAACAAAATGGTATACTCTCTCAATGGATACTTCCTTATACTCCACAATTAAATGGAAATGCAGAAAGGAGGAATCGCACCTTATTAGATATGGTGCGATCCATGATGTGTTTCATGGATCTTCCATTATCCTTTTGGGGATACGCCCTCGAGGCTGCAGCGTATATTTTAAATAAAGTATCTTCAAAATCTATTTCTAGCACTCCATATGAAATATGAAAAAGAAAAAAAATCCAATCTTAAGATTTAGGGCTCGCAGCTTATGTGAAAATATTGATGGATATAAGTTGGATGCTTGATCAGAAAAATACAAGTTTGTAGGTTATCCCAAGGAGAGTATAGGATACTACTTCTATAACCCTACTCAACAAAGGGTGTTTGTTGGTAGGCATGCCATTTTTTTAGAGAAAGAGTTTATCCAAGGAGGAGGCAGTGGGAGGTCTGTTGAACTGGAGAAAGTTCAAAACCTACAATCCATCCAGGATTCACCAGATGGTTTTCAACCAAATGTGCCCATTGTTGAGGCACAGCCACTACACACACCTCCTCTCCGAAGGTTGAGTAGAGTGCATAGTGTACCACTCAGGTATGGATTTATCAATGAGAATGATAACACAATCCACATCATTGAGAATAATGAGCCTACGACCTATTCGAAAGCTATCATGAGTAGTGACTTTGACAAGTGGCTCAATGCCATGAAATCCAAAATAGACTCCATGTATGCCAACCAAATTTGAATGTTGGTTGATGCGCCTGAGGGTGTGACCCCAATAGGCTGCAAATGGATCTTCAAAATGAAGATTGGAGCAGATGGCCAGGTAGAGACCTATAAGGCCAGGCTTGTGGCAAAAGGTTTCAGACAAAAACAAGGTGTTGATTATGAATAAACTTTTTCATCGGTAGCCATGCTCAAGTCTATTCAGATAATGCTTGCTATTGTAGCATACCATGACTATGAGATCTGGTAGATAGATGTCAAGACTGTCTTCCTCAATGAAAACCTTAAGAAAGAAGTCTATATGACTCAACCAGAAGGATTTGTCTCAAGTGGGAGAGCAAATCAGGTATGCAAGCTGAATAGATCCATATATGGATTAAAGCAAGCATCGAGGAGCTGGAACATCCATTTTGATGAGACAGTCAAATCGTTTGGCTTCATCAAAAATATGGATGAATCTTGTGTGTGCAAAAAGAGTAGTGAGAGTGCTATTGTCTTCTTGATCTTGTATGTGGATGAAATACTACTTATTGGGAATGATATCTCGATGTTGCAATTAGTCAAGACTTGGCTATCACAAAAATTTTTCATGAAAAACTTGGGTGAAGCATCCTATATACTTGATATAAAGATCTATAAAGATAGATTGAAAAGGATGCTAGGCTTATCTCAGTCTAGGTACATTGACCTTGTGTTGAAGAGGTTCAACATGGAGGAAAGTAAAAGAGGTTATTTGTCCATAGGTCATGGCATACAACTCTCTAAGAAGATGTCTCCTAAGACACCTGAATAGAGAAATAGAATTAGTTCTATTCCTTATGCTTCGACAGTAGGATCAATAATGTATGCTATGTTATGTACCAGGCCTGATGTGGCTTATGTCTTGAGTATTGTATGCAGATTTCAGGCTGATCCCGAAGAGGATCATTGGAAAGCTATAAAAAATATACTTAAGTACTTGAGAAGAACTAGAGATATTTTTCTAATATATGGTGGATCTGATTTAAAACTGAAAGGTTATACCAATTCTAGTTTTTAATTTGATCTAGATGATAGCAAATCAATATCTGGATATGTGTTCACCTTGTATGGTGGTGCAGTAAGTTGAAAAAATTTCAAACAACAAACTGTTGTTGACTTGGTCACTGAGACAGAGTATATTGCTGCAAGTGAGGCTGCTAAGGAGACCGTCTGGATAAAAAAATTCATCACAAAGTTGGGTGTCGTTTCAAGGATTGAACAATTAGTGCCTCTTTATTGTGATAATACTGGGATAGTTGCTCAAGCCAAAGAACCAAGGTCTCATTATAAATCCAAGCACATCCTAAGACAATTTCACCTCATTCGAAAGATAGTCGAAAGATGAGATGTGATCGTGGAGCGTGTTGACACCAAAAATAATATAGCGGATTCATTCACTAAGGTCTTGTCAATGCAGCAGTTTGACCGTCACCTTGATAGCATGGATATCAAGTATAGGGGCGATTGACTTTAGTGCAAGTGGGATATTGAAAGAATTATACCCTACAAGCCAATCGCATATGGGATGCGAACGGATGTTTATTGTAATTTATCTTCCAAACTCATATAATTGATATTAATATTATTAATAAAATTGATATTTTTGATTCATTATATGCTGCATCTTATTAATTTTAAGATTATAATGAACCCCATAGGTCTGGATAATGATTTTAGGACCGTGATGAGATTACGCCAGTAAGACCTAAATCTTTGATAACCCTGATCTAAAATATTCTTAGTCGTTGGTACATTGAGTCAGAGATCAATGATATCAGTAAGACTGGCATGTCCTATTTATGCTCAGAAATGAGGGTGGTTGATCTCACAACCACTTATGTGGTGACACTAATATAAGGATATGGGTGCTCGTTAGAGAATGAGTTCACTGAATTGACCTGCGAGAGAATAATCAAATGGAATCTTATTTACATGTCAACTGATAATTCTCTAGTGAAAGTTGTGTAAGTAATCTTTTGACCTGAGGTCACTACGGTACCTTGTGTATATGGATCCATATTTTGGTTCACTACCTAACTTGATTCTCTAATCCTTGTGTAGGGTGTTTTAGATATGATGAAGTATACATGAAGATTGTGAGTAATCAATAAGGGATCAGTCACTCCTAATAAGGGGAGCGAACATCCTATGTAATCTCATAGGATGGTGATTCTGAAAGTCTTTGGCCAAAGTAGGATGATAATTAGAAAAGAGTTTTTAATGTATCATCAACTGAATCATCATCTTCAGATCAAGATATATAAAGATAAGTAATTGAATTTGACATATTTTCATGTCCACAGCTCATCTGGGATGTTATTTGACTGAAGGATTGAGTTACACAAAATTACCACTGAAGGATATTTTGATAATTTTCTATCAAAATTTTAAATCTTTTGGATAGTCATGACATATTGCTAGACATCAATCTTGACTTGTGGGCTTAATAAAAGTTGAAAGAATTTGATTCTGAAATTAATTTGAAAGAGTCCAAGTTGATTGGGACTCTTCGGGTGACCTAATCTCATCGAATTAGGATTACGTCGAAAGTTCAGATCCACTACTGGCTAGATTTGAAACCCAATGGGTCACACACTTTGAAATTTACCTTGATCTAATTTAATTAGAGTTTAATGTAAATTCTATGGGTTAATTTGATATGCTAGCACATTGTATTAACTCAAGTTTCCAAATTTGTTTGGTTCAAAGTATTTGAGCTAACCTAGACTAGTTGGTTTTGACCTAATGGGATTAGATCAATTTGAATTGGATCCTTATCCAACTTAGATCAGTTTCAAGTGGAGAAGAACTCCTCCACATTCACTAAAAACCACACAAAAATATAATTTCTGCCCACCTCAAATCAGCATGAGAAATAAAGAGTCCTTCTTAAAGAAGGCTCTTTATTAAACACATTGCCTTAGAAGATAAATAAGAAATCCTATGTTTTGGTGCATGGGAAGTTGGAGCACCAAAAGTTGGTGCCCCTTCATCCCATGTAACATCCGCTGGTCCCCTATTTATAGGGGACACTCCAGATAACTTCTAGTGAGATTTTTGGGTGAGCTAGAGAGAAGGGATGTAGAAATCATAAGAAAAAATATAAAAAAATTTTGAGAAGAAATAGAGAAGAATTTGAGTGGAAAAATTTGCTACAAGGGTGGTGAGATTTTCAGCAAGTGTTGCTAGAGTACCCTAGGATTTGGTTTTTTCATGTGTTGAAGCTAAAAATTAAACTTTAGGTTATGTGATATCTGAAGAGTGTCTTCTTGGCGTCATTTAGTAGCAAGATCAAAAGTAACTAAGCTTTGGTACGATTGTGATGCAAGTTTGAATCCGATAGTGTTCTTGAAAAGACAAGGCTGTGGCTGTGCATTGGTTGGGAAGGACCTTGGCCAACTTTCATGTGCATCACCATTGGAGGACTTCTACCTTGGGATCTTGTGGAGAACACCAATGTGCTACTTTTCTATTTTAGTTAACATATAATATTCTATCTCTTTGCATGCTTGAATCTTTGATCGTGTTCGACAAGGTGATTCTAGGATTTTGGTTTCAGCTTGATAGTTTTATTTGATATAGCTATGGATTTGAGTATTTTAAAAAATTTTAAAAATTACTTTCCACTGTGTGGTCGGAACTCAACAATTTCATGCTTAAATGACTAAGGGGTCATCCGTACAAGACCATGTTCTAAAGGTCATTGATCTGATCACTAGATTGGGTCAACTAGGCTTTGTGATGAATGGAGAATTAAGTCAGGATTTGATCCTGCAATCTCTCCTTGAGTCATTTGCTCAGTTTGTTATGAACTATCACATGAACAAACTGAATGCCTCCTTGCCTGAGCTGTTGAATATACTCAAGACAGCTGAGAGCCATATTAAGAAAGAAAAGGCTCCACTTCTTCTTGTGGGTAAAATCTCTAAGAAGAAGTCAGGTTTTAAGGGTTCAAAGAAAGCACTAAATGTTGGGAAATGTGTCCCAAAAAGCCAATCGTCAAGCTGTTGACGGTTGAGCAACCAAGTATTGTAATTGATTTGTTAATAAATAAAATATATTTGGCATCTTCATCATAAGCTTTCATCTTCTAATGAACTCCGTTGTTATGATGAAGTCCTTAGGACTATTTAGATTCGATAAAGAGAGGATTTATCGATTAGTCCTTAAAACTGTTCACGACCAAATGATAGGCTGTTAATAAGGTCGACAGCTTCTATCGAGCATAGGTCGCTGTAGGCCATATGGGTTGGTTGTCCTCTTAACCAAAGAGTGTGGAGACACTGGTATGGCATACAGGTGAGATGTAAGGGTACATCATCATTGAACGTGACCAACTCCAGAGCATTCTGCTGTCAAGAATGTCTCTGATGGGATATAGGTATAAGTGTCCCTTAGACTTGAGATCACCTCAGTGACTTGCAAGCAACTCACTGTGCTTTGGTACCGGACTAACTAAATTTCTAATTCAAGGATGGAAGGCTTCTGGGCACAGTCAAGTACTTGCGAAGTCAGAGTGTGATCGAGATGGGATTGACCACTCCAAGAGTTGGAGAAGAATGAGTCGCTGTATTTCAATTTAGCAAAACCTTGGCCAGGGTAATCCATCAGATGGATTTGATATTTTGAAATACAATGTGGACAACCTGATCAGAGTTGACAGTTGAGCTCTGGGGTGTCCTATGATCATTTTGGTCAAGGGGATGAATTATATGAAAACTATATCCGCATGGGTTCTAAGGATGTTGTTCTACACATTCGACCTATCCGGACGTCGGGTACCATTGCTAGATGGTCACTTCGATTGGTATAGAATTTGTTCCTATGCTACCGGCTTAGGTTTGGACCTATGAGGTCACACACATTAGAGTTCATGATCCGATCGGATGGTTGATCAACGATTAAGAATCATTATAGGGTTAAATAATCAATACGATTGACATTTAACCCAGTGCAAGTGTTGCAGGAGGATCGATTAGCAATTTGATTGCTAATTGGCTTAATTTGATTAAGCCAATGAGATGAGATTAAGTCTAATTAAATATGATTTAATTAGATTTGGTTTGGGCTTGATTGGATCAAGTCCAATTGGTTTATTGGATAAGCCAAGTGCAAGGAAAGACTAGTCCTAGTTCAACTAGGACTTGGGTCAATCTAATTTCTAATTTGATTAGAAAATTAAATCAGATTTAAATCTAATTTAATCTGATTAAATTAGGTTTTAATTAGGTTAAGACCTATTTTAATTGGGTTGATCTAATTTTGATTTGATTTGGTTTGGAAAATCAAATTAAAACAAGTTATGAGACAGAATCCTAGTAGGACTAGGATTCCACCTTGCGCCACATAAACCTTCTCCACGCCCTCTCTCTATTCAACGCCAATCTCCACTTATTTTGTGTGACAAAAGCCTCTCCCAGATCTCTCCCACGTTCACAAAAGGTCTCCTCTCTTCTTTCTTACATGGAAGGTGATTTGGATCAAATCTAAAAGGAATAAGTTTGGATTTCGAATTCTATGAGATAGAGTTTTAGAAATCCAAAACTCTTTCAATTTTGCACCGAATTTATCCAAATTTATTTTGGAATTTTCGTAGCTTTTAGGGTTTACATTGTGCACCCTTTTCTGTTGATCCATCCATGAAAATATGAAGGAGGTGCTCAAGAGTTGGGCGTCCCTTTACTTGCCATGTTTGGATAAGCCTTGACTAGGTGTTTGACCTAGACAAGGACTCTACCATATCTCTCTATATAAGACGAGTTTATTCGTGAAATTTTAGGAGGAGATATCTTTTCGAGAGACCTTTCTGCCATCCAAAAATCAGAGAGAAATACCTTTGGGTCGTGGAGATATAAAAGATGCAAGTTTGGGCATTTAGAGAGAAAAACGTGAAGAAGAAGAGGGTCTTCTTCTAGGGTTTTTATTTTCATATCTTTCCTCCTTCCATCTTGAGTTTCCTGAGAGTGTCTCAGATCTGAAACTCCTCCTTCTACTTTCCATCTTTGGAAGAGTCCAAATCAAGAAGAAGGAGGCACCTGATCAACCATCAAAGAAGGATCAGCGCAGTACTAGCATACTGTGCTGATTTCCTGAAGCAGGACTTCTGATCGAGATTCGTGGGCTCGTGTGGACGACTCCTAGAGGCCGGACGCGTGTGCGGCTTGCAACATCATCCTCAAGCCCAGATCAGCAAGGTTAGAATGTCTAACTTGCAAGGTAATAGATCTGATCTATTATTTAATACATACATTAGATGTAGTATAAAAACATGTTGATATGATCAACATGTAGTTCATGCTATATTTATATATTTTAATTTTTGATTTAATACTATGTAATAATATGTAATAGGATCTTAGATCTAGGGATTTTTTATCTTAGAAAATAAATTTTGATTTATTTTAGTTTTCCGCTGTATGATCTTGAAAAAGTTTCAAGATCTAACCCTCTTTTTCAAGATCTAACCCTGAAACCCTAGATCTGGTTCCTTCAATTGGTATCAGAGCCAGATTCTTTATTACATGATTATTTATACATGCTTAGATTATTTCTTAGATTAGATCTAATTTATAACCTGATTATTAAATCTAAAATTAAAATTTTAGATCAATCACAAACTGCAAGGTTGTCCTGCTGTAAGGTTTACCCCTTACAGTGCAAAGGTTGTCCTAGTTTGTGTAGATCTATCTTTAATCATAAATTTGTTAGATATGATCTAGATTAAATTTATGATTTATTAGATTTAAAAGATGTTTAAATCTAAAATAAAATCTCTTTGTTAATAATTTTTGTGCAAAGAAATTGTTGAAAGTTGAAATTGTTTCAATTACATGAACCTGTTTAGATTAGATCTAAAGTAGTTTCATGTTTATTTCACTTGCATCTTGATTCGGAATCAAACATGCAATATGGTTAATAGAATCATATTGTAAAATTATTTTACAAATATGAAAATAATTTTTTGAAAAGCCAAACCCAACCCTCAGCCCAAAACTTAATTAAGAATTAAGAAGTTGTTTGATTAGGTTCTAGGATTGTGAATTGAAGAACCTAAGACATAAATCATAACACATTGGGTTAATGGGTTAGTGAGAATTAGGTCCATTAATTGGGTTAGACCTATGGTTAGATTAAAGATGGACTTAATTAGAGAATTGACTAAATCTAATCAATTATTGTCTTAGATTAGGTCAAGGATTCTCTAGATCAATTACAATAGTTGTAGTTGGTCAAGTCCATGTCTTTAACGAGAACCAAATGGACTTGATTCTTGGCTAAGCGGTCTAGCACGAACTGTTAGGTTGATCTAATCGAAACTAATTAAACCAGTTGGTGTCTAAGGTAAACCAGACCGGTGGTTTTTAATTGGGAGCCCGCTTACCTGGCCATTTTTGATGGTGTCTAAGGCAAGCTTTGGCAGACCCTCCCACTGATCGAACTTACCTGGCCTCTTGGTGAAATTATGTTTTGATCGGATCACTTGACTATTCGAGCTGACCCATGTCAGCTAGGTAAATCAGTGTGACTGATTTAGGTGCTCCTAGACCAGCCCTTTTAATGGTCTCCCTTAAGCTGACTTGGTGAAGCCAGTGGGAGGATCATGATAAGCTGGTTCATCTGACTTCATCCTCTATATTATTTAAATCCTCTAAAATTATTAGGTCCTTAAAATGATAAAGTTATGGAGATAACTGAGTCATAGCCTCCCATTAAGGTGTTTGATAATGAGTCCATGAACTCAATAATCATTGCAGACCCAAAGGCCTGGTGCTTGTTGACTAATGGAATTTTCACTCATCATATGATGACTTGGAAGTATCTCTCTAATGGTGGTTAGGTGAGCCAACCAAAGTTGGGCTTAATCATTCGTTGGTTAGATACACCAAGTATGATCATGTTAATGGTTGGACCTAACTGGATCCTTACAGTGGAGGCCAAAGCCTACTAATTAGGTTTCTGGGGCAAAATTAAAATTACTAGAAATTATTTAGAGAAATAATTGGTTATGAACCTACCCTTAGATGTACATGGGTTGGCCAACCAAAGTTGGGCTTGTGTGCAGTCTAAGTGGATTCTAGTACCCGCTAAGGAATTAGGGTAATTCCTCGAGTTGGAGGTAGAGGCTACCAATTCGAATAAAATAGTGGGAGAAACCTTTTGATTAAAGTCCAAATCTTTAGGTTTAATGAATCAATTACTAATTAGGTTATGGTTCTCCTTTGTACAAATATGGCCACTTCCCTATCGCTCCGATCATTGTTGGACAATGATAAGTTGGTGGGACCCAACTTCGGTAGCTGGTACCGAAAGTTGAAGATAGTCCTGGAGCATGAACGGATCCTATATGTGATAATGGATCCTGCACCTGAGGAGCCAGCTGTCAATGCACGTGGAACAGTTAGAGACACTTACCAGAAGTGGCTCAGTGACCGGACCACGGTGCGTTGTATCATGCTGGCTGCTATGAGCGATGAGTTCAGTCGAAGATTCGAGATGGCTCAGCCAAAAGACATGCTTCAAGTGTTGGAGGATGCCTTTGGCACACCCGATGACGTAGAGAGGCACAAGACTAGTTGTGCCATCTTCAATGCCAAAAAGCAGGATGGTGTCTCAGTCACTGATCATGTATTGTACATGATCGAGCTGATGGAACGATTGAGCAAGCTCGGCTTTCCTTGCATGAGCAGCTTGGGAAAGATGCAATACTAAACTCGCTGCCCAAGTCTTATCTCTCATTCCTCACTCATTATAGAATGACAAAGCCTGAAGAGAACTACCACGGGTTACTGGGGTTGCTTCAGAACTTTGAGAAGATCACCAACTTCACAAGGAGTCGGTGAATTTAGTGGGAGGTTCGTCTTCTGGTTCTCGACCTTTTGAGAAAGGGAAGAAGAACAAGAAGAAGAAAGTAAAGAAGGTGCAAGTTCAGGCTAGGACATCAGTGCAGAGCCAGACCAAAAAGATCAAGCCTGATAAGAGTCTATTCAACTGGCAAACACCCTAGATTAGATAGTGTGTCAAATATCTACTTATGGCATTGGAGGCTAGGTCATATAAATAAGAACAGAATAAACAGGTTGACTCAAGAGGGAATCCTCAAAGTCAGTGATTGTGAATCACTTCCAACCTGTGAGTTCTGTCTTCTTGGTAAAATGACCAAGTCACCTTTTACTGGAAAAGGTGAGAGAGCTACTGAGCTCTTGAGCCTAGTACATACTGATGTATGCAGGCCCATGAGCACCAGTGCTAGAGGTGGATATTTCTACTTCATAACTTTCACGGATGACCTATCCCGATATGGATATGTCTATCTGATGAAACATAAGTCGGATTCATTTGAAATGTTCAAACGATTCTGAAGTGAAGTAAAAAAAATAAACTGGGAAGAGTATTAAAACTCTTCGATCTGATCGAGGAGGAGAATACCTTTCTAGTGAGTTTCTCACATATCTAGGAGAGAATGGGATTCTCTCCCAATGGACTCCTCCAGGAACACCACAGCATAATGGTGTGTTTGAAAGGAGGAATCGGACTTTGTTAGACATGGTTCGATCCATGATGGGTTTTTGCTAGCTTGCTGATATCCTTCTGGGGATATGCACTCGAATCGGCCTGTTATCTGTTAAATAGGATTCCAAGTAAGTCTGTAATTAAGACTCCATATGAGATATGGACAGGGCGTAAGCCAGTACTTTCACACCTTAGGGTCTGGGGGTGCCCGGCCTATGTCAAACGATTAGTCACAGACAAACTTGGACCTAGGTCTGACAAATGCTCATTCATAGGGTACCCCAAAGAGACAAAAGGATATTTTTTCTACCATGCTGATGAACAAAAGGTGTTCGTCAGCCTTAAGGCAATCTTTTTAGAAAAGGAGTTCCTTGGTGAAGGAACCTTGCCTCTAAGGTTGAACTTGATGAAGTTCAACAGGTAGAAGGACCGACACCAATAGCTGAACCTGAGTCGGATATGATTAGATCAGATCCGGAGCCCAATATACCTGTACCATTAAGGCGATCCGGTAGAGTACCGCGTCAGCCGGACAGATACTACAATTTCTTGGTCCGGGACGGTGATCCCATCGAACTTGATGAGAATAATGAGGATCCGATCACCTATATGGATGCTATGCAGAGATCTGATTCCGAGAAATGGCTTGAAGCCATGAAATCCGAAATAGAGTCCATGAAGGTCAACGATGTATGGACATTGGTTGACCCACCTGAAGGGGTTAAACCCATTGGGTGTAAATGGGTCTTCAAAAGGAAGAGGGGCGCAGACGGAAAGGTGGAGACCTATAAAGCCCGTCTGGTTGCCAAGGGGTATCGTCAACGTTATGGTATTGACTATGATGAGACATTTTCCCCTGTGGCAATGCTCAAATCTATTCGGATAATGCTTGCAATAGCTGCCCATCTGGATTATGAGATCTGACAGATGGATGTAAAGATAGCTTTTCTGAATGGAGAGCTGACTGAAGAGGTGTATATGATACAACCTGAAGGGTTTACATCCACAGATGAGTCCAAGGTGTGCAAGCTTCAGAGATCCATTTATGGATTGAAGCAAGCTTCTCGGAGTTGGAACATGCGTTTTGATAAGGTGATCAAAACGTATGGCTTCATTAAGAATGGAGAAGAGCCCTGCATCTATAAATGGGCAAATGGTCCAGTTGTGGTATTCCTTGTCTTGTACGTGGATGACATTCTCTTAATCGGGAATGACATCCCCGCACTACAAGGAATAAAAGTTTGGTTGTCATCACAGTTCTCCATGGAGGACTTGGGTGAAGCATCCTACATCCTAGGGATGAAGATCTATAGGGATAGATCTAAAAGGATGCTTGGGTTATCCCAGTCCATGTACATAGACACTGTGCTGAAGAGGTTCAGTATGGAGAATTCCAAGAAGGGCTATCTACCGATAGGCCAAGGAATTTTTTTCTCTAAGAAGGATTGTCCGACAACTCCTGAAGAGAGAGAGCGTATGAGTAGAGTCCCATATGCTTCAGCCGTGGGATCTATCATGTACGCCATGACATGTACAAGACCAGATGTGGCATACTCACTAGGAGTAGTGAGTAGATACCAATCTGATCCTGGAGAAAACCACTGGAAAGTGGTTAAAGCCATCCTTAAGTATTTGAAAAATACTAAGGACCAATGGTTGGTTTATGGCGAGTCAGATCTGAAACTTGTGGGGTTCACAGACTCCAGCTTTCAATCTGACCATGATGACAGTAGGAGCGTGTCGGGTTATATCTTTACTCTGAATGGTGGAGCCATCTGCTGGAAGAGTTCCAAGCAGCATACTGTGGCAGACTCTGTTTGTGAAGCGGAGTATATTGCAGCATCAGATGCCGCGAAGGAAGCTGTGTGGCTGAGGAAATTCATCAACGAGCTTGGAGTAGCACCCTCTCTCGATGGTCCAGTCCTGTTCGACTGTGACAGCACTGGTGCCATAGCTCAGGTGAAGGAACCCAAAGCACATTAGCGGACGAAGCACATCTTGCGCCGCTTCCACCTGATCCTAGAGATCGTGGATCGAGGTGACGTCGACCTTCAGAAGATCGACTGAAAGGAGAACCTAGCCGACCTCTTCACTAGAGCCCTGGCAATAAAGGAGTTCGACAACCACAAGTCAAAGATGGGTATTAGATACTGTGCCGAGTGGCTTTAGGACAAGTGGGAGTTGTTAGGAAATGTGTCCCAAAAAGCCAATCGTCAAGCTGTTGACGGTTGAGCAACCAAGTATTGTAATTAATTTGTTAATAAATAAAATATATTTGGCATCTTCATCATAAGCTTTCATCTTCTAATGAACTCCATTGTTGTGATGAAGTCCTTAGGACTATTTAGATTCGATAAAGAGAGGATTTATCGATTAGTCCTTAAAACTGTTCACGACCAAATGATAGGCTGTTAATAAGGACGACAGCTTCTATCGAGCATAGGTCGCTGTAGGCCATATGGGTTGGTTGTCCTCTTAACCAAAGAGTGTGGAGACACTGGTATGGCATACAGGTGAGATGTAAGGGTACATCGTCATTGAACGTGACCAACTCCAGAGCATTCTGCTGTCAAGAATGTCTCTGATGGGATATAGGTATAAGTGTCCCTTAGACTTGAGATCACCTCAGTGACTTGCAAGCAACTCACTGTGCTTTGGTACCGGACTAACTGAATTTCTAATTCAAGGACGGAAGGCTTCTGGGCACAGTCAAGTACTTGCGAAGTCAGAGTGTGATCGAGATGGGATTGACCACTCCAAGAGTTGGAGAAGAATGAGTCGCTGTATTTCAATTTAGCAAAACCTTGGCCAGGGTAATCCATCAGATGGATTTGATATTTTGAAATACAATGTGGACAACCTGATCAGAGTTGACAGTTGAGCTCTGGGGTGTCCTATGATCATTTTGGTCAAGGGGATGAATTATATGAAAACTATATCCGCATGGGTTCTAAGGATGTTGTTCTACACATTCGACCTATCCGGACGTCGGGTACCATTGCTAGATGGTCACTTCGATTGGTATAGGAATTTGTTCCTATGCTACCGGCTTAGGTTCGGACCTATGAGGTCACACACATTAGAGTTCATGATCCGATCGGATGGTTGATCAACGATTAAGAATCATTATAGGGTTAAATAATCAATACGATTGACATTTAACCCAGTGCAAGTGTTGCAGGAGGATCGATTAGCAATTTGATTGCTAATTGGCTTAATTTGATTAAGCCAATGGGATGAGATTAAGTCTAATTAAATATGATTTAATTAGATTTGGTTTGGGCTTGATTGGATCAAGTCCAATTGGTTTATTGGATAAGCCAAGTGCAAGGAAAGACTAGTCCTAGTTCAACTAGGACTTGGGTCAATCTAATTTCTAATTTGATTAGAAAATTAAATCAGATTTAAATCTAATTTAATCTGATTAAATTAGGTTCTTAATTAGGTTAAGACCTATTTTAATTGGGTTGATCTAATTTTGATTTGATTTGGTTTGGAAAATCAAATTAAAACAAGTTATGAGACAGAATCCTAGTAGGACTAGGATTCCACCTTGCGCCACATAAACCTTCTCCACGCCCTCTCTCTTATTCAACGCCAATCTCCACTTATTTTGTGTGACAAAAGCCCTCTCCCAGATCTCTCCCACGTTCACAAAAGGTCTCCTCTCTTCTTTCTTACATGGAAGGTGATTTGGATCAAATCTAAAAGGAATAAGTTTGGATTTCGAATTCTATGAGATAGAGTTTTAGAAATCCAAAACTCTTTCAATTTTGCACCGAATTTATCCAAATTTATTTTGGAATTTTCGTAGCTTTTAGGGTTTACATTGTGCACCCTTTTCTGTTGATCCATCCACGAAAATATGAAGGAGGTGCTCAAGAGTTGGGCGTCCCTTTACTTGCCATGTTTGGATAAGCCTTGACTAGGTGTTTGACCTAGACAAGGACTCTACCATATCTCTCTATATAAGACGAGTTTATTTGTGAAATTTTAGGAGGAGATATCTTTTCGAGAGACCTTTCTGCCATCCAAAAATCAGAGAGAAATACCTTTAGGTCATGGAGATATAAAAGATGCAAGTTTGGGCATTTAGAGAGAAAAACGTGAAGAAGAAGAGGGTCTTCTTCTAGGGTTTTTATTTTCATATCTTTCCTCCTTCCATCTTGAGTTTCCTGAGAGTGTCTCAGATCTGAAACTCCTCCTTCTACTTTCATCTTTGGAAGAGTCCAAATCAAGAAGAAGGAGGCACCTGATCAACCATCAAAGAAGGATCAGCGCAGTACTAGCATACTGTGCTGATTTCCTGAAGCAGGACTTCTGATCGAGATTCGTGGGCTCGTGTGGACGACTCCTAGAGGCCGGACGCATGTGCGGCTTGCAACATCATCCTCAAGCCAGATCAACAAGGTTAGAACGTCTAACTTGCAAGGTAATAGATCTGATCTATTATTTAATACATACATTAGATGTAGTATAAAAACATGTTGATATGATCAACATGTAGTTCATGCTATATTTATATATTTTAATTTCTGATTTAATACCATGTAATAATCATGTAATAGGATCTTAGATCTAGGGATTTTCTGATCTTAGAAAATAAATTTTGATTTATTTTAGTCTTCCGCTGTATGATCTTGAAAAAGTTTCAAGATCTAACCCTCTTTTTCAAGATCTAACCCTGAAACCCTAGATCTGGTTCCTACACTAAATCCTTAGAGTGGCAAGATGAAGAAGAAGGGGAAGAAAATCTCTAGACAGAGTACCTGCTTTCACTATGGTAAGGCAAGACACTAGAAAAAGAATTGCGAGTTATATCTTGTAACTGTAAAAGCTGGTGGTGCAAGCAACCCACCAAAAGGTATGTATGAGATGCATACAATTGTGTCATTAAGTTCTTCTAATTCAGACTCTTGGGTATTGGATACCACCTACAGTTCTAATATTTGCAAGTCATTGCAGAAGCTGCACAATATTAGAGTACTGAAGAAGGATGACTTCGAGCTCTACGGTGCTAGAGGAGAGTCCATTCAAGCAGAGGCTGTAGGGACATATATGTTGAAATTACCTTTTAGAAAGACCTTAGAGCTAGAAAATTGTTATTATATGCCTAAGATCGTTAAAAATATTATTTCTGTACCATTGCTATTACAACGAGATTATGAAATAAATGAAAAGAGCAATAGTTGCTCAATTTCTTTTTCTAATGAAATTCTTTGTCATGGCATTATTAATAATGATCTTCTGATTCTATCTAATGATAATATTTTTCATATTGATGAAAGTAAAAAGCGAAAGAGAGAAGAGTTGAATAATACTTTCCTTTGGCATTGTCGACTTGGTCATATAAGTAAGGCAAGGATTAACAAGTTATACAAAGAAGAGTTCTTTGATTCTTATGATTATGATTCATTAGGTACTTGTGAATCTTATCTTATGAGAAAAATGACTAAGACTCCATTTAGTGAACATAAAAATAGAACAAGTGAGTTATTAAGACTTGTACATACTGATGTATGTCATCCTATGACAATAGAAGCCAGAGGAGGATACTCTTATTTTGTAACGTTCACTGATGATTTATCTAAGTTTGGATATGTGTATCTTATGAAACACAAATCTGAAGCCTTTGATAAATTTGAAGAGTATCAAAGTATGGTCGAGAAATAAACTGAAAAAAATATTAAAATTCTTCGATCTGATCGAGGAGGAGAATACTTGTCCAATGAGTTTCAAGATTATTTTAAAAAAATAAAATTCTCTCTGAATGAACCCCTCCCTATACACCATAGCTAAATGGTGTAGTTGAAATGAGGAATCACACTTTATTAGATATGGTGCGGTCTATGATGTGCCTTACAGATTTGCCTGTTTTCTTCTGGAGATATGCCCTAGAAACTGCTATCTATATTTTGAATAGAGTACCTTTAAAATCTATGCCAAGCACTCCATATGAGATATGGAGACGAAAGATGTCTAATCTTAAGTATCTTAAGATATGGGGTTGTCCAACTTATATTAAAAAAAAAATTAGACATAAGCTGAGTGCTAGGACAGATAAATACTTGTTTGTAGGTTATTCTAAAGAGAGTATAGGATACCTTTTTTACCATTCTACTGATCCAAAGATTTTTGTCAATGAACATGCCACTTTTATGGAAAAAAAATTTATCCTAGAAGGAAACAGTGGGAAGAAAATTGAACTTGGAGAAGTTCAAAACCTATAAATGCAAGCACAAGATGATCCTCAATCAGAAATATCTATTAATAAAGTACAACCACAAAATACACCTCCTCTCCAAAGATTAGATAGAGTGCAGAATGCATCTATAAGGTATGGGTTCATTATTGAGAATAATGAAGCCCACATCATTGAGAATGATGAACCTTTGACCTATACAGAAGCCATCATGAATAGAGACTCAGACAAATGGCTAGAGGCTATAAAATTCAAAATGAACTCCATGTACTCCAACCAAGTGTAGACTTTGGTTGATGCACTAGAGGATGTGACCCCTATTGGATGCAAATGGGTCTATAAGAGAAAGATTGGAGTAGATGGCCAAGTTGAAACCTATAAAGCTAGATTGGTAGCTAAAGATTTCAAGCAAAAATAAGATATTGATTATGATAAAATATTTTTACCTATTGCTATGCTCAAATCTATATGGATTATGCTTGCAATAGTAGCAAACCATGATTATGAGATTTGGCAAATGGATGTGAAGACCGTCTTCCTTAATGGTTATCTTGAGGAAGAGATTCACATATCTCAGCTAGAAGGATTTATCTCAAAAGAGAGAGCAAATCAGGTATGCAGGCTTAAAAAATCTATTTATGGATTAAAACAGGCCTCGAAGAGTTGGAACATCCACTTTGATGTTACAGTCAAAGAGTTTGGCTTTATAAAAAATATGGATGAACCTTGTGTATACAAGAAGACTAGTGGGAGTGTCATTGTCTTCTTAATTTTATATATGGATGATATACTTCTTATTAGAAATGATATCCCAATATTACAATCGGTCAAGACATGGCTATAAGTAAATTTTCTATGAAGGATTTGGATGAAGCATCCTATATACTAGGTAAAAAGATGTAACGAATATCTGTACTCTTATTCTAGTGTCTCTACACTGTAGACTCAAGACACATCTACCTTAAGAAAGTGATCGTACACCAACCTTCCGAATCGATCACCATCCTCGTGATGATCCTATGGTCAGGAGCTATTTATGAGTTAGTTATGTAAATTCATACCTTAAATTTTCAACTCTTAAAAATATGAATTAACATTCCTACTAACTCAAAGGATGTATCACAGACATAATGTACACAATATGATAGTAGAATAATCCTTTTATTCATTTATAGTCAAAATTATAAATTTGCCCTTAGATTTGTACAGGAATGTGTCAACCAATCTGGCATCTAGGGCACACATCTAACACTAATTAGTAATCTAATCACTAATTAATCTTTCATTAAAAATAGAGTCTAAGTCTAGTGGGACTCTTCTTTAGAGTCTCCATCCAGTGGGACTCTTCAGCAGAGTCCCTTTCAAGTGGGACTCTTCACCAGAGTCTCTGTGGACTGAGACTCTTCAGATTAGCCATGTGATCGGAGAGAAATTTATAATGTGTGTGACCCCATAGGTTCAAACCTAAGTTGATAGCACAAAAACTGATTCTTGTACCAATCAGAGTACCCATCTAGCAATAGTACCTGACATCTGGATAGGTCGAATATATGCAAAGCAACACTCAAGAACCTATTTGAATATAGTTATCATATAATTCATCCCTTTGACTCAAATGCTCAAGGTGACCTAGGGTTTAAGTGCCAACCTTGATATGGTCATCCACATTGTATTTCAATTTTCAAAATCCATCACATAGATTACCCCGATCAAGGTTTTACTGAATTGAAACACACTGATACATTAATTTCTACTTATTCGGAGGGGTCAATTCCATCTTGACTCACACACTGACTTCACAAGTACTTGACTATGTCCAAAAATCTTTCATCACTGAATTAGAAATTCAAGTAGTCTGACACCAAAGCATAGTGAGTTGCTTACAAGTTACCATGGTGATCTCAGGTCAAAGGGACACTTATACCTATATCCCTTCAGAGTGACTCTTGACAGCAGAGTGCTCCGAAGTTGGTCATGTTTAGTGAAATATACTCCTATATTTCACCTGCATGCCATACCAGCATCTTCATGCTCTTTGGTTAAGAGGACAACCAATCTATATGGCATACAATGACCTACACTTGATATGTCTATCATCCTAGTAATAGCATATCATTTGGTCGCGAACTTATTTAAGGACTAAACGATATATCCTTCTATATCAAATCAAATAGTTCTAAAGACTTCATCACATAACAGGAGTTCAAAATGAGATGTACATAGTGATGAAAAAACTAAATAATATTTATTAATTCAATAATTCATGTATAATTACATTGATAAGCACAACCGTCAATAGACTGATAATTGACTTTGGGACACAATTCCCAACACCTGCACCTCAAATATGACTCTGAATATGGAATGATGTCAAATCTAACATCATACTCATATTTCTCTCAATCTTAAATGATGATTCCATCAATAAAATATTAGAAACTCTTTCTAATTTTTATTCTGCTTTGATCAAAGACTTCCTGAATCATCAATCAATCAGAGCAAGTAGGATGCGATCTTCTCTTACCAGGAGTGATCGATTCCATGTTGACCTACTCAAAACCTCCGTATACATTCCACCATATCTAGAACACCCCATACATGATTAAGTCATGAATGAGTATGAACCAAGAATATAGATTCATGTATACAAGGTTCTACGATAGTTTCAGGTCAAAGGATTATATGCACAACTCCCACTATAAGAAAATATCTTTTGATGGGTAAGTAGATTTCATAAGATGTTTCTTAAGTCAGATCAATTCAGTAAACTCATTCTCTAATGAACACCCACTTCCTTGCATTAGTGTCTCACACAAATGGCATATGAGATCAGTCACCCTCTCCATCGAGCATACATAGGAAGTGCTAGTTTATCTAGAATATTGATCCCCTACTCAATGCTCCTATGACTAAAAATATTCTAAATCAAGATTTTTAGAATTTTAGGTCTCACAAGTATGATCTCATCATAACCCTAAATCGATTGTTCTGATTTATGGAGTTCATCATAATCATTACAAAAGTAAGATGTAGCATATGATGAAAAATATCTTTTATTTATAAAGAGTCAATACATGAGTCTGGAAGATTACAAAGAAAATTTATCAAAATATAAAATTTTGATTGGCTTGTAGGGCATATTCCTTTCAATCTCTCACTTACACTAAATCCAATTGCCCTTATATTTTATCCCCATACAATCAAGGTGGCGATCGAACTACTGCTGTGGTAGAGACTTATGAATAGGTATGCTATATTGTTCTTTGTGTTTACTCATTCAATGACAATATCTTGTCTTTTGATTATTTCATGAACGAGATGGAAGCGTCTTAGAATGTGTTTGGATTTATGATGAGATCTTGGTTCCTTTACTTGAGCAACTGCTCCAGTATTATCACAGTAAAGTGGTGCTAGATTCTCAATCTCCGAATGACACCCAAATCAGTGATAAATTTCTTCATCCAGACAGCTTCCTTGGTGGCTTCACTTGTAGCTATATATTCTACCTCAGTGGTTGAGTTAGCTACAGTCTACTGCTTGAATTTTTTTCAACTAACAGCTCCACCATTAAGAGTAAAGACATACCCTGAAGTGGACTTGCTATCATCAGGGTCTGATTGGAAACTAGAGTCAGAATAACCTTCTAGTTTTAGATCAGATCCTCCATATACCAAGAAAATATCTTTAGTACTTCTCAAGTACTTAAGAATATTTTTCATTGCTTTTCAATGATCATCTCCTGGATCAACCTAAAATCTACTAACTATGCCTAAGGCATAGACAACATCAAGCCTAGTACATAGCATAGCATACATGGTTGACCCTACTGCCGAAGCATAGGGAATAAAACTCATTCTATTTCTCTCTTTCGATATTTTAGGTGACATCCTTTTAGAGAGATGTATACCTTGACTCATGGATAAGTAACCTCTTTTACTTCCATCCATGCTAAATCTCTTTAGCACTAAGTCTATGTACCTGGATTGGGATAAGCCTAATATTCTCTTAGATCTATCCTTATAGATCTTTATACCTAGTATATAGGATGCTTCACCCAAATTCTTTATAGAAAACTTACTTGATAGCCATGTTTTGATCGATTGTAACATTGAGATATCATTCACAACAAGAAGTATGTCATCAATATTTAAAACTAAGAAGATAATAGCAGTCTCACTAGTATTCTTGTATACACAAGATTCATCCACATTTTTGATAAAGCCAAACTCTTTGACTGTAACATCAAATCGGATGTTCCAACTCCTCGAAGCCTACTTTAATCCATAAATAGACTTCTTATGCTTGCATACCTAATTTGCTCTCCTTTTTTGAGACAAATCCTTCTGGCTGAGATATGTAAACCTCTTCCTCAAGATAACCATTAAGAAAGATGGTCTTCACATCCATTTGATAAATCTAATAATCATGGTATGCTGCTATTGCAAGCATAATTCGTATAGATTTTAGTATGGCAATAGGTAAAAATGTTCCATCATAACCAATATCCTATTTTTGCCTGAAATCTTTAGCTACCAATCTAGCTTTGTAGGTTTCAACTTGGCCATCTGCTCCAATCTTTTTCTTATAGATCCATTTGCATCCAATAAGAGTCACACCCTTTGGTGCATTAACCAAAGTCCATACTTGGTTGGAGTACATGGAGTCCATTTCAGATTTTATAGCCTCTAGCCATTTGTTTGAGTCCCTACTCATGATGGCTTTCATATAGGTCAAAAGTTCATCATTCTCAATGATGTGAGCTTCATTATTCTTAATAACGAACTCATACCTTATAGGTGCATTTTGTACTCCATCCGACCTTCGAAGAGGAGGTGTATTTTGTGATTGTACTTCATCAATATCTCTCCCCCTATATTTAAGAGTGAACACTAGAAAATTCTATTACATAATATTTTTCTTCCCCTCTTTTTCTTTCAAATTAAGGATCTTTTGTTAATACCAAATTTGACTTTTAAATTCACATTTTAAATTTCAAAAAGAATTTGATTATGATAGCCAAGTGTAGAATATATTTGAACTTCATGTCAAATAATGTTATATCAGGAATATATCAATACAAAATTAATTTAAGACACCATACTCATTTTTTTTACCAAAAATAATATAATAGAGTGCAAGGCAAGATTTAAAAGAACATCATTAAAATTAATTATATTCAAATTTCACAACTTTCCCTCTTTTCAAATTTTAGATTGATTTTAGAATAATATATATTCAAAAAGTTTTTCTCTCCCTTTTTGAATAAAATAGGTGAATTGAGTAGATTCTTAAATTTAGTTACAAAATTGCTTTAAACTTGATAGATCCCAAAGAGATAGATCTTTTTAAAATTAAGCATGTTAAGTAGATGTTTCAAAGCAAGACATAAGATATATTTAATTTTATAAAAAATATTTCTTTTTCTTCTAAAGAACTATTAATCAATTTGATTTATAAAGGTACCAATCTTTAGAATTTGTCTCATAGGTATAATGTCAAGGTTATACAAAATATATTTGAGATAAAGTATTCTTTTTGTTTTGCCAAAAGGTTTGAACAATTGAGTACCAGACAACATATGATACCAATTATGAAAATATGATACCAATTGTAAAAATAATCTTCTTTATGCTATTTATCCTGAAAACCAATCCAAATGGTAATTTTTTTTAAAAAAATTTTGATACCAAATTATGCAAAGCATTTAAAAAAATGATCAAAAATATTTATGATATTAGTTAATTATCAAAATATTGATACAATCAAACCATATAGAGTGTGAATGATGAAATCAAGTATAAATGATTTTTCAAAAATAAATCAAGGCAATAGAGGTGTACAAATAAATCAATAATTTCTATTTTTATTAATTTTTAAAGTATTTTTTTTAAATTCTAATAATGTTATCTCCCTCTATTTCTTATGGTTAGTACCAAATGATTCACTTATCTTGATACTCCCCTCCCTTTTTTTTAACTATATATATTTAATTAATTTCAAGAAAATAAGCTTTTACTCAAGTTTCATTAGACATAAGCTTTTCAAAACTCATCACTTTCTTCAAAGCAAAATGTAATTGGTTTTTCAAAACTCTTTCCCCCCTTTTTTATCAAATTTAAATGTTTTCCACTCAAAACTCATCCTATCATTTTCAAATTCAGATCAAACTATTTTTGGGCTTAAGTGTTTAGGAATTTGTTATCAAGACAAGTCATTTTGAAATAGATCATATAAGGTTCGACTCATCCTCTTCTTAAACAAATATCACTCAATTAAGTTCAAAGAGACATGAAAATATGTATATTTTATTTTTTTATTTTATCTTAAAAGAGTTTAAGAATATAGCTATCCAAATTCAAATTTGAGATAAAATGTTCAATTTCTTTTTCCCAAAAGATTGCGACAATAATTTGCAAGGCAAAAACAAAGATACTGATGGAACCAGATCTAGGGTTTCAGGGTTAGATCTTGAATCTTTTTCAAGATCATACAGTGGAAGACTAAAATAAATCAAAATTTATTTTCTAAAATCAAAAAATTCCTAGATCTAAGATCCTATTACATGATTATTACATAGCATTAAATCAGAAATTAAAATATATAAATATAGCATGAACTACATGTTGATCATATCAACATATTTCTATACCACATCTAATGTATGTATTAAACAATAGATCAGATCTATTACCTTGCAAGTTAGATGCTCTAACCTCGCTGATCCGGGCTTAAGGATGATGTTACAAGCCGCACACGCATCCGGCCTCTAGGAGTCGTCCACACGAGCCCACGAATCTCGATCAGAAGTTCTGCTTCAGGAAATCAGCACAGTATGCTAGTACTGCGCTGATCCTTCTTTGATGGTTGATCAGGTGCCTCCTTCTTCTTGATTTGGACTCTTCCAAAGATGAAAAGTAGAAGGAAGAGTTTCAGATTTGAGATGCTCTCAGAAAACTCAAGATGGAGGGAGAAAAGATATGAAAACAAAAACCCTAGAAGAAGACCCTCTTCTTCTTCACGTTTTTCTCTCTAGACACCCAAACTTGCATCTTTTATATCTCCACGACCCAAAGGTATTTCTCTCTAATTTTTGGATGGAACAAAGGTCTCTCAAATATCTGATGTCACCTAAAACTTCATGAAGAAACTCAACTTATATAGAGAGATATGATAGACTCCTTGTCTAGGTCAAACACCTAGTCAAGGCTTATCCAAACATGGCAAGTTAAGGGACGCCCAACTCTTGAGCACCTCCTTCATATTTTTATGCATGGATCATCAGAAAAGGGTGCATAATGTAAACTCTAAAATCCATAAAAATTCCAAAAAAAATTTGGATAAATTCGATGCAAAATTGAAAGAGTTTTGGATTTCTAAAACTCTATCTCATAGAATTCGAAATCCAAACTTATTCCTTTTAGATTTGATCCAAACCACCTTCCATGTAAGAAAGAAGAGAGGAGACCTTTTGTGAACGTGGGAGAGATCTTGGAGAGGGCTTTTATCGCACAAAATATGGCGTTGAATAAGAGAGAGGGCGTGGGGAAGGCTTATGTGGCGTAAGGTGGAATCCTAGTCTTACTAGGATTCTATCTTATGTCTTGTTTTAATTTGGTTTCCCAAACCAAATCAAACCAAAATTAGATCAACCTAATTAAAATAGATCTTAACCCAATTAAGAATCTAATTTAATCAGATTAAATTAGATTTAAATCTGATTTAATTTTCTAATCAAATTAGAAATTAGATTGACCCAAGTCCTAGTTGAACTAGGATTAGTTTTTCCTTGCACTTGGCTTATCCAATAAACCAATTGAACTTGATCCAATCAAGCCCAAACCAAATCTAATTAAATCATATTTAATTAGACTTAATCTCAGACCATTGTCTTAATCAAATTAAGCCAATTAGCAATCAAATTGCTAATCGATCCTCCTGCAACACTTGTACTGGGTTAAATGTCAATCGTATTGATCATTTAACCCTAGAACGATTCTTAATCGTTGATCAACCATCCGATCGGATCATGAACTCTAATGTGTGTGACCTCATAGGTCCGAATCTAAGCCGATAGCATAGAAACAAATTCTTATACCAATCAAAGTGACCATCTAGCAATGGTACCCGACGACCGGATAGGTCGAATGTGTAGAACAACATCCTTAGAACCCATGCGGATATAGTTTTCGTATAATTCATCCCCTTGACCAAAATGATCATAGGACACACTAGAGTTTAACTATCAACTATGATCAGGTTGTCCACATTGTATTTCAAAATATCAAATCCATCTGATGGATTACCCTGGCCAAGATTTTGCTAAATTGAAATACAGCGACTCATTCTTCTCTAACTCTTGGAGTGGTCAATCCCATCTCGATCACACTCTGACTTCGCAAGTACTTGACTGTGCCCAGAAGCCTTCCATCCCTGAATTAAAAATTTAGTTAGTCCAGTACCAAAGCACAGTGAGTTGCTTGCAAGTCACTGAAGCGATCTCAAGTCTAAGGGACACTTATACCTATATCCCATCAGAGACATTCTCGACAGTAGAATGCTCTGGAGTTGGTCACGCTCAATGACGATGTACCCTTACATCTCACCTGTATGCCATACCAGTGTCTCCACACTCTTTGGTAAAGAGAACAACCAACCCATATGGCCTACAGCGACCTATGCTCGATAGAAGCTGTCATCCTTATTAACAGCCTATCATTTGGTCATGAACAGTTTTAAGGACTAATCGATAAATCCTCTCTTTATCGAACCTAAATAGTCCTAAGGACTTCATCATAACAACGGAGTTCATTAGAAGATGAAAGCTTATGATGAAGATGCCAAATATATTTTATTTATTAACAAATCAATTACAATACTTGGTTGCTCAACCGTCAACAGCTTGACGATTGGCTTTTTGGGATACATTTCCCAACAACTCTCACTTGTCCTAAAGCCACTCGGCACAGTATCTATAACCCATCTTCGACTTGTGGTTGTCGAACTCCTTTATTGCCAGGGCTTTAGTGAAGAGGTCGGTCAGGTTCTCCTTTCTGTCGATCTTCTGAAGGCCGATGTCACCTCGATCCACGATCTCTCAGACCAGGTAGAAGCGGTGCAAGATGTGCTTCATCCGTTGATGTGCTTTGGGTTCCTTCACCTGAGCTATGGCACCAGTGCTGTCGCAGTAGAGCAGGACTGGACCATCGAGGGAGGGTGCTACTCCGAGCTCGTTGATGAATTTTCTCAGCCACACAGTTTCCTTCACGGCATCCGATGCTGTGATGTACTCTGCTTCACAAACAAAGTCTGCCACAGTATGCTGCTTGGAACTCTTCCAGCAGATGACTCCACCATTCAGAGTAAAGATATAACCCGACACGCTCCTGCTGTCATCATGGTCAGATTGGAAGCTGGAGTCTGTGAACCCCACAAGTTTCAGATCTGACTCGCCATAAACCAACCATTGGTCCTTAGTATTTCTCAAATACTTAAGGATGGCTTTAACCACTTTCCAGTGGTTTTCTATAGGATCAGATTGGTATCTAC
Source organism: Elaeis guineensis (assembly GCF_000442705.2). Classification (NCBI taxonomy): domain Eukaryota; kingdom Viridiplantae; phylum Streptophyta; class Magnoliopsida; order Arecales; family Arecaceae; genus Elaeis; species Elaeis guineensis. Next base: position 33,590,206 of record NC_026003.2, on the reverse strand, counting down.
TCACTACTCCTAGTGAGTATGCCACATCTGGTCTTGTACATGTCATGGCGTACATGATAGATCCCACGGCTGAAGCATATGAGACTCTACTCATACGCTCTCTCTCTTCAGTAGTTGTCGGACAATCCTTCTTAGAGAGAGAAATTTCTTGGCCTATCGGTAGATAGCCCTTCTTGGATTTCTCCATGCTGAACCTCTTCAGCACAGTATCTATGTACATGGACTGGGATAACCCAAGCATCCTTTTAGATCTATCCCTATAGATCTTCATCCCTAGGATGTAGGATGCTTCACCCAAGTCCTTCATGGAGAACTGTGATGACAACCAAACTTTTATTCCCTATAGTGCGAGGATGTCATTCTCGATTAAGAGAATGTCATCCACGTACAAGATAAAGAATACCACAACTGAATCATTTGCCCATTTATAGATGCAGGGCTCTTCTCCATTCTTAATGAAGACATACATTTTGATCACCTTATCAAAACGTATGTTCCAACTCCGAGAAGCTTGCTTCAATCCATAAATGGATCTCTGAAGCTTGCACACCTTGGACTCATCTGTGGATGTAAACTCCTCAGGTTGTATCATATACACCTCTTCGGTCAGCTCTCCATTCAGAAAGGCTATCTTTACATCCATCTGCCAGATCTCATAATCCAGATGGGCAGCTATTGCAAGCATAATCCGAATGGATTTGAGCATTGCCACAGGGGAAAATATCTCGTCATAGTCAATACCATAACGTTGACGATACCCCTTGGCTACCAGATGGGCTTTATAGGTCTCCACCTTTCCATCTGCGCCCCTCTTCCTTTTGAAGACCCATTTACACCCAATGGGTTTAACCCCTTCAGGTGGGTCAACCAATGTCCATACATCGTTGACCTTCATGGACTCCATTTCAGATTTCATGGCTTCAAGCCATTTCTCAGAATCAGGTCTCTGCATTGCATCCATATAGGTGATCGGATCCTCATTATTCTCATCAAGTTCGATGGGATCACCGTCCCGGACCAAGAAACCATAGTATCTGTCCGGTTGATGCGATACTCTATCGGATCGCCTTAATGGTGTAGGTACATTGGGCTTTGGATATGATCTAATCATATCCGACTTAGGTTCAGCTATTGGTGTCGGTCCTTCTACCTATTGAACTTCATCAAGTTCAACCTTAGAGGCAACGGTTCCTTCACCAAGGAACTCCTTTTCTAAAAAGATTGCCTTAAGGCTGACGAACACCTTTTGTTCATCAACATGGTAGAAAAAATATCGTTTTGTCTCTTTGGGGTACCCTATGAATGAGCATTTGTCAGACCTAGGTCCAAGTTTTTCTGTGACTAATCGTTTGACATAGGCCAGCACCCCCAGACCCTAAGGTGTGAAAGTGCTGGCTTACGTCCCATCCATATCTCATATGGAGTCTTGGAACCCTATTTAACAGATAACAGGCCGATTCGAGTGCATATCCCCAGAAGGATATCGGCAAGCTAGCAAAACCCATCATGGATCGGACCATGTCTAACAGAGTCCGATTCCTCCTTTCAAACACACCATTATGCTGTGGTGTTCCTGGAGGAGTCCATTGGGAGAGAATCTTTTTCTCTCTTAGATATGTGAGAAACTCACTAGAAAGGTATTCTCCTCCTCGATCAGATCGAAGAGTTTTAATACTCTTTCCAGTTTGTTTTTCTACTTCACTTCGAAATCGTTTGAACATTTCAAATGAATCCAACTTATGTTTCATCAGATAGACATATCCATATCGGGATAGGTCATCCGTGAAAGTTATGAAGTAGAAATATCCACCTCTAGCACTGGTGCTCATGGGCCCGCATACATCAGTATGTATTAGGCCCAAGAGCTCAGTAGCTCTCTCACCTTTTCCAGTAAAAGGTGACTTGGTCATTTTACCAAGAAGACAAGACTCACAGGTTGGAAGTGATTCACAATCACTAACTTCGAGGATTCCCTCTTGAGTCAACCTGTTTATTCTGTTCTTGTTTATATGACCTAGCCTACAGTGCCATAAGTAGATATCTGACACATATCTAATCTAGGGTGCTTGCCAGTAGAATAGACTCTTATCAGGCTTGATCTTTTTGGTCTGGCTCTGCACAGATGTCCCAGCCTGAACTTGCACCTTCTTGACTTTCTTCTTCTTGTTCTTCTTCCCTTTCTCAAAAGGTCAAGAACCAGAAGACGAACCTCCCACTAAGTTCACCGACTCCTTGAGGAGTTGGTGATCCTTCTCAAAGTTCTGAAGCAACCTCAGTAACCCATGGTAGTTTACTTCAGGCTTTGTCATTCTATAATGAGTGAGGAATGGGAGATAAGACTTGGGCAGCGAGTTCAGTATTGCATCTTTCTCAAGCTGCTCATGCAAGGGAAAGCCGAGCTTGCTCAATCATTCCATCAGCTCGATCATGTACAATACATGATCAGTGATAGAGGCACCATCCCGCATTTTGGCGTTGAAGATGGCACAACTAGTCTTGTGCCTCTCCACGTCATCGGGTGTGCCAAAGGCATCCTCCAACACTTGAAGCATGTCCTTTGGCTGTGCCGTCTCGAATCTGTGACTGAACTCGTCGCTCATGGTAGCCAGCATGATACAGCGCACCATGGTCCGATCACTGAGCCACTTCTGGTAAGTGTCTCTGACTGTTCCACGTGCATTGACAGCTGGCTCCTCAGGTGCAGGATCCATTATCACATATAGAATTCGTTCATGCTCCAGGACTATCTTCAACTTTCGGTACAAGCTACCGAAGTTGGGTCCCACCAACTTATCATTGTCCAACAATGATCGGAGCGATAGGGAAGTGGCCATATTTACACAAAAGAGAACCATAACCTAATTAGTAATTGATTCATTAAACCTAAAGATTTGGACTTTAATCAAAAGGTTTTTCCCACTATTTTATCCGAATTGGTAGCCTCTACCTCCAACTCGAGGAATTACCCTAATTCCTTAGCGGGTACTAGAATCCACTTAGACTGCACACAAGCCCAACTTTGGTTGGTCAACCCATGTACATCTAAGGGTAGGTTCATAACCAATTATTTTTCTAAATAATTTTTAGTAATTTTAATTTTGCCCCAGAAACCTAATCAGTAGGCTTTGGCCTCCACTATAAGGATCTGGTTAGGTCCAACCATTAACATGATCATACTTGGTGTATCTAACCAACGAATGATTAAGCCCAACTTTGGTTGGCTCACCTAACCACCATTAGAGAGACACTTCCAAGTCATCATATGATGAGTGATAATTCCATTAGTCAACAAGCACCAGGCCTTTGGGTCTGCAATGATTATTGAGTTAATGGATCATTATCAAACACCTTAATGGGAGGCTATGACTCAGTTATCTCCATAACTTTATCATTTTAAGGACCTAATAATTTTAGAGGATTTAAATAATTTAGAGGATGAGGTCAAATGAACCAGCTTATCATGATCCTCCCACTGGCTTCACCAAGTCAGCTTAAAGGAGACCGTTAAAAGGGCTGGTCTAGGAGCACCTAAATCAGTCACACTGATTTACCTAGCTGACATGGGTCAGCTCGAATAGTCAAGTGATCCGATCAAAACATAATTTCACCAAGAGGCCAGGTAAGTTCGATCAGTGGGAGGGTCTGCCAAAGCTTGCCTTAGACACCATCAGAAATGGCCAGGTAAGCGAGCTCCCAATTAAAAACCATCGGTCTGGTTTACCTTAGACACCAACTGGTTTAATTAGTTTCGATTAGATCAACCTAACAGTTCATGCTAGACTGCTTAGCCAAGAATCAAGTCCATTTGGTTCTTGTTAAAGACATGGACTTGACCAACTACAACTATTGTAATTGATCTAGAGAATCCTTGACCTAATCTAAGACAACAATTGATTAGATTTAGTCAATTCTCTAATTAAGTCCATCTTTAATCTAACCATAGGTTTAACCCAATTAATGGACCTAATTCCCACTAACCCATTAACCCAATGTGTTATGATTTGTGTCTTAGGTTCTTCAATTCACAATCCTAGAACCTATTCAAACAACTTCTTAATTCTTAATTAAGTTTTGGGCTGAGGGTTGGGTTTGGCTTTTCAAAAAATAATTTTTATATTTGTAAAATAATTTTACAATATGATTCTACCAACCATATTGCATGTTTGATTCATAATCAAGATGCAAGTGAAATAAACATGAAACTACTTTAGATCTAATCTAAACAGGTTCATGTAATTGAAACAATTTCAACTTTAAACAATTTCTTTGCACAAAAATTATTTAACAAAGAGATTTTATTTTATATTTAAACACCTTTTAAATCTAATAAATCATAAATTTAATCTAGATCATATCTAACAAATTTATGATTAAAGATAGATCTACACAAACTAGGACAACCTTTGCACTGTAAGGGGTAAACCTTACAGCAGGACAACCTTGCAGTTCGTGATTGATCTAAAATTTTAATTTCAGATTTAATAATTAGATTATAAATTAGATCTAATCTAAAAAATAATCTAAACATGTATAAATAATCATGTAATAAAGAACCTAGGCTCTGATACCAATTGATGGAACCAGATCTAGGGTTTCAGGGTTAGATCTTGAAACTTTTTCAAGATCATACAGCGGAAGACTAAAATAAATCAAAATTTATTTTTTAAAATCAAAAAATTCTTAGATCTAAGATCTTATTACATGATTATTACATAGTATTAAATCAAAAATTAAAATATATAAATATAGTTTGAACTACATGTTGATCATATCAACATATTTCTATACCACATCTAATGTATGTATTAAATAATAGATCAGATCTATTACCTTGCAAGTTAGATGCTCTAACCTCGCTGATCCAGGCTTAAGGATGATGTTATAAGCTGCACACGCATCCGGCCTCTAGGAGTCGTCCACACGAGCCCACGAATCTCGATCAGAAGTCCTGCTTCAGGAAATCAGCACAGTATGCTAGTACTGTGCTGATCCTTCTTTGATGGTTGATCAGGTGCCTCCTTCTTCTTGATTTGGACTCTTCAAAGATGAAAAGTAGAAGGAAGAGTTTCATATCTGAGATGCTCTCAGAAAACTCAAGATGGAGGGAGAAAAGATATGAAAACAAAAACCCAAGAAGAAGACCCTCTTCTTCTTCACGTTTTTTCTCTAGACACCCAAACTTGCATCTTTTATATATCCACGACCCAAAGGTATTTCTCTCTGATTTTTATATGGCTCAAAGGTCTCTCAAATCTCTAACTTTCCTAAAATTTCATAAAGAAACTCATCTTATATGGAGAGATATGATAGAGTCTTTATCTAGGTCAAACACCAAGTCAAGGCTTATCCAAACATGGCAAGTTAAGGGATGCCCAACTCTTGAGACCTCCTTCATATTTTCATGCATGGATCATCAGAAAAGGGTACACAATATAAACCCTAAAAGCCATAAAAATTCCAAAACAAATTTGGATAAATTCGGTGCAAAATTGAAAGAGTTTTGGATTTCTAAAACTCTATCTCATAGAATTCGAAATCCAAACTTATTCCTTTTAGATTTGATCCAAACCACCTTCCATGTAAGAAAGAAGAGAGGAGACCTTTTGTGAACGTGGGAGAGATCTGGGAGAGGGCTTTTGTCACATAAAATATGGCGTTGAATAAGAGAGAGGGCGTGGGGAAGGCTTATGTGGCGCAAGGTGGAATCCTAGTCTTACTACGATTCTATCTTATGTCTTGTTTTAATTTGGTTTCCCAAACCAAATCAAACCAAAATTAGATCAACCTAATTAAAATAGATCTTAACCCAATTAAGAACTTAATTTATTCAGATTAAATTAGATTTAAATCTGATTTAATTTTCTAATCAAATTAGAAATTAGATTGACCCAAGTCCTAGTTGAACTAGGACTAGTTTTTCCTTGCACTTGGCTTATCCAATAAACCAATTGGACTTGATCCAATCAAGCCCAAACTAAATCTAATTAAATTATATTTAATTAGACTTAATCTCAGCCCATTGGCTTAATCAAATTAAGCCAATTAGCAATCAAATTGCTAATCGATCCTCCTGCAACACTTGTACTAGGTTAAATGTCAATCGTATTGATCATTTAACCCTAGAACGATTCTTAATCGTTGATCAACCATTCGATCGGATCATGAACTCTAATGTGTGTGACCTCATAGGTCCGAACCTAAGTCGGTAGCATAGGAATAAATTTCTATACCAATCGAAGTGACCATCTAGCAATGGTACCCGACGACCGGATAGGTCGAATGTGTAGAACAACATCCTTAGAACCCATGTGGATATAGTTTTCATATAATTCATCCCCTTGACCAAAATGATCATAGGACACCCTAGAGTTCAACTGTTAACTCTATCAGGTTGTCCACATTGTATTTCAAAATATCAAATCCATCTGATGGATTACCTGGCCAAGATTTTGCTAAATTGAAATACAGCGACTCATTCTTCTCCAACTCTTGGAGTGGTCAATCCCATCTCGATCACACTCTGACTTCGCAAGTACTTGACTGTGCCCAAAATCCTTCCATCTTTGAATTAAAAATTCAGTTAGTCCAGTACCAAAGCACAGTGAGTTGCTTGCAAGTCACTGAGGCGATCTCAAGTCTAAGGGACACTTATACCTATATCCCATCAGAGACATTCTCAACAGCAGAATGCTCTGGAGTTGGTCACGTTCAATGACGATATACCCTTTACATCTCACCTGTATGCCATACCAGTGTCTCCACACTCTTTGGTTAAGAGGACAACCAACCCATGTGGCCTACAGCGACCTATGCTCGATAGAAGCTGTCGTCCTTATTAACAGCCTATCATTTGGTCGTGAACAGTTTTAAGGACTAATCGATAAATCCTCTCTTTATCGAACCTAAATAGTCCTAAGGACTTCATCATAACAACAGAGTTCATTAGAAGATGAAAGCTTATGATGAAGATGCCAAATATATTTTATTTATTAACAAATCAATTACAATACTTGGTTGCTCAACCGTCAACAGCTTGATGATTGGCTTTTTGGGACACATTTCCCAACAACTCCCACTTGTCCTAAAGCCACTCGGCACGGTATCTAATACCCATCTTCGACTTGTGGTTATCGAACTCCTTTATTGCCAGGGCTTTAGTGAAGGGGTCGGCCAGGTTCTCCTTTCCATCGATCTTCTGAAAGTCGACGTCACCTCGATCCACGATCTCTCAGACCAGGTGGAAGCGGTGCAAGATGTGCTTTGTCCGCTGATGTGCTTTGGGTTCCTTCACCTGAGCTATGGCACCAGTGCTGTCGCAGTAGAGCAGGACTGGACCATCGAGGGAGGGTGCTACTCCGAGCTCGTTGATGAATTTTCTCAGCCACACAGTTTTCTTCGCGGCATCTGATGCTGCGATGTACTCCGCTTTACAAACAGAGTCTGCCACAGTATGCTACTTGAAACTCTTCCAGCAGATGACTCCACCATTCAGAGTAAAGACATAACCCGACACGCTCCTACTGTCATCATGGTCAGATTGAAAGCTGGAGTCTGTGAACCCCACAAGTTTCAGATCTGACTCGCCATAACCAACCATTGGTCCTTAGTATTTCTCAAATACTTAAGGATGGCTTTAACCACTTTCCAGTGGTTTTCTCTAGGATCAGATTGGTATCTACTCACTACTCCTAGTGAGTATGCCACATCTGATCTTGTACATGTCATGGCGTACATGATAGATCCCACGGCTGAAGCATATGGACTCTACTCATATGCTCTCTCTCTTCAGTAGTTGTCGGACAATCCTTCTTAGAGAGAGAAATTCTTGGCCTATCGGTAGATAGCCCTTCTTGAAATTCTCCATGCTGAACCTCTTCAGCACAGTATCTATGTACATGGACTGGGATAACCCAAGCATCCTTTTAGATCTATCCCTATAGATCTTCATCCCTAGGATGTAGGATGCTTCACCCAAGTCCTTCATGGAGAACTGTGATGACAACCAAACTTTTATTCCCTGTAGTGCGGGGATGTCATTCTCGATTAAGAGAATGTCATCCACGTACAAGATAAAGAATACCACAACTGGACCATTTGCCCATTTATAGATGCAGGGCTCTTCTCCATTCTTAATGAAGCATACATTTTGATCACCTTATCAAAATGCATGTTCCAACTTCGAGAAGCTTGCTTCAATCCATAAATGGATCTCTGAAGCTTGCACACCTTGGACTCATCTGTGGATGTAAACCCTCAGGTTGTATCATATACACCTCTTCGGTCAGCTCTACATTCAGGAAGGCTGTCTTTACATCCATCTGTCAGATCTCATAATCCAGATGGGTAGCTATTGCAAGCATTATCTGAATGGATTTGAGCATTGCCATAGGAGAAAATGTCTCGTCATAGTCAATACCATAATGTTGACGATACCCCTTGGCTACCAGACGGGCTTTATAGGTCTCCACCTTTCCGTCTGCGCCCCTCTTCCTTTTGAAGACCCATTTACACCCAATGGGTTTAACCCCTTCAGGTGGGTCAACCAATGTCCATACATCGTTGACCTTCATGGACTCCATTTCGGATTTCATGGCTTCAAGCCATTTCTCAGAATCAGGTCTCTGCATTGCATCCATAAAGGTGATCGGATCCTCATTATTCTCATCAAGTTCGATGGGATCACCGTCCCGGACCAAGAAACCGTAGTATCTGTCCGGTTGACACGGTACTCTACCGGATCGCCTTAATGGTGCAGGTACATTGGGCTTCGGAATCTAATCTAATCATATCCGACTTAGGTTCAGCTATTGGTGTCGGTTTTCTACCTGTTGAACTTCATCAAGTTCAACCTTAGAGGCAACGGTTCCTTCACCAAGGAACTCCTTTTCTAAAAAGATTGCCTTAAGGCTGACGAACACCTTTTGTTCATCACATGGTAGAAAAAATATCCTTTTATCTCTTTGGGGTACCCTATGAATGAGCATTTGTCAGACCTAGGTCCAAGTTTTTCTGTGACTAATCGTTTGACATAGGCCGAGCACCCCCAGACCCTAAGGTGTGAAAGTGTTGGCTTACGTCCCATCCATATCTCATATGGAGTCTTGGAACCCTATTTAACAGATAACAGGCCGATTCGAGTGCATATCCCCAGAAGGATATCGGCAAGCTAGCAAAAACCCATCATGGATCGGACCATGTCTAACAGAGTCCGATTCCTCCTTTCAGACACACCATTATGCTGTGGTGTTCTTGGAGGAGTCCATTGGGAGAGAATCCTTTTCTCTCTTAGATATATGAGAAACTCACTAGAAAGGTATTCTCCTCCTCGATCAGATCGAAGAGTTTTAATACTCTTCCCAGTTTGTTTTTCTACTTCACTTCGAAATCGTTTGAACATTTCAAATGAATCCGACTTATGTTTCATCAGATAGACATATCCATATCGGGATAGGTCATCCGTGAAAGTTATGAAGTAGAAATATCCACCTCTAGCACTGGTGCTCATGGGCCCGCATACATCAGTATGTATTAGGCCCAAGAGCTCAGTAGCTCTCTCACCTTTTCCAGTAAATGGTGACTTGGTCATTTTACCAAGAAGACAAGACTCACAGGTTGGAAGTGATTCACAATCACTAACTTCGAGGATTTCCTCTTGAGTCAACCTGTTTATTCGTTCTTGTTTATATGACCTAGCCTATAGTGCCATAAGTAGATATCTGACACATATCTAATCTAGGGTGCTTGCCAGTAGAATAGACTCTTATCAGGCTTGATCTTTTTGGTCTGGCTCTGCACAGATGTCCCAGCCTGAACTTGCACCTTCTTGACTTTCTTCTTCTTGTTCTTCTTCCCTTTCTCAAAGGTCAAGAACCAGAAGACGAACCTCCCACTAAGTTCACCGACTCCTTGAGGAGTTGGTGATCCTTCTCAAAGTTCTGAAGCAACCTCAGTAACCCATGGTAGTTTACTTCAGGCTTTGTCATTCTATAATGAGTGAGGAATGGGAGATAAGACTTGGGACAGCGAGTTCAGTATTGCATCTTTCTCAAGCTGCTCATGCAAGGGAAGCCGAGCTTGCTCAATCATTCCATCAGCTCAATCATGTACAATACATGATCAGTGACAGAGGCACCATCCCGCATTTTGGCGTTGAAGATGGCACAACTAGTCTTGTGCCTCTCCACATCATCGGGGTGTGCCAAAGGCATCCTCTAACACTTGAAGCATGTCTTTGGCTGAGCCGTCTCGAATCTGCGACTGAACTCGTCGCTCATGGTAGCCAGCATGATACAGCGCACCATGGTCCGATCACTGAGCCACTTCTGGTAAGTGTCTCTGACTGTTCCACGTGCATTGACAGCTGGCTCCTCAGGTGCAGGATCCATTATCACATATAGGATTCGTTCATGCTCCAGGACTATCTTCAACTTTCGGTACCAGCTACGAAGTTGGGTCCCACCAACTTATCATTGTCCAACAATGATCGGAGCGATAGGAAAGTGGCCATATTTGCACAAAAGAGAACCATAACCTAATTAGTAATTGATTCATTAAACCTAAAGATTTGGACTTTAATCAAAAGGTTTTCTCCCACTGTTTTATCCGAATTGGTAGTCTCTACCTCCAACTCGAGAAATTACCCTAATTCCTTAGGGGTACTAAAATCCACTTAGACTGCACACAAGCCCAACTTTGGTTGGTCAACCCATGTACATCTAAGGGTAGGTTCATAACCAATTATTTTTCTAAATAATTTTTAGTAATTTTAATTTTGCCCCAGAAACCTAATCAGTAGGCTTTGGCCTCCATTGTAAGGATCCGGTTAGGGTCCAACCATTAACATGATCATACTTGGTGTATCTAACCAACAAATGATTAAGCCCAACTTTGGTTGGCTCACCTAACCACCATTAAGAGACACTTCCAAGTCGTCATATGATGAGTGATAATTCCATTAGTCAAACAAGCACCAGGCCTTTGGGTCTGCAATGATTATTGAGTTAATGGATCATTATCAAACACCTTAATGGGAGGCTATGACTCAGTTATCTCCATAACTTTATCATTTTAAGGACCTAATAATTTTAGAGGATTTAAATAATTTAGAGATGAGGTCAGATGAATCAGCTTATCATGATCCTCCCACTGGCTTCACCAAGTCAGCTTAAAGGAGACCATTAAAAGGGCTGGTCTAGGAGCACCTAAATCAGTCACACTGATTTACCTAGCTGACATGGGTCAGCTCGAATAGTCAAGTGATCTGATCAAAACATAATTTCACCAAGAGGCCAGGTAAGCTCGATCAGTGGGAGGGGTCTGCCAAAGCTTGCCTTAGACACCATCAGAAATGGCCAGGTAAGCGAGCTCCCAATTAAAAACCATCGGTCTGGTTTACCTTAGACACCAACTGGTTTAATTAGTTTCAATTAGATCAACCTAACAGTTCGTGCTAGACCGCTTAGCCAAGAATCAAGTCCATTTGGTTCTTGTTAAAGACATGGACTTGACCAACTACAACTATTGTAATTGATCTAGATAATTCTTGACCTAATCTAAGACAACAATTGATTAGATTTAGTCAATTCTCTAATTAAGTCCATCTTTAATCTAACCATAGGTCTAACCCAATTAATGGACCTAATTCCCACTAACCCATTAACCCAATGTGTTATGATTTGTGTCTTAGGTTCTTCAATTCACAATCCTAGAACCTATTCAAACAACTTCTTAATTCTTAATTAAGTTTTGGGCTGAGGGTTGGGTTTGACTTTTCAAAAAATAATTTTTATATTTGTAAAATAATTTTACAATATGATTCTACCAACCATATTGCATGTTTGATTCATAATCAAGATGCAAGTGAAATAAATATGAAACTACTTTAGATCTAATCTAAACAGGTTCATGTAATTGAAACAATTTCAACTTTAAACAATTTCTTTGCACAAAAATTATTTAACAAAGAGATTTTATTTTAGATTTAAACACCTTTTAAATCTAATAAATCATAAATTTAATCTAGATCATATCTAACAAATTTATGATTAAAGATAGATCTACACAAACTAGGACAACCTTTGCACTGTAAGGGGTAAACCTTACAGCAGGACAACCTTGCAGTTCGTGATTGATCTAAAATTTTAATTTCAGATTTAATAATCAGATTATAAATTAGTTCTAATCTAAAAAATAATCTAAACATGTATAAATAATCATGTAATAAAGAACCTAGGCTCTGATACCAATTGATGGAACCAGATCTAGGGTTTCAGGGTTAGATCTTGAAACTTTTTCAAGATCATACAGCGGAAGACTAAAATAAATCAAAATTTATTTTTTAAAATCAAAAAATCTTAGATCTAAGATCCTATTACATGATTATTACATAGTATTAAATCAAAAATTAAATATATAAATATAGTTTGAACTACATGTTGATCATATCAACATATTTCTATACCACATCTAATGTATGTATTAAATAATAGATCAGATCTATTACCTTGCAAGTTAGACGCTCTAACCTCGCTGATCCAGGCTTAAGGATGATGTTGAAGCTGCACACAGCATTTCCGGCCTCTAGGAGTCGTCCACACCGAGCCCACGAATCTCGATCAGAAGTCCTGCTTCAGGAAATCAGCACAGTATGCTAGTACTGGCTGATCCTTCTTTGATGGTTGATCAGGTGCCTCCTTCTTCTTGATTTGGACTCTTCCAAAGATGAAAGTAGAAGGAGGAGTTTCAGATCTGAGACTCTCAGGAAACTCAAGATGGAGGGAGGAAAGATATGAAAACAAAAACCCTAGAAGAAGACCCTCTTCTTCTTCACGTTTTTTCTCTAGACACCCAACTTGCATCTTTTATATCTCCACGACCCAAAGGTATTTCTCTCTGATTTTTATGGCCAAAGGTCTCTCAAATCTCTATCTTTCCTAAAATTTCATAAAGAAACTCATCTTATATAGAGAGATATGATAGAGTCCTTGTCTAGGTCAAACACCTAGTCAAGGCTTATCCAAACATGGCAAGTTAAGGGACGCCCAACTCTTGAGCACCTCCTCATATTTTCATGCATGGATCACCAGAAAAGGGTGCACAATATACCCTAAAAGCCATAAAAATTCAAAAAAAATTTGGATAAATTCGGTGCAAAATTGAAAGAGTTTTGGATTTCTAAAACTCTATCTCATAGAATTCGAAATCCAAACTTATTCCTTTTAGATTTGATCCAAACCACCTTCCATGTAAGAAAGAAGAGAGGAGACCTTTTGTGAACGTGGGAGAGATCTGGGAGAGGGCTTTTGTCACAAAAAATGGATTGGCGTTGAATAAGAGAGAGGGCGTGGGAAGGCTTATGTGGCGCAAGGTGGAATCCTAGTCTTACTAGGATTCTGTCTTATGACTTGTTTTAATTTGGTTTCCAAACCAAATCAAACAAAATTAGATCAACCCAATTAAAATAGGTCTTAACCCAATTAAGAACCTAATTTAATCAGATTAAATTAGATTTAAATCTGATTTAATTTTCTAATCAAATTAGAAATTAGATTGACCCAAGTCCTAGTTGAACTAGGACTAGTTTTTCCTTGCACTTGGCTTATCCAATAAACCAATTGGACTTGATCCAATCAAGCCCAAACTAAATCTAATTAAATTATTTAATTAGACTTAATCTCAGCCCATTGGCTTAATCAAATTAAGCCAATTAGCAATCGAATTGCTAATCGATCCTCCTGCAACACTTGCACTGGGTTAAATGTCAATCGTATTGATCATTTAACCCTAGAACGATTCTTAATCGTTGATCAACCATCCGATCGGATCATGAACTCTAATGTGTGTGACCTCATAGGTCCGAACCTAAGCGGTAGCATAGGAAAAATTTCTATACCAATCGAAGTGACCATCTAGCAATGGTACCCGACGACCGGATAGGTCGAATGTGTAGAACAACATCCTTAGAACCCATGCGGATATAGTTTTCATATAATTCATCCCCTTGACCAAAATGATCATAGGACACCCCAGAGTTCAACTGTCAACTCTGATCAGGTTGTCCACATTGTATTTCAAAATATCAAATCCATCTGATGGATTACCCTGGCCAAGGTTTTGCTAAATTGAAATACAGCGACTCATTCTTCTCCAACTCTTGGAGTGGTCAATCCCATCTCGATCACACTCTGACTTCGCAAGTACTTGACTGTGCCCAGAAGCCTTCCATCCCTGAATTAGAAATTCAGTTAGTCCAGTACCAAAGCACAGTGAGTTGCTTGCAAGTCACTGAGGCGATCTCAAGTCTAAGGGACACTTATACCTATATCCCATCAGAGACATTCTCGACAGCAAATGCTCTGGAGTTGGTCACGTTCAATGATGATGTACCCTTACATCTCACCTGTATGCCATACCAGTGTCTCCACACTCTTGGTTAAGAGGACAACCAACCCATATGGCCTACAGCGACCTATGCTCGATAGAAGCTGTCGTCCTTATTAACAGCCTATCATTTGGTCGTGAACAGTTTTAAGGACTAATCGATAAATCCTCTCTTTATCGAACTAAATAGTCCTAAGGACTTCATCATAACAACGGAGTTCATTAGAAGATGAAAGCTTATGATGAAAATGCCAAATATATTTTATTTATTAACAAATCAATTACAATACTTGGTTGCTCAACCGTCAACAGCTTGACGATTGGCTTTTTGGGACACATTTCCAACAACTCCCACTTGTCCTAAAGCCACTCGGCACAGTATCTAATACCCATCTTCGACTTGTGGTTGTCGAACTCCTTTATTGCCAGGGCTTTAGTGAAGGGGTCGGCTAGGTTCTCCTTTCCGTCGATCTTCTGAAGGTCGACGTCACCTCGATCCACGATCTCTCGACCAGGTGGAAGCGGTGCAAGATGTGCTTCGTCCGCTGATGTGCTTTGGGTTCCTTCACCTGAGCTATGGCACCAGTGCTGTCGCAGTAGAGCAGGACTGGACCATCGAGGGAGGTGCTACTCCGAGCTCGTTGATGAATTTCTCAGCCACACAGCTTCCTTCGCGGCATCCGATGCTGCGATGTACTCCGCTTCACAAACAGAGTCTGCCACAGTATGCTGCTTGGAACTCTTCCAGCAGATGGCTCCACCATTCAGAGTAAAGATATAACCCGACACGCTCTGCTGTCATCATGGTCAGATTGGAAGCTGGAGTCTGTGAACCCCACAAGTTTCAGATCTGACTCGCCATAAACCAACCATTGGTCCTTAGTATTTCTCAAATACTTAAGGATGGCTTTAACCACTTTCCAGTGATTTTCTCCAGGATCAGATTGGTATCTACTCACTACTCCTAGTGAGTATGCCACATCTGGTCTTGTACATGTCATGGCGTACATGATAGATCCCACGGCTGAAGCATATGGGACTCTACTCATACGCTCTCTCTCTTCAGGAGTTGTCGGACAATCCTTCTTAGAGAGAGAAATTCCTTGGCCTATCGGTAGATAGCCCTTCTTGAATTCTCCATGCTGAACCTCTTCAGCACAGTGTCTATGTACATGGACTGGGATAACCCAAGCATCCTTTTAGATCTATCCCTATAGATCTTCATCCCTAGGATGTAGGATGCTTCACCCAAGTCCTTCATGGAGAACTGTGATGACAACCAAACTTTTATTCCCTGTAGTGCGGGGATGTCATTCCGATTAAGAGAATGTCATCCACGTACAAGACAAGGAATACCACAACTGGACCATTTGCCCATTTATAGATGCAGGGCTCTTCTCCATTCTTAATGAAGCCATACGTTTTGATCACCTTATCAAAATGCATGTTCCAACTCCGAGAAGCTTGCTTCAATCCATAAATGGATCTCTGAAGCTTGCACACCTTGGACTCATCTGTGGATGTAAACCCCTCAGGTTGTATCATATACACCTCTTCGGTCAGCTCTCCATTCAGGAAAGCTGTCTTTACATCCATCTGCCAGATCTCATAATCCAGATGGGCAGCTATTGCAAGCATTATCCGAATGATTTGAGCATTGCCACAGGAGAAAATGTCTCGTCATAGTCAATACCATAACGTTGACGATACCCCTTGGCACCAGACGGGCTTTATAGGTCTCCACCTTTCCGTCTGCGCCCCTCTTCCTTTTGAAGACCCATTTACACCCAATGGGTTTAACCCCTTCAGGTGGGTCAACCAATGTCCATACATCGTTGACCTTCATGGACTCCATTTCGGATTTCATGGCTTCAAGCCATTTCTCAGAATCAGGTCTCTGCATTGCATCCATATAGGTGATCGGATCCTCATTATTCTCATCAAGTTCGATGGGATCACCGTCCCGGACCAAGAAACCGTAGTATCTGTCCGGTTGACCGGTACTCTACCGGATCGCCTTAATGGTGCAGGTACATTGGGCTCGGATCTGATCTAATCATATCCGACTCAGGTTCAGCTATTGGTGTCGGTCCTTCTACCTGTTGAACTTCATCAAGTTCAACCTTAGAGGCAACGGTTCCTTCACCAAGGAACTCCTTTTCTAAAAAGATTGCCTTAAGGCTGACGAACACCTTTTGTTCATCAGCATGGTAGAAAAAATATCCTTTTGTCTCTTTGGGGTACCCTATGAATGAGCATTTGTCAGACCTAGGTCCAAGTTTGTCTGTGACTAATCGTTTGACATAGGCCGGGCACCCCCAGACCCTAAGGTGTGAAAGTGCTGGCTTACGTCCCGTCCATATCTCATATGGAGTCTTGGAACCCTATTTAACAGATAACAGGCCGATTCGAGTGCATATCCCCAGAAGGATATCGGCAAGCTAGCAAAACCCATCATGGATCGGACCATGTCTAACAGAGTCCGATTCCTCCTTTCAGACACACCATTATGCTGTGGTGTTCCTGGAGGAGTCCATTGGGAGAGAATCCCATTCTCTCCTAGATATGTGAGAAACTCACTAGAAAGGTATTCTCCTCCTCGATCAGATCGAAGAGTTTTAATACTCTTCCCAGTTTTTTTTTCTACTTCACTTCGAATCGTTTGAACATTTCAAATGAATCCGACTTATGTTTCATCAGATAGACATATCCATATCGGGATAGGTCATCCGTGAAAGTTATGAAGTAGAAATATCCACCTCTAGCACTGGTGCTCATGGGCCCGCATACATCAGTATGTACTAGGCCCAAGAGCTCAGTAGCTCTCTCACCTTTTCCAGTAAAAGGTGACTTGGTCATTTTACCAAGAAGACAGGACTCACAGGTTGGAAGTGATTCACAATCACTACTTCGAGGATTTCCTCTTGAGTCAACCTGTTTATTCTGTTCTTGTTTATATGACCTAGCCTACAGTGCCATAAGTAGATATCTGACACATATCTAATCTAGGGTGCTTGCCAGTAGAATAGACTCTTATCAGGCTTGATCTTTTTGGTCTGGCTCTGCACAGATGTCCCAGCCTGAACTTGCACCTTCTTCACTTTCTTCTTCTTGTTCTTCTTCCCTTTCTCAAAGGTCGAGAACCAGAAGACGAACCTCCCACTAAGTTCACCGACTCCTTGAGGAGTTGGTGATCCTTCTCAAAGTTCTGAAGCAACCCCAGTAACCCATGGTAGTTTACTTCAGGCTTTGTCATTCTATAATGAGTGAGGAATGGGAGATAAGACTTGGGCAGCGAGTTCAGTATTGCATCTTTCCAAGCTGCTCATGCAAGGAAAGCCGAGCTTGCTCAATCGTTCCATCAGCTCGATCATGTACAATACATGATCAGTGACAGAGGCACCATCCCGCATTTTGGCGTTGAAGATGGCACAACTAGTCTTGTGCCTCTCCACATCGGGTGTGCCAAAGGCATCCTCCAACACTTGAAGCATGTCCTTTGGCTGAGCCGTCTCGAATCTGCGACTGAACTCGTCGCTCATGGTAGCCAGCATGATACAGCGCACCATGGTCCGATCACTGAGCCACTTCTGGTAAGTGTCTCTGACTGTTCCACGTGCATTGACAGCTGGCTCCTCAGGTGCAGGATCCATTATCACATATAGGATCGTTCATGCTCCAGGACTATCTT